>NW_017306293.1:2601220-2606940 GCF_000935625.1 Nanorana parkeri | reverse complement strand
ATATTATAGGACACCGCGGCTGGGTTCTGGAAGGACGCTATATTTCCCCTCTGTTTGGGCTGTGTTCCCTTTAAGGAACAAAATGGGGTTAACTCACCTACTGGAGGAAGTGTGTGTTTAAAAGACAGGAAGAGGTAGATAACAGGTGAGGAGGAGTGTAGAGGAGGCTGGAGCCTGGAATTGTATATTACTGGGAAAGTGCATGTCAGTGTCCTTGGTGCAACCCTGTTGACTGGGAAAGTTACCCTGGAAGTCTGGGACTGTTTAATTGCCATTGCAGCTTTGAAACCTTCAAATCGGCGAGACTGTTATCCTTTGTTATGCTGAAGAATCGCCTGTTTAAGTCTTTCAGCTAGTCGATGAAGACGAACTGTTATGTTATTTTTGCTGCTGTGAAGCTTTTTAAGTTAATAAACTTTACTTTATTTGAAAAGCCTGTGTCCTGCGATCCTGCTGGATTACCCTAACATTACAATATATATACGCATACAGTGTGTGTATGTATGTATATATATATATATATATTAGGGATGTCCCGATACCGATGCTAGCATCGGAATCGGGCCCAATACAGGGCATTTTGACAAGTACTTGTACTTGTCAAAATGCCCCGATACAAAACGCCGAAGCTTGCGCTATGTTTTTGTTTTTTTAACTTTACCTTCCATGGTGGGCAGGCTGTGCGGAGGAGCGTCGCGTCACTGCTGTGGGCGGAGCTCCAGCTGGGGTCCTAATTTAGGTGGCCAGAGACTGCCCAGAGGATTCCACCTGGAGCTGTGTACTGTGTACAAGTACTGTGCCGGTTTTTTACACTGAACTGCAGTAAACTCTGACAGTCACAGCTGTATGTCCTGGCGGCTGCTGTGCGGGGATTGGACAGGTGGATCTGCAAAATGCCTGTCACTGCAAGGAGTGTTTAGCCTGGCTGTGCCTGTACAGTCTCTGCAGGCACCGCCAGGCCACCACATCCTGCTGTTGGGGTCATTGGGAGGATCCTCTACTGCGCCCCTCCACTGGCCACCAAGGACTCAGAAGAAAGAGGTTCTGCAGGAGTAAGGTAAGCCCCTATGGGTGATGGCTGGGAGGGGGGGGCATGGAAGACTGTGGGGGGGATATGCTGACTTTATGTAAAATGTATAGCAGGTGGTATTCTGCATAACTGTATAATGATTAAACAGAAACGCAGAATACCACCAGCTATACAGGACTACAAATTCCAGCACTGGCAGCAATACCAGGGACGCAGTAGTCGCGATTGCGGCTGGGCCCTGGCATTCCGCCTGTTGGGGGGCAGAGAGGAAGAAGAGGGCCCCACCCCACCCCGAGATAGTGCCACTCCACTCCTTCCCCATCGTTCTGCCACCCGCAGCATGTACCGATGGCGGGGCTGGAGAGGCTGTCATTTTTTTTTTAACTTACCACGTCGCGCCGAGCGTCGCGTCACTGCTGCTCTGGTGGGCGGCGCTCCAGGCAGTCCCCAGCCACCTAAATTAGGACCCCACCAGGAGCGCCGCCCACCGGAGCAGCATTGACGCGACACTCCTCTCCAGCTCAGTGCCAACGACGTCCTCACTTGTGAGAAAAATCGCGAGGCACCGCGATCGAGGCAACAGTGAGTAAGACGGGCCTGGGCTTAGTTTTTTGTGTGATCTACTGCTGCAGTGCATTCTATATGTACTGTATACATACAGTACATATAGAATGCACTGCAGCAATAGATTTACAATTCTGCACTGCTAACATCGAATGGGTTAAATGATCCATAGTACAACTACATGTTACGTACTATTATGTACCATGGATCATGATTTAACCTATTCATGTTAGCAGGGGATAATTGTAACTCTATTACTGCAGTGTATGGGACATTCATGTTAGCATTGCAGAATTGAGAGCGCCTCCCACAAGCTGAGCACCGAGATGCGATGCAGCGATCCGAGACTACAAGAGGCACCTCGTGAGGCACAGGGATCAGAGTGAAACTGTGAGTGAGGGAAGCTGGGACAGAGCTGGCTGTAAATCTATTGCTATAGTGTACTGGACGTGTGTACTGTATATGTAGTACATATATACAGCACAAACCTCCACTACACACCAGTAATAGAGTTACAATTCTGCCCTGCTAACATGAATAGGTTAAATCATGATCCATAGTACATAACATGTAGTTGTACTAGGGATAATTTAAAGTCACCTGTCCCTTTAAAAAAAGAAAGTTGTATTGGAAAACACCTCTAAATGATTGGATTCAGGTGTTCCAATCACCTCCATGGCCCCAGGTGTATAAAATCAAGCACCTAGGCATGCAGACTGCTTCTACAAACATTTGTGAACCACACTTGAATTCACTAAGTCCATCCGTTAAACTTCCTTGCTACTAAATATTCCACGGTCACCTGTTAGTGGTATTATAACAAAGTGGAAGCAACTGGGAACAACAGCAACTCAGCCACAAAGTGGTAGGCCACATAAAATTACAGAGCGGGGTCAGCACATGGTGAAGCACACAGTGCGCAGAGTCAATAGCTACAGGCCTCCAAAACTTCGTGTGGCCTTCAGATTGGCACAACAACAGTGCATAGAGAGCTTCATGTTTAGCCCCCTCTGTGATAGCAATAAAGTTAAGTGAAAAAAACATTGAAGTTTCCCCCAAAATTTTTTTAAAGTTACACATAGAAAAGAATGTAAAAAAACAATTTTTTTTAAAGCCCCCACCCCTACATACAAGCATGTAAACATGCGTCAGGTGCGCATACCTGTGAAAACGACGATTGCGCCCATTACGCCGCACTTGTTACATATTGCCGCGAACGTCACAGTGAGAGCAATCATTTTAGGGCTATCAATCACTGATAACACTAAACTGATGAGCTGTAAAAGCTTTTAAAGTGTCGCCTATGGGCAATTTTGGGTATGCAATTTTTTTGGGATTTCGCGAGTGCGTGCAATTTTTAAGCTTGACATGTTTGGTGTCTATTCACATGACGTGACCCCGTCTTTTATATTTTAACAAAAAAGTGGGTAATATTAGTTGTTTTATAACATAATGTAAACTTTTTTTTTTTCTAAATTTTCAGTAATTTCTCCTGAATATAGTAAAAAATAAAACCCCCAGTGGTGATTAAATACCACCAAAAGAAAGCTCTATCTGTCCCCAAAAAATGGTATAAAATTCATTTCAGTACAGCGTTGCATGACGGAATAAATGTCAGTCAAAGTACTGCAGCGCTGAACACTGAAAAATGGCCTGGCCAGGAAGGGGGTCTAAACACGTGGTCTCCAAGCGGTTAATTTCATTGAAAATTGACTTTTTATGCATTGACTGTATAAGTATAATACAGAAAATTGCTTTTTAATTGCATTGTTAAAAATACAGATTTTCCTACTACTTATTTTATCTAAGACTAGAAGACTCCTTTTATTTATATTTACTGCTGGTGACAGGCTGCCTCCCTCCATGACTTCAAAAGTATAGCTGTACTTCTTTCTCTCTACCTTTATTTGTGGCAAAGTTTCTTTAACCCTTTGATGTAAAATGCTAATTACCTGACTGCTGAAAATATGTATAAAACCCCTTATACACTCTCTTTAAAACACATCTAGGCAGCAATGGGTTATCATAGGATAAACTTGAAATCATATCTATAAAAGGGTTTGTCTCTGAAGCATAAACAGCTGCTTCTAGAAGCTCTCGCTAGATATTTAATGTCTAATATGGAAGTAAAGATGAAAAGTGGATGCCATAAGTAAGGAAACATATATTGCATATAATCAATTAGCCGGACTGAGATACCAGCACGTCTTGCAAGTCCATAAACATGGGAAAAACAAATTTAGCTTAATATTGCTGCTGATCTTTCTATAATTAAGTTGCCTTTAATAAAATATTGTTCATGGTCTGCTGATGTCCCATTCTAAACTCACACTTTAAATTATGACTTGAACATCTTAATCAGGAAGGAAATAGAGAAACATTTAATGTTTCAGGCAGCAGAGTTACCAATGGCTTTCTTTCCCTATTCAAATAAGGCATCAATTCCCATTTTCAGGCAGGTAGAGAACTGCAAACAACATTTTTCAAAAGCAAATAACAGAAAAGACTGCTTATTTCTCAAAGGGTATCTGATTTGTAAGAAAATAATGGAAACTAAACACTGTACAGCATCCTGTACAGTGTACATAAAGCACCAGATGCAATTCAGAACACAACCAAATGAGTATCCTATTGTTGTGCACTGATATAAAATGTAACCATTTAATAAAATATGATGTTCAAACATTCAGAAGAACGTGGAATAGGCAGAACAAAACCTTTTCATTTTGGGAAGAATGTACAGGTGGCAGTGCGGATGCCTGTGAAAGGGTAGAAGATAGATTGGATTTTTAAAGCTGAACATTATTTTTTTTCTTTATAATGCCCTCTTCACAAGAGATTATTGCCAAGCTATCCGTTTTTATGTTTTTCTGCTCCAAACAATGCGTGTAATTATGTTTTCTAACATACTGATGAGATGTGTGAGACTTAGATAAGTAGTAAAGTGAAATGCCAGCCAATTTTTTTTCGGGGGGATTGAGGGGGGAAGTGAAAGTGCTTCCAGAACTCTTCCCTCACTTCCTGGTCCTTACGTGTTTTCTCTTGCAAAAGTGCCTTCTCCATATACTCCTGTGGAGAACGCAGCAGGAAACTGATGATATGGTCATTTTTTTTTAAATAATCTGAATGCATGTAGATTATGTCTGATATGTGGAGAACTGAGCAAATGAGAAATCTTTCAAATCTTGATTTATGAAGTATACAGGTTTCCCCAGACTGGGCAGTTCTCTATGCATATATGCAGGAGAATCAAAAGCATAGTCAATACGCTTACATTGTGAATTGATTTCCTTATCTCTGATAGCTACTTACCCTAGATTAAGAAAATTGAAAGTTTATCTCACTGCCAGGCTAGGAAAAGAGGGGAAATCTCCCTAACAAGAAAGACCGTAGTAAAATCTTAATAGAAGTTCTAACCCTACTCTACCCACTAAAAAAAACAAGGGTGTACCTGGAAAAATCCACTCTTTTGCTACAGACAGACATGCTCTCACATTAATGGTACCTTTCTAGACTAACTCTAAGCCTATATGTGGTCATCTAATAAAAGCCTCAAATGTTGTTTATTTATGGAGCAGACATGATTAATATGACCAACAATATGGGTTATATAGAATAATAGATTTCAGTGCCACATTGCAAACATGTGCTCTTGATAAGTTACCAGAGTTTCATAACATCTCGGACCCCTGGATTACACACAATCTGTCAGTAATTCTTGACCACGCCCTACTGAACTTTCGGTTTGCCCGAAGTCCCGGACATTTATTTACTAGGGCCAACTTTGATAGACTGCGCCACCAAGTGGGGGACATCAAATGGGAAAATTTATTTCAAAATCTAAACACGGACCAAAAGTGGGAATGTTTTAAAAACACGTTACATATTGCAATTGCCAAATGTATACCATTGGGTAATAAAAGTAAAAGATCAAAAACAAAACCTGTATGGCTGAATAAAACTGTAAAGCATCATATAAAGGAAAAGCGAATGGCTTTCATAAAATATAAGATAGAGGGGACGGCAATGGCGTTCCACAACTATAAAGAAAGCAATAAAAGATGCAAACTAGAAATACGGACGGCTAAAATAGAGTGCGAAAGACATATTGCCATAGAAAGTAAAA
>NW_017306293.1:2544768-2601082 GCF_000935625.1 Nanorana parkeri | reverse complement strand
GACCAAACTCATCAAAGGGATGGAGGACCAGAGCTATGAGACACGGTTACTAAATTTAAATATGTTCACGCTGGAACTAAGGAGATTAAGGGGGGACATGATTTTCACATACAAAATGTTCCATAGTCATAGCAACATTAGCAATAAACTCTTCACGATTAATTCCGTAACAAAGACTAGAGGACACCACCTAAAACTGGTAGAAAAAAAATTCAAACACAAGTTCGCGCGGTTAGGGTCTGGAACTCACTGCCGCAAGCAGTGATTTCAGCTAATAGTCTGGAATCATTCAAGAGGCTTTTGGACGATTTCCTGAGAAACGGTAATATACAGGGGTACAAGTACTCCTAAAAACGAGATGACGCGAGGATCTTTACACCCACACACACACACAATGGGTTGGACTTGATGGACATATGTCTTTATTCAACCTCAAATACTATGTAACTATGTAACTATATCTATTCCTCACCTTCCCCCTCTTTTTGTTCTTGTTTTTCTCTGATTCTCCTCCTTCCTTCTACATACTTCCTCATTAAATTTCCCTTAGCCACATCCACTATATACCTTCCCCCAACCAAAGACCCACTTGCTCACTCTCAGCCTCCCATATTATTTTTTGTAAATGTTCAATACCCTCAAGGCCGTGGAGACACTGACATAAACCTTAAAGGAGAACTATGAGGTGAGTGAAAATCACTCATCCTCATAGTTAGAGCCGACGCATGACAATGAAACTGTCACACGTCGGCTCAATAGATCGTGAAGTGAGCGAACACATACCGTCGCACACTCAGTTCCTGATCATCTCCCTGCAGAGAACCGCGACTGTCAGTCACGGCTCCCTGCAGGGATTCCCCTCCTGCCCGCTCCGATCCTTCAGTGCTGACTGGAGGGACGGACAGGGGAGGGGGCGGGTACAGCTGGCTCTGCCTCTAGATAGGCGTTGGGTGGATCTCGGCAGTAATGATGGGATCCGTCCCAGCTGTAGCTCGCGATATACTGAGCTTTGGGCCACGGGAGGATGCTAGTATTTGTCCTCCCGTGACCCTAAAGAGAACTATGGGGAAAAACACTTACTGCATAATTCTCTTTTAACTCCTAAAATCCTTAACCCCTCTTTAAAAAAATCAATATAAGATATTTGTTTCCCCTATTATTTGATGTCCATGTGTTTTATGCTATATCATTGTACTTTCCCGAAAAACCTTAATAAACATTATTGCAAAGAAAAAAAAAATATGCAGCATCTAGTTAGGTGAAATAATGTGAAGTCCCACAAATACCTTTGGAGTCTGCCAGTGAACTCCATGCAGTAATGCAGACGCCTGTGATGGGGTGGCAACAATGTGGAACAACTCCTGAATTCAGAGCAAAATTGTCACTGTCATGAAGGCTGTGCCGGCTTATACTACAGTTAGATGAAAAAATGTTGAAGGGACCGTGGCTATCAGCACAACTGATTCACAAGCCAGTAGCTTGTCAGTTAGCACCTAATCATGTCCACTGACAGCACTGCCCCTGTTGATGAAGCCCACCCAGTGTGAGCTGCAGTGACTGGGAGGGGAAGCGTGTAAAGAACAAATAAACTCAGAAATCACTTAGGTTAAGGCAGTTTTTGTCTACTTTATGTAACTTTTACATCACATAGTAACTGGATTTTAGACTTGCTGATGTTCTTAAAATGAAAAAAAGACACTCTTGAAATGTGCTCTGACTGGAGGAATGAAGTATGCAGTCAGTGTTCACACCATTTCAAAGATGCCCTGTAACAGAGAAAAGGAAACACAGAACAAGTTCTACTCATCCTATACAGAGCTAACAAAGGGAAGAATCCTGTTAGCTTAGAGCTGGTGCTTTGTGAACAGTTTATGTACGTTGTCCTGTCTAAGGTACTAGCCAGTCCTTGACCATTTTCTCATGTGAATGCTTTAGAATCAATGCGTGTTTTGTTCATTGAATGAAAGACCAAACACAGAGGATTAGCATGTGTTTGTAAGTTTACTGCTAACAGAGATAACATTGTGCTGCAGGGGGTATAGGAAGAGCCTGCTTTCCCCCTTCCTTCATTCCCTGTATCATAATACAGAAAACTCTCAGTTATCCGGTATTCAACTAACCAGAACCCTCATCTCACCAGGAAAAAAAAATCCCCTGTGTACTCACTGTTTTGCTGATCTGCGGCATGTTTTATCCTGGAAACGATTGTGTGTCTATTTGTCTTAATGTGTGTCTATTTGCCTTAATTTGTTTCTGATTAGTGCATTTCAATATTAATATGAAGTCAATATAGAGTTTATGGTATGGTATCTTATGGGGTATGGCATCAGTTAGACCTATTTTAAAAAGTAACTCTCAAGCAACCAAAAACTACATTTATCCGGAATCTAACAATCCCCATGGATGCCGGATAACGCGGAGTTTACTGTACTTGGTTCTTACCTTGCTCACAGTTAAGTATGGTCGCATACAATTTAGTGTAAGAGTTCTAGCCACAGCACAACATCTATGGCACTAGTTTTGTGGTGCATAATGTGTTTTCTAAATAAGAGCACACCCGTAGCTCTTTCATTTAGATTGTCTCTCTCTCTAATTAAAAGTCTGTATACATCATGAGGAGAAAGCTGGAGGGAAGGATAATAAGCCAATCCTCTTACTCATGCAGCTGTGTGACTAATCTGAGCTGAAGTTATTGATTTTTGTAAGCAAAATGGGGGGAATTTGTAAATGCAATTGCGACAGTTTTATCCTCTCAGATAATTTATCTTTTATTTTTTATCTGCAAATCTGTCTTTTAACATGAGCGCCTGTTTGACCAGAGCGAGCACTACTTTTCAAATTGCGCGTGTTTTGCGTCTGTTTTACGAAAGCAAAACAAATGACAAACGCACTCATCAATTCGTTACCAGCTTTACAGCAAGGTGCACACGGAAGTGCTTCAAACAGTAAAAAGTTTCCAGGCACACTCACCAGCCAGCATGCAAAACCTTAGTGGTTAGACAGGTTTTTTGCATGCTGGCTGGTGAGTGTGCCTGGAAACTTTTTTCTGTTTTACTGTTTGAAGCCCTTCCATGTGCACCTTGCTGTAAAGCTGGTAACGAATTGATGAGTGCGTTTGTCATTTGTTTTGCTTGACTGATTTGTTGCAGTGATGCATGGGGGGTCTCAGCTGCCGTTGTGATGTGCAGGGTCCATTGTGCGTACCTGTGCCTTTAAGGGAGGTTGGTCTTCCTCCTGACAAACCTCTACCCAATTTAATCTTCTGCCCCATGTGCTCCAAGATGGAGACTCTCATAGTTTAGAGTTAGGACCGCACTATATGGAGGTGCCTTGGCGTGGCTGTGCGGTTTTCACATTTTAAGCACCATGAAACTTTATATATTCACCAAATAATGAGGGTGGATGAAAAAGAATGAGGTAGAATCTAGGCCAGACGTACCTCTTTTTTTTTAAATGATGCCCATTGAATCACTTGGGTTTCCCCAATAGTATATTATCAGTATATGATATGGTAATTGTGGACTTGCTAGGGTAATTTGCATAAGACCCTGAAATCTGCAATATGTTTCAGGCATCAGGCATCTTCTCATGAAATCCCTAGAATATATATATACAGACATTCCTAGGTTACCGACTTACCTGCTTTGCGATCACTCGCACTTACGGCGGACCACCGATCGACCTCCGACCTTGCGCGTCAGCGCAACGTGTCCCCGGCGGAAGTGATGTCCTCCGATCTTCACTGCGGGTCCCGGTAAGTGTTTTCATTGCCCGATGTACAGTACACTGTTCAGTACTGTACATCTGCAACGCTATACAGTACTGTACTAATGCAGTACAGTACTGTGTAGAGTTCCTCACTTAACGACCAACTCGTTTAACGACCTGGTCGTAGGAACGGAACTCGGTCGTTAAGTGAGGAATTAGATAAAGTAGTGAAGGTATAAAACATCTGGCAGATTTTTTAGCTTCCCATGTCCTTGGGGAGATTCACCCTCTCCTGGTGACTGGGGCAAAAAGTACAGACAATCTTGCAATGGGCACAGTTTTTCCAGTTACAACTGTCTAAATGGGGATTTGGCTCATTTTGGAGAGATTTCTCCTTCCCTGTTTTGTCTCTGGGACAGGTAGTGAAGGAAAATCTCCAAAACCGGATGCAGACAGCAAAACCAAAAATGATAGAGGTTTTAATAACTTCCACTCTTTCAAAAACAAACAAAAAATATTGCAACAGCTATTAGGCAATAGCAGAGAGATTTCACTAAGAGCTCTCTCTAGTGGCTAATCTATTATTACAATATTAAAACAATAATACAAATATGGAGAACCAATCATGCAAAATGTGAAAAATTGCATCATAATTTTTTTTTATGAAAACACTACAATATTAACTCTAAATAAGTGCTTAGAAAGAACTAGCAAAGTTCTGCTGTAATATTTTTTTGCAAACAGTAATGTACACACAGAAACAACACTTCCTATGATTTCTATTGTTGAGGAACAGTCTTCGGTTTTAACCTCCCTTCAATTCTGTGTCCCTGGAAAGGATCCAACCCTTTCATACTGACTGGAACATGCGGGCCATTCTCACTTGCTCTCCAGGCACTATAAATCCATGTATATTAAAGTGTAACATTTAAAATGCAAAACACTATGTTATAATAGAGTCCAGTGGACACATAATGATGAAAGAGATAGTGATGCCCCATGATTTAGCAAGACAACCGCTTGGATACATTCACATGCTTAACAGTTTGGTAAGATGTCCTTGAAAAACATCTGCAACTCTTTTACTGTATTTCATGAAAGCCTACGTTATGAACATTCCTACCACAAATCGGCTCTACAAGTTTAAACAGAGTCCCGGCGGCAAAAGTCACCGGGAGTCTGTTTAAACAGCCCCGATGCTGGCGACGTACACTGTACGTCGTCAGTCACGAAGGGGTTAAAATCAAAATGGCTTATTTCCACAGCCTAGATGATGTTTATGATTACAGCTAACAAAGCCATACATGTGTAAGGAACTTACTGAGCTTTGTTATAGGTGAAACATGGCACACTTATCAGATACCCCAGGACCCCTAGGACATTACATTGTATACCAATCCACCTAGATTTATCTAAGCAAATAGGTCAAAGTCTATTGGATAATAGGTCTAAGTTCAGCAATGTTATGTCCCAAAAAAATTGGGTCAGCTGCCTACCTGAATATATTGAATGACCATTTTTTTCCATCAAGGGATTTTTTCCTCCTTGATGGCACGGACATATTCCAAGATGACAATGGCAGGATTCATCGAGCTCAAATTGTAAAAGAGTGGTTCAGGGAGCAGGAGACATCATTTTCACACATGGATTGGCCACCACAGAGTCCAGGCCTTAACCCCATTGAGAATCTTTGGGGTGTGCTGGAGAAGACTTTACTCAGTGGTCCGACTCTCCCATCACCACTACAAGATCTTGGTGAAAAAGAAATGCAACTCTGAATGGAAATAAATGTTGTGACACTGCATAAGCTTATCAAAATGATGCCACGGCGAATGCGTGCTGTAATCAAAGCTAAAGGCGATCCAACAAAATATTAGTGTGACTTTTTTTTGGACAGGCGGTGTATAAGCACAGCTACAAAAGGGACACAAGAGACTCTAGGGATGCCAGGGAGCAGGATAGTTTGGAAGCACAAAGGACTGCATGATAACGTTAGCTGGTGATAAATACACATTGTATTGTCTGCTTTATTAATTATTTTCCAAAGCAGAAACAGCTTTTTATGTTTTTAGAACAAGACATTGATCAGTAACTCAGGGTCCTGGGCCTGCAGTTGATTGTTGTCACCATGTATCATCTATCCATGTTGTAAATGACAGGAAACAGATCTGGTCAGCCAGGAGGAAGGTGTCTGGGGGTCAGAGAAGACACTGGGCAGCATCTGGTAGAAGCTTACAAACGGGAACAGTCATTGTGTAATTAATCGATGTGACATCTTAGGAATGTAAATCTCGGATTACATTTCCAGGCAGATCCTCTTATCAAGCAATCTGATGTGCAGTTCTAACACTGCCAGCTAAGTGATGTCATGGTAATAAATGATGAAAATATTTATTGGATAAAAGAGCTTGTTCTCTGTATGCCAGGTATATAAAATCACAGCTAGAAATTAAACAAAAGATACAATATATATACGTAGACGCATCCCACACATAGGCTTCTGGTATCCAGCAGGAAGTTAAGCTAAAAACATAAGGCATCGCACGTGGAACAAATTACCATTGTCTGAACTATTGTTTCCAACAGAACATTGAATTCAGCACCATTTTAAATAGCACTTATCTTATTGTGTGTTATGAGCAGTCTTTCCTACTCTCAGTGGTAGATTATAAGTGTATTTAAGGAATGCACCTTCTGCAGTGAAATTAATGCTGGAAATAAAAGCTTAACAAAATTACTGCAAGCTCGGGCGTGGGAAATACTGCTTATAATGAGTAGCTGGTGACACTGGTGCTTTTATATGCTAATAAACTTGTGGCTTGCTGTTGGTTCTAATGAGAATATTATTTCATGATCATTTCCATTTACGTGGAGGGTCGAGATTGAACACTGTCTAAATTTAAAGCAGGACTCCAACAAAAATGATTTTTTTCAGTTCTGGGATCAAAGGGACAAAGCTGGGGTTAATTTTCCAAAATAACAGCTTAGTACTCTTAATCACCTGCAGAAGTAAAGTATGTGTCGGCTTTTCCATGTGATCCCCATTGCTGTATTGCTGCTACCTGTCTATGTGTTGGAGGATTCCGCATAGAAGTCAGTAGGGCCAATATATCATTCTGACGTGTAACAGGAAAAAAATGTGAAGAGATCCCCAGACAAATCTCACAGAGATGTTACCTTCACATCCAGATAGTAATGTAAATACAGCTGTACTCGCAGGGTTCTCCACAACCCTCCGCCAAAAATAATAAAACCCAATTTAGGCCATCTTCAATATCAAATTGAATAGATAATTTAGGAAAGCCCTTGTGCTACAAAGATGAGAATAACTGAGGACACCCCAATCCTACATTTATAGTTGTATACGGGTCAATACAGCCACAGAAGAGGTCCCTTCCTCAGGCGCTGTAGTGATAGGTGCACAGTAGAGGAGGGAGCCTCTTCTGCCTCTGCATTACTCCTGTCTCATGTACTCTGCACGACAGGGCAGTCACAGTGACAGTTAGGCCCTGTCGATTACAGTGTGAGTGCTGCTCTTCTGATGCAATCAGAGTGCTATGGACCAGCAGTCAAAGAGACAGTGAACTGTAACTTATTACATTAAAAGAACTGTTCTCCCTGTATAATCTGTCAGGATGACAGGTAGTTCCTGCTCTTCATTGATTTATAAATGAACACTGCTGTTTCAGCCTTCATCTATAAATAAAGGTGCCCATACACCTTGCAATCATCGGACGAATATTTTTGTCCGATGATCGAACCATCGTGCGATTTCCGATGCCCCACCCTGCCCCGACCATCGCACAGTTCAATTAGTGGTCTTTAGCAGAAATCACCTGGACGAATTTCGTTAATCGACCGCATGGATTTTTGTTTGTGCATGAGCAGTGTTAATCGTACGGATTTTGACGTACGGAAACACCACCAACCTTGCGAAGATCGTACGGTCGACCGAAGTTTTCAAGCATGCCGGAAAGACAAACATTGTACGATTGTACAGTATTTGCAGTTGTAGACTCCCCATAAACCTTACGAATATCAGACGAAAACGCGATCGCAGACGAAAATCAGCCGATATTCGTAAGGTGTATGGTCATCTTAAGTGTTATTTAAAATATGGTAAAAAAAACACAAAATCCAACATTTGACCCCTTATTAGTCCCTAGTTACCAGTAATTAGTTTTTAGCTTTGTTAGCTGGCCGCGGGCCCTTGGGCAGTGCCCAAATGGTCAGTTCGCCCCTGCTTTAAGTCCATGCCTGATGCAGTGCCATTTATTTTCATTCATTTTAATTTCAATGCCACTCGGGTGCACCTTCTCAGTGCGCTTGTGTTGCTGTTCAGCACAACACATGACAACACACTGAGCTGTATTGCCTTGCACTGACAAAAATACTCAATTTCGTCATGTGTTGTGGTGTATCCAGCAGCCCATTAAAATGAATGGGCTGCCCTAACGCAAATCACAGCAATGCGTGAACCAACAAATGCTAATGCACCACAGAGGACCAGGCACTCAATGTGATTGCATATTATTTAAACTTCAACTAAAATTTACCTAATTGATTTTTTGATTATCAAACTACCAGTGTTTACTGTATAACAGTTGCAGTTACCTGAATTATTATTATTATTATACAGGATTTATATAGCGCCAATAGTTTGCACAGCGCTTTACAATATAAGGAAGACATTACAGTCACAATACAATTTAAGACAAGATGGTAAGGAGGGCCCTGCCCGTGAGGGCTTACAATCTAAAAGGGAGGGGCAAGTGATACATGAGGAGGTAGCTGCGCGGGGATGATTGTTTGAGAAAGTGATTGTTCAGTGGTTAGGGTGAGGTGGGATAGGCTTCCCTGAAGAGATGAGTCTTAAGGGATCACCTAAAGGCAGTCAGTGTGGGAGATAGACGGACAGGTTGGGGTAAAGAGTTCCATAGGATGGGAGACACTCTAGTGAAGTCCTGGAGGTGAGCATGGGAGGAGTTGATGACGGAGCTGGAAAGCAGGAGGTCTTGAACACTGAATTAATTTGATTTGCCTGGAGTTGCACTTTAAGGGTCAGGACATTTTTGAAAAACATTGATTTGTGGCTAAGAATTCATGTCATTAAAAAGAGTGTAAAGCATTCTTTTCTCAGCGCTTTGAATAATGAACACTTTTCTGCTGGCACAAAAAAGTGCTTTCATTAAGCCCAGTTTGAAAAGTGCTATGCACAGGGTTTCGCCACATTGCACTTAAGAGAAGCAGCCTTATATAGTCACAGCAATAAGTAACAAACGGGCAACATTTACCTTTTTTGGAAGCTCTGTTTCTAGGCAAGATACCTCCACTATTCAAAAACACATACTCAAGGTTATCTTATATACAGTTTCAGGTATTACTAATAAATTAAACAAATGGAAGGGACAGTATATTGAGTTGAAGGGAACAGCTACAAATAACTTATAGGGTGGAGATATAATTTTCCTGGATGGAAATCAAAATATAGTACAGGAACTTTTGATTGAGAACTCTGGTTTCTCTCAAACATGCTTTTCAGATTGTAAAATTTTATGTTATATGTTAGAGGTGAAATCAAAAGAACATCATTTTCTGTTCTGCAGGACTGGATTTATGTGCTACGTGGTGCCCTATACACAAATATTAAAGTCAAATTCAATGTTTTTTCTTAGTTAAATGGAAACTCTTTCAGTTATTAAACTGTGTTTTTTTAAGCAAGTATAATGAAAGTGTCCTCTGTGCTATACAGTCACTCTAACCTTAAATTAATGACTTTCTAGTCTGTGCCTGTAGATGAGGTCTATGGTACAGGGAAAGTTGAAGACAATTTTCAATAGCATGGCCATAATTGGTCATGGATTATCATTACCATTTACCCAAATCCTTGCTTCATTAAGGAAAGGAGCAACCAAATTCAAGAGAGATCCTACCTTCCAATTGGGAAATGCTAGGTGTGCCACGCAGCTCATTTAACACATCAGCTTTGGTGATGGCCTGAGAGAAGAGGACATGTGCTATGTGACGGCCAAGCACAGGTGGATGCTGTATAGGACCAAATCAGCAGTGGTGTGGTTTGAAACAACTGTGCCCTGGTGCAAGGTATAAGCCAAAACTCCTTATCATCAATCCCATTACAACTGCTTCAGATCTAATGTCTCCAACCACTTCTACTCCAGGAGAAGAAATTTAGCTGAACACTTGTGCAAGGTGATGAGAATAGAGAAGATGTCTGGTATAGCTAAATAGGCCCTAAAATCTTAACAGCTCTCAATCTTCTCTCTCACTTAGCAGGCAAAGCAAGCATTTACAATTTTAATCAGATTGGAATTTTTAGCTGGTAATAAGTGGCTGATGGAATTTTTCTACTGGTTAACCATTTGCCTTCCAGATATTGGAGAACCACCATCAGTGGCATGCAAGCTAATTAGAAGATTTCAGTGTCTTTGGTGACCTTGAGTTTGCATTGAATCTCACATTCACAGTCTCAGCAGTAAGTGTCGATGTGATCCGGCAGCTCAAAGGCAATCAAATCCACAGAGTTGAAGCAGGCTTCTACAAAGAAAACAAAACTGATATATGCAGTCATGGCCAAAAATAATGACACCCCTGCATTTCTGTCAGATAATGCCCTACTTCACGCAGAAAATTGTTGCAATTACAAATGTTTAGGCATTCTCATGTTTATTTCTTTTGTTTGTATTTGTATGACACAAAAAAGTGGAGTAAAAAATGCCAAATCTGACACATTCCACGCAAAACTCCAAAAATGGACTGGACAAAATTATTGGCACCCTAAATTAATAATTGGTAGCGCAGCCTTTGGAAAACATTACTGAAATCAATTGCTTTCTGTAACTATCAATGAGTTTCCTACACCTTTCCTGGTCTCTCAGATTGGAAAGGTTCCTTTTCCCAACTGCTGTTCTGAGATCTCTCCACAGGTGCTCTATGGCAGTGCTCCCCAACCTTTTTATCGCCGCGGACCGGTCAACGCTTGATAATTTTACCGTGGCCCGCTGAGGGGGGGGGGGGCGTTGATTGTTTATATTTAAGGCCCCATTCACACTGAGCGACATGAAAATCACGCGACTTTGAGCGATATTGCGCGACAAGCGACATTGAGCGACATGTCGAGCGACTTTTTCCTATTGGGCTGTATGCAATCAGGAGCAATATCGCTCAAAATCGCTCTAAAAGAGGGTCATGTAGGAGCGACAAGCTACCAGCGACGAGCTACAAGCGATATTGAGCGATATTGAGCGACGAGATGTGAACAGCTCCATTGAAATGTATTGGAGAAGCTACATAGAGCGATATCGCGCGGAAATATGAGCGATATCGCTGCAAAAATCGCGCGATAAATCGCTCAGTGTGAACGGGGCCTAAGATTGTTTTGATTTAATAATTTTAATTTAATTGTATTTAAACATGCCTTCAAAATAAAATACAGTTACACAAAAAATGAAAGCGTTGGAATTCTTCACCTATTCCACCACCGAAAAACTGGGTGATATTACGTTAAAATGTGTGACCACGTCACTGGTCACACATTCTAACGTAGTCTCAAACTTTGATAGATCACATGCTTACCTGTAATCATTTAATCAGAGAAATAGATTATAATAGGGAACATTACAGTGTAATATTCCCCATTATAATCTACTTTTCTAATTACATAAAATAGCAGTACATAACAGAGAAATAGATTATAATAGGGAACATTACAGTGTAATATTCCCCATTATAATCCATTTGTCTAATTACATAAAATAGCAGTACACAACAGAGAAATAGATTATAATAGGGAACATTACAGTGTAATATTCCCCATTATAATCCACGTCTAATAACATGATGTAAGACACCCCCCTCCTTCCCCCGCTCAGACTCACCCTTCCAGGAGCAGCAGCCATGTGTCGATGTGTGCACTCACTGCAGGGGGCGGGCCGGGGCGTGTGACACACACACGTCTCCTGTGACTCACCTCCCCTCCGGCCGCCTGTTACTATAGACGCGGCCGGGAGGGGAGGTGAGTCACAGGACCCGCCCCCTCACTGTGAAGCCTGTCAGCAGTGCGGGGCCCCGGTGTTCGAACACCGGGACCGTGCACTGCCATATATTGCATGACCGGACCGCACTGAGACTGTGCGGCCCGGTACCATTTGATCCGCGGACCGGTGTTGGGGAACACTGCTCTATGGGATTCAGATCTGAACTCATTGCTGGCCAGTCCAGTGCTCTCCAGCGCTTTGTCTGAAACTATATTTGGGCGCTTTTTTTTGACGTGTGCCTTGGTTTATTGTCCTGCTGTAAGACCCATGGCCTCTGGCGGAGACCCAACTTTCTGACACTGGGCCCTACATTGCACCCCAGAATTCTTTGGTAGCCTTCAGATTTCATAATGCCATGCACACAGTCAAGACATCCAGTGCTTGAAGCAGCAAAGCAACCCCAAAACATCAGTGAACCTCCACCATGTTTGAGTGTAGTGACTGTATTTTTTTTCCTTTAAAGGCCTCATTTCCATTTCAAAAACAGTAGAATGATGGGCTTTACTAAAAAGTTGTAATTTTGTTTAGTCAAAAAGCTGGTAATTTTGTGTCATACCAATACAAACAAAAGAAATAAACATGAGAATGCCTAAACATTTGTAATTGCAACAGTTTTCTGTGCAAAGTGGCGCATTATCTGACAGAAATGCAGGGGTGCCAATATTTTTGACTGTATATGTGCATGTGTACACACTAGAATGCATAAATCTACACAGAACCCCTAATAATCTACACTGATTTCATTACACTTCATACACTTTTTTTTAAAGTTAAATTGTTAATGTAGCAAATAATTTACTGTATGTAACCTTTTTACAATTACATGCTTCTTCATTTTTTACTGTTTCAAAAGACTTCCAGGTCTAGATCCATGGATTATTTAACAGCGCTACAAAGTTTTATTTTTTACATTTACTAGGCAATTTTAGTTTTATACATTTAGCTTTAGTCTTACACATTAGCTTTTAACATTTTATCTGTTTGCCTGATTTAGTAATCTAAAAGCAAAATAGCGCTAAGCAAACCAATGCAGGGTAATCTTCCACAATCTTCACCACTAGTCACTTGAGGGAGGCTGCCATCCACAAAGAGAGCTGGGAAGTATCCTCATGAACCATGTTCCAGCCTGTTTCCATAATCTGACAGCTAGGATGGCATGTTCACACTTAATTACAGCGGGTGGCAGTGGCTGTTACATACTCCCGCCCACTATTCAGACTTTCTCCCTATCCTCCTTTACATAGTCATGCCCTTCTCCCAGTTAGGCATGCTTCCTCAATGATGGTAGGTTCCCTAGTTCTGCCCTCAGGTATTGCGTCATTGTGCCCTGACCTGATTTCTGCCCCCATCAGTGATGCTCCTTCTCCGTCTTGCTTTGTGGTATGGCTAGCAGAGGAATGCTGTCGTGGCAGCGGTTTCAAATACAAACAATACTAACCAGGTATGTGATGGCTTTTTCATGCTATTCAGGCTGTTTGTTCATCCCCGTTTTTTCCTATCTAGATTGCTGGAATAATTTATTTAGACATAGACATTTGTATTGGGCGATGTCACCCTTTGCCCCTGTCTGAAGTTGTTTTTTTGATTGGCTCTCTTTAGCCCCTTTGCGATTGGCTTCTATACTGATCACAAGTCTGGTACTTAGTGTATATTTATATATACTGGTGGCTCTGAGGAAGGGGAGAGCTCCCCCGAAACGCGTCAGAACCTTTGGCTGTACCCTGCATGTATGGTGTTGTACATCACTTGTCTCCATCTTGTACATGTGAGTAGCTTTTATCTCTACATATAGTTTGCATTCAATAAACAGTATTGCACGAGAAAAGGGTGCTGTCCTTTTGTTTGTTTCTTTGCATGGTTTAATAATCTGTTTAGCTAATCTGGCAAATCCCTCTCGCCCCTCTGTAACCTACCCTGTGCATTTCCTTTTTTTACCTTGTCAGCCATCCGGGTGCTTCATTAGTGCTTGTTCTGGATGTGTAGACCCCTAATCTAGTGCTGCAGATGTGCCCACATTGGCTGGTCCCCAACAGTTCCTTGGTGCTGACTTCACTGCTGCAGACTCCTCTTCTGAATCCTGAGAGGACCCCTCTGCTGGACAGCCAAAAGGAAGTGTCCACATCATGCAGACAGTAACTTAGACATTCAAAGAAGTACCCCACCCCCTTTAAAGAGAAGAAGAGAGAAGACTCGGGATTTGAGTTTCACGTGACAGTGGCTTTAGGTGAGTAAAAAGGGCATCTTTCTTTGCCAGGGGACTTAAAGAGACATTTCTAAGACTTTTTTGCCAATAAAACGTAAAATATGGCCATTTTCCGTGTTCAGAAAGCACAGATGCTGCATACATATGCCCATAGAAATAAATGGCTGTGTGTGGCTGTATGTGGGTATACACCAGTACTCACATACAGCACAGGGGCGTTTTCCCATATGCAGAAGGCCCATACACTATACACATGTTTAAGAACACTTTTTTTGTTCAGGGAATACCCCCATGGAAATGTAGGTACCGGTGTATATGCGCATACAGCCACACACAGCCATTTTTTCTATGGGTGGCTGTACGCAGCACCTGTGCTTCCAGGGGAATTAAACTTTGTATTGATAATAGAGTCTGTGTGCATGGGGCTAAATAAAAGTAATCCCTCACAAAATAAAGCCCCATGTCACAGCAATGATGTTGCATTATCTGGATGACATTTGCGTTTTCTGCACAAGCATCAAATACTTACCTAAGAGAAAAACAAGGTCATTCAAATCTTTAGCGATTACCAACTAGTGAAAAAGTTGCTGCTGTGATCATGTGTGCCCTCGTTAACCCGACTTAATGCTATCTTAAAGTTACGCTAACAATTTACTCAAACTGTTTATTTCCCCTGTGTATGTCACAATATAGCGTTAAATGAGGAATAAAGCTCTCCTAAAGTAAAACATCTACGTTCACATTGACCTTTACCATTCCACTACATTACATTAAAAATAGCACTAACAAGATATAATTTTAATCAGTGGACTTTTTTGATTATATTTTGGGGTAAAGACATGGAGGTACGCAAACCACGTAAACATCGTGTTAAGAAAAATTACGGAAATATGATTTTTTTCCCCATTTTTTTAAAACTATTTATACCAAATAAAAACCCAAGGAAATAAAATAAATGTGTCCATTTGCTATCAAATTAAAGCCCTGTCTGTCCCAAAAAAAGATCTGTAATACTTTAAGAGGAACTAAAATCCATGATACCTACCTCCGCTCCAGCCATGCAACATCCGTTACATCCTTTATCGGCACTGCCATCAGCTTGCCATCTTCTTCTGAGTGCTGGTCTTTAGCCATCATTGCAGTCATGAGAGTCATTCATTTCTGTGTGCTGAGAATGCACAATGAGATAAAAATACAGGGAGGTAGTTTTGTGCCATGTGACATGGCATGTCTCTTCTGCAGTGAAAAGCCTGTCTGCTCGAAATTTTCACAGATTTAGTTCCCCTTTAGGGTAGACTATGAAACCTGAAAGATATAATGCATGGAACTGAGATATCCTGTAAATGCAGTTCTGTGTCTAAAAACTGACATGCCAGTTTTCAACCATTGACAGGAAAAATGTACTCTCGTTCCTGGGCCCTGCCATGCTCCCACTAAGTGATTAAGGCATACTTATGTGATGTTCTCATGTATAGGAGTAGTATAACGTATTTTATAGCATCAATACCTACTCATATACATAAGAAACTGAAAATGAACCTAGAAAAAATGGTGCAATTTTGAGGGGTTTTCAAAGATAGGGCATTTGTTGTCATGCTACAGTGTGAGAAAAATACTCCATAAATAAAATCTAGCATATACACCATTGTTTATACACAATATATTTTCCCCATTACATGCAAAAAGAACAGGGAAATGAGGTATTGTTTGATTCCAGACAAATTTATTTTTCAGGAACAAAAAACATTATGTCTCAATTTTTTATGTGGTCGAAATCAACAGAAAACTGCTTTTTCCATAATTTTTGCAATTTTTTCGTCATTTCTAAAAAAAATTAGTCTATCATATAAAGAAAGTACTATCTGTCAATGGAAGAAACAACAGCTTCCCACCTGGCTACACATCAGAGATCAGCTGAGAAACCATATGATCACATACAGTAAATGTACTGCAAACAAAATTGGCATAAAGTATTAAAAAATCTATTTATTTCAAGTAAATGTATAACCATAATTTATCCAATGTGCACACATATACCCCCCAACCCAACATTAGCAAACCCCCTCTCTATAAAAACACAACGCATGTAGGACCAGTTGGGTACCTGATGTAGGCCTATATATAAAAAAATCATGCACATGTCCTGTGTTAATATAAACGGTAACAGTGTTGTGGGTGGTGTAGATGAATTGTCTCGGTCCTTGAACCTCATAAAACTCCAAAATCAGACATAGGGACAATAGGTGCGGGATGTGGTATAGTCCAAGTACAGGGTACATTATGCAATACCGTGTTTCCCCGAAAATAAGACACTGTCTTATATTTTTTTGGCTCAAAAAAAACACACTAGGTCTTATTTTCGGGGTAAGTCTTATTTTATTTTTTTTTAAATGTACAACAATCCAAAGTTAATGCAAATCCAAATGAAATAATCCAAAATGGCAAAGTTAAGAATAGGGTGATCAGGGCAATCAGGGGTGCCGCACCTTTCCAAGAGTTATTTTGTTACCAATTGCTGGCCAGAATGAGCGAAGCACACTTTTACTATCGATTCCTCACAGGCGGAGTGCATTTGGAATCACTCCGCCTGTGACAGGAGCCAGCGCTATAGAGGAAGCATTAGCGTATTTGGCTCTGCTCCGTCCACTGCTGCCTCGCTTCCTTTAGAGCTGGCTTCGTTGTCACCTCGGATTCTGTCCCGCGGCTCTTCAAGTTCCCCCTTATGTGACCATTCCCGGGGCCGGTGGGAATGGTCACAACTAGTTCTTATTTTCGGGGTAGGTCTTATATTTTAACAATTCCCAAAAATAGTGCTAGGTCTTTTTTTTGGGGTAGGTCTTATTTTCAGGGAAACAGGGTATAAGGTATCAGAGGTAGGTGAATTTGTGTACACTGAAGAAAGTCTCAATGGACGTGATTATAGATAAAGGTGAATTAAGCTGTGCTACTGCTACACAGTATATCTCACCGCCATTAAATTATAATTTTTCTTTCATCCGTTGTAAGATAATTTTGAAGACAAAGGTTGTCAACCACTAGTAGAAATAACTGCAGTTTGAATGAGCAGAAATGGGTATGACAACCTTTCTCTTCAAAATCATCTTACAACGGCTGAAAGAAAAATTATGATGTAACGGCGGTGAGATATATTGTGTAGCAGTAGCACAGCTTAATTCACCTTTATCTATAACCACCTTCCATTGAGAATTTCTTCAGTGTACACAAATTCACCTATCTCTGATACCTTATATTGCATCATATACCCAGTACTTGGACTATACCACATCCAGTACCTATTGTCCCTATGTCTGATTTTGGAGTTTTATGAGGTTCAAGGACCGAGACAATTGATCTCCACCACCCACCACACGGTTACCATTTATATTGACACAGGACATGCGCATGAATTTTTTCTATATAGGCCTACATCAGGTACCCAACTGGTCCTACATGCATTGTGTTTTTATAGGGAGGGGTTTTGCTAATGTTGAGGAGGGGGGGTATATGTGTGCACATTGGATAAATTATGGTTATACATTTTCTTGAAATAAATAGATTTTTTTATACTTTATGCCAATTTTGTTTGAAGAACATTTATCTGATCATATGGTTTCTCAGCTGATCTCTGATGTGTAGCCAAGTGGGAACCTGTTGTTTCTTCCATATTGTTTTAGAACACAGATATAACAGTTGACAAGCCTGGAAGTGTTTACCATTATACAATTTAGTTTATATTTTGATATCTTTTGTTGATCCATCCAACCTCTATCTTGGGTTCCCCCATTTTTTACATGAAAGTACTATCTGTGCCCAAAAAACAATATCAAGATTGGCTAGGTTGACTGCAAAACAAAGCAGCAGTTGTAAGACAATATAGTACTTAATAATCGGCTAACTAATCGATTTTGAAAATAATCGTTAGCTGCAGCTCTAGACATATCCAAAATATAAACAAAAGCCCTGGGACTTGTAAACGAGGCTCGGGTCTTGTGTTCTTTTATCTTAATTTATTGGTTTTTTTTGTAACCCTAAAATATTCAATAAGAAACAGAAAGAGGCAGTGACATCTACTGTACATAACCACACACATTTAGGTGCAAGACTAACTGGGCCTTTGGTTACCGGGTGGATAGCATGAACTGCATCCAAATACTGTTAAAGTGCTAGATCCTTAGTGGAAAGTTACATCTATGCCAACATAGCAGCACTTTTAGCTGATCTAATGAGCATTTACATTGGTTCGCTAAGTTTCTGCTTCTGTAACAAGGACAGAATTATAAGATCTTGTTTATATCTGTAAATTGTATCTGCTTTTTGGGTGCATAATTCTACTCCTTTATTGCCCACTGTCTTTCTTACATAAAAAGCGTAATGCTTTTTAGTACAGTTTCCAGCAAAAAATGGTTAATGCCAGAGATGGTCTTTAAGTGTAGTCAACTGAACATAGCACTGTGTCAGGTAAAAGCCAGGGCGGGTAACAAAACTAAAATAGAAAACTAGGGATGCTCTTGTACTAAAATGGAATTTTAAAATTAATGTTCCTAATTTAAAATTAATGGCTGGAAAATAAAGGGAGGACTGCACCAGTTTAATTATTCTAGGGTAGAGGGATAATATAAAGGATCACAGGGTTATTAGTTGTCAATGTGATTACCCTTCAGAAACCCAACACTGAACTTATCTGCATCGCTTATGCCATTTACATTAGTAAATAGAATATCACTCACATGAAATATAAACGGCTTTCATGACCTTTGAAGTTAGTCTTTCCCAAGGCCACACTGCTTATGAAAGTGATATATTCACCACAGACAGTACATGCACAATAATTACCAAAATAAATAAACCACATGAGTGGATTTAAAGCAGCATTTCCCCTTGGGTATGAATCATACATTAGATAAGTCATTAACAGACCAGTATCCTAGGCTCATGTTTAACAATGAAAGACAGGCCCAGATGTCCACTATTTTAACTAAAATGGCTAGAGGAGATCTTCAAGGTAAGCATTTGTTGGAACCTATATGGCAGGTGACATTGAGAAGCTTCATAAATGATTTAGTGTAGGAAAAAATACTATGATAATTATAATAATTGCCAGATAGACCAGTTAAACTTTCTTATGCCTGTTGTTTTTTTCTATACATTAAACTTGTATTGTTCTTTTCACTTTAGAAGGATCACTACATAATCTACTAGGGCTTACTTGTAAAATCTAGTGTCAGCTATACAGGTTTCAGTGATTGTTACCAGAACAATTGAAAGGTCCCAGTGACTGCAGTTATGACTGTGTCAGGAATCAAGATTCAAGTGGCTGATATATGACCATTGTTGTTAGAACTGAGGAACGTCTTGAACTCTTCAGAGCCTGTACAGTATTTATGTTCAAGTAAAGGCATGCAGAGACCCAGCTGCCATGCTAGGGGCATATGTTGAGTCAGTGTAATATTTACTTTTGAAATAATACCAGGCTGCAACTTATTAGTCTAACACACAATATAATAGTGCCACTTTTTCTTCCCACAAATTGTGTACCGTTTTATTTTTTTTTAGGCCCCGTTCACATATAGCGAATTGTCGCGCGATTTCCGCCGCGATATCGCGCATTTTTGCCGCGCGATATCGCGAGAAGTCGCCGGCCAATGTTATTCAATGGAGCTGTCTTAACTCCATGTCGCTCGTCGCGGTCGCAAGTCGCTTCTACCGGACCCTTTTTTCGGCGGATTTTGCGCGATTTTACTTTTTTGCTATGGAGCCCGACGGGGAAGGTCGCGCTACCGTCGCTGGATCGTCGCTGGAACGTCGCCCCGAAAGTCGCGCTATCCCGGCCGTGCGGATCCGCTGCAAAAGGTATGTCGCTATATGTGAACGGGGCCTTAGATTTCATGGTGACTGGACTTCAGCAGGATGGGAGTTCTGTATTATGCTATACAGAGTCCCAGACTGCTGTGGAGGTTGAGCAGGCTTTCAGTTTAAGACTATTTGCATTGAGCAATAAAACATAACCCAATCAATAATAAAATTACTATGCTTACTCTCCTTTTTAAATCTCTACTGCCAACTTTCTTTGCTCATCGCTGCTCACACTATATGCCATCTCTAAATGGGTCTCATAGGAGCCCAGTATTAAGTGTTTTCAACATCTGAACAATTATTATTTGTATACATAATAGAATAAAACATTTCAGCACACTGAGCAGAATTCTACCCTTGTTTTTCACCCAACCAGAGCGATTTTACATTTCTGCCAAATTGGTCCTGCATTTATATAAATACTTCTTAAATCATTAGTAAAATATCATCAGCTTTGCTACTTTATATGGTATAATCCACTTCATTTTTGCAGTTTTCCTCTTCTAAGCATAATAAATATGCTTAAGCAATAAATTACAATGCAAAGTGAAGATGCAGCAAATGTTGGAATTATGGATTACAAAAACCTCTAAAACTGCAGCAAAAAAAGACATAATAATGTTAATGTCTTTACTGTATAGTTTATATAACATTGTACAGTTATATAATAGACGCACCGCAGAAAAGTGACGTGGCTTTCCAAGCAAAACCATTTAAAGTTAAAGTTCTTATTAAAAATGTCCTTACTTACTTACTATATGTACCTACATTACACTGGGGTCTTGCTACTGCTTTTTCTCCACTGCCATTGTGAATGGCACCACAATGGCACCACAAAAAGTAGCGGGTGTGTTGTGTTGATGGTCACCATTCATTGTGAATGGCATTCTAACACATTGTAGAGTACTGTAGAGCACAGCACATATAATGTGCGTTGTAGTGCACTGTGATTTATTTAAAAAAAGGGTAATTTGTCATCCTGTGTTACCTTGGCAGCCCATTCATAATGACTGGGCTGCCTAATGGAGCGCCTGTTAAGGTATGCTATAACATGTGTTGATGCATGTACATAAAGGAAGGAAAGCCAAAGAAGATGACATAAATAGATTTTATCATTTTGCAACTATACTACATCAGCATCAGAATAAGGCTACATTCGCACAGGTTCTTATGCCACATTCTGGGATTCCTGCGGCAAGAACCTACGGATTCTTACGGTAGGAATGCCAGGATTCCCCATTCAAATGCAGCCGCTTTACCCATTCAAGCAATACCGGTGTGGCAGAGGCCACATCTAAAATCTGCATCACATTACATGCAGTTTAGGATACATGGTTGTTCGTGGAAACATCTATCCAGGGGCTATCATCTATAGACAATCCTCTACATTACATGCGGTATGCATGTTCTCGCTCCATGTACGAAAGAATATGTGGAAGATTCGGTGTCTGACTTACATACATCCAACAATGCCATAGAAATACTTATCCCAGTAACCTATAAATCCTGACAAAACACTGGCAGTAAGTAAATTCACCACCAAACGTAACATCACCAAATGTAAATGGTGATAAGACTGAGAAACAACAAAAGGAATAGGCCAGTAGCTAGACCCACTGCAGAAGATGTATAATTGTATGCAAATAAAGCTGATCTAAACCCAAAAGCAAAAATGTCATATCCTGTCAGAGCCTGCAGAGGGTGACGTCACTTTCCTGTCTGGCGGCACTGTCTCCTTTACCCCACTCCCGCATGCTCCACCATCACCACCATAACGCCTACAAACCCCCACCCGCGCCTGCCTCAGGCAGCAAAAAGTCTAGGGACACCACTGCTGATAAGGATATCAAACATGTATGTTTCCCCCAATGGAACTCAGTATAGCCCCTCTTCATTGCTGTAAGTAAAGTACTTTCACTGTTATGTTGCATCTCTCTTAATCTCTGCTTTCTATTGCAATCAGGATATATAGAGTCAACTGCTGACCTGACTTAGCAGTGCAAACTATCCCTGCACATCCAAGTGCACATTGTTGTTTATCAGATTAGGCCCCTTAACAGCTTAAAGTAAAAAGCAGGAACAAAACACCAAGGCAATAAAAGAGAAATGTATTTGAAAATGACAGAGACAGCTAATTGTATATTAAAAAAGAATGGACTGTGGCATTAATTAGTATAATAATTGGAGGACACACATTAAACTTTTGCTATCAATATGCATATAATATCTAGTTATGCTCCTGATTTTCATACAAATTAAGTCCATGAATAGAGTGACATCCATGGCATTTTCCAAGGGAGACTCCAGCAAAACCTACCTGGATAACTTTGAGATTGCTGATTGTGTCAAATTAATATCAATAAAAAGAATGGTATTAATTTATTAATGCGATCTGGTGCACTTTTCTCTGGCAAAATAAAAAAGTTCCCTTTCACCATAGAAGAATGTAAAGGATAGTGTCAAATAAATTGTTTCTCCATAACAATTTGGAGGTGTATTTTTTAAATTTTTGCAGAGCTGTTTGCCCTGACAACATCTTAGTTTTAGATTTGCACCGCACTGTGGCCACTAGATGGATCCATGGATCATGGCCACTAGATAGAGTCATAGAGCTTAGAAGATTTCCTATCTAGTGGCCATAATAAGGTACAAATCTAAAACCAAGTCTTTGGCAAGATGAACAGTTATGTGAAATATTTATAAATATACACCTTGGTCTCAAAAACTTAATTGCTTTTCTTTTTTTAACCAAACAGGGAGTGTGGTCTGACTGATCCACTTAGATCACTCACTCTGGAGCGTGTTTTCTGTTCTAATACTATTAAACGAATATTTGTGTCACAATCTGGATCAGGCTCGGAGACCAGTAGCTGAAACAGCAGGCAAAGTCATAGTCAAACAGGCCGAGTTCGGTAAACAAGCAGACGGTAGTAGTAAAGGAGCAGGCAGAAGCGTAGTCAGAGATTAAGCCGAGGTCAGTAGCCAAAGGTATAAGGTATGAAGTGCAAGACGATGAGAGTAGTCTGTGAATCAGCAGCCAAAGGTCGGTACACGGGTAGCACTATGAGCGGATTGTATCGCAGGAGGAGCAAGGAAGCAAGATATTGGCAGGAGCAAAATAATCTGGCAAACAGGAAGTGCAGAGGCATGGCTTAAATAGGAAGTTCAAGGGAGGAGCAAGTAGTTCAGCAGAAACTATGTTTAACTGAGGATTACAGAGGAGATCAGGCAATGAGCTATCCAAAGTTCTAAGGTGGCTCAGCAGGTAGAACCACTGCCAGCTACAGCAGAGGCCTTGGGTTCAGATCTGGTTCCTGACAATCTGTTTAGATCCTCATAGTGAAATGCCAGCCAAAACTGTTGTTCTCTGTTTTATATAGAGTAGAAAATACTGGGGTGCTTTAACATACAAACAGCAACCACCTCATGTGCTCACCGGCTTTGGTCTGTCCTTTTCCATGCCTCAATATTGGTTAGTTAGACCACCCATAGCAGAGATGGGCCAAATTCAGGTGCAGCAAACTGTGGGTCAGAGCCCCCCACCACAGAAGGCAATCCTTACTTGCATAACAGAGAGCTTTAGTATATGGGGATCCCAGGCCACTCTACAGGGAAAGGGGGTTTGAAATGCAGGCAGTAGCAGCTTCACTGCTTACCTCTTTACTTTGAGGCCAGATTCACATCTCTGCAGCACAGTAAGGCACATGTTAACATGCGCTGCATTAAGGTAGCACGTTCATTTTTCATGAAACTGCATCTGACCCTCAGAAACACAAGGCATGCCAGTGCAATATAATGTACTGCAGTGCACAGCAATGCATGCAATATATGTTGTGGTAACATACACATTACCGTAACAGGGTAGTGTGAGCCTGGCCTAAAAAAAGCAATTATCTGCATACAGTAGTTGGCAGGCTATGTTTAAACTGAACTGGTATTAATGAGATCAGAAGGAAGACTAAAATGAATTGTTATGATTATACATTCACCCACATGCATGATATACACTGCAGTTTATATGCAAAAACAAATTTTGTTAAGGCATTATATGTAACATTTCATTTGCCAAATAAAAATAAATGTTATTTATTTAGTTACTTGTCATTTCCAAATATAATTGATTGATACATATCTTATATGCATCATAAATGGGTAGTGACAATCCATTTTGCCGATTCAGTGTGAATGCCACTCAGCCAACCCATCTGCTCCATGAACTAGTAAAGGGGTACCTAACTAGTTAATATGGTACACAATGTGCTGTATGATGAGGATCCACAGAGTGTTATCAGATTTGCAGAGCGTTATCAGATGGGATTCCCTGCCCCTCTGGGCAGGGAACAGCCCTAATAACAAAGTGCTATATTTCCTGGTCAGTATCTATAAAGCAACCCAACAATAGAATTTCTATAATCCACACATAATATTTGATCAATCCACATGAACATGTATAATGGAAATGATACAGCACATGCAGTAAATTAATAATACTGTGAAATTCCCAGTTCATACAATATTTAGAAAGCAGAACAGATGATAGTTTCGGTGAGAGAAAATAGTTATTTAGCTAGCTGTGGAGGTGAGAGGTTAATACGTCCCAAGAGAGCATGAAAAGCAGAGTGCCCTCAAAAAGTGATGGGGTAAGTAAGTCTCCAGGTTTGACCCCGTCAGGGACAACTTGCTTGCGGCTCTGAGAGCAGAGCAGAGATTAAAGAATGAGCTCTGAGAGAAGAGTATTGACACTGTGAGATGGTTTCTGAGTCTTTCACTGTAATCCCAGGATACAGAAAGGGAAGCGCGAATGGAACATTTGCCAGATCTGACTCTAGGGAATGAATAAACCATCATACTGGAGCAAATTTACTTATTCCTATCTGCTATTTGTTCACTGAATACTTTAAACAGGTAGACAAATCTAGCACCATTAAACCTCTTCAGCCTGGGGTTGTGTGTTATTCCCTTCTGCAGCACATTTAAAAAAAGGGCTGTTAACTAATAGAATACATGACTTTATTGCAGCTTCTAAAATGCTTATTGTAGCATTTTAAAAAGATGACTGCTGTTAATACACCAGTAAATGTGTTTAAAAAATGAACACATTTGTATATCTAGTTTTTCCAGAAGGCTGTAAGCAATAGTCAGACAGATGACCCTACTTCTTTTTTCATGTCAGTACTGTTTTGGCTGGAGCAGAGGCAGATGAAGATCAAACAGGCCCCTGGGCAAGTTAACAGCTTAGGACCCCTTCACCAAGTCACCTTTTCCAAATACACCGCTAATCACATGCTCCAGTAATAGTGAATGTATCATACGAAATAAGAAATGTTTTTGTCTGACAGAAGAAACATATAAGAAATGTTTTTATCTGTATCAACCTTTTTTATGTCATATTATAACATGATGGACTGTAAACCTTTCCACTATTTCTATTAATTCCTTATAGTCTAATACACTGGACCATGGCCTAAAGTGGACCTCTCACATTACAATCTGCTTGTACAACTTTCTTTATATTTTACCAACAAGGGTGTAGTGCTAGGTCCTTCCTGACTGGGTATAAACTGGTTTGGGGTAACACTTGTTGTACATAGTTGTAGGTAAATATAAAGTAGATTGTAAAATTCCCTAGGTGCAGTACATCAGGCTGAAAGCCATTGTGTTCCAAAGACCGGATGAGATGCCACAAGTAACACCTCTGGGGAAGGAAACGGATAGAACTTGAAAAAGGATGGGGCTGGAAGAGAGGGTGAAGTATCCTGCCGGGATGAGATGCCATTATGGCATACAGCTGCATCAGATGTATGTGAGAGCATGGTAAGTCTGTCTACCAGCTATGTGGGTATTACCTGGCTCCCCTTCCTTTGGATGCCTAAGGTATACTGACCTTTTGGTTCCCTGTATTTCAGTAATTCTGTAGACCCCAATTGACATCCGCAGACCTGGTGGCATGTAAGGGAAGAACACTATGTGAGCTAGACTGGAGAAAGTATTATTCAAAACCTATATTAACCTCCCTGGTGGTATTCCGCTCAGGGTTAATTTTCAATACCCGGAGCGGTAACCCCGAGCCAGACTCGGGAATGCACAGAAAAGTGTCACTTACCTTGTCCCTGCGAGCCCGTGGCGTCCTCTGCTGTACGCGGCCGGCCGGCATCTGACTTTTCGTTTCGTTTTCATCGTGTTTTAAACTTTATCATACCTGGGATGTCTACTGGACTCTTGTTTGGACAGATTTAGGTGAGTTATTCCTAAGATTTACTAAGAATTACAGGCCTACAATATAAAACAACAAATTGCCATGAAAAACAATGTACCGCTTTGGGATGCTAAAATCCTAAATAACCATACCGCCAGGGAGGTTAAACAGTAATTGTAAGTGTATATACTTATAGAAATAATATTCTCCTGAATTGGTTATTATGGCAATTGTGGATAGATATGAAGAAAGCGATGCAGCTTGGATAATATTTTTTCATGTTTTCAATGAAACTGTCACATGTTGGCTCAATAGATCGGGAAGTGAGCAAGCACATACCATTGCTCGCTCACTTCTCCATCATCTCCCTGCAGAGAGCCGTGACTGTCACTCACGGCTCCCCCCCTCTCCACTCCGATCCTCCAGTGTTGACTGTTGACTAGTGTGCACAGTTACTTTATATTGTGTACTGGACACCATTTTTTTGTGCATTGTTAATGAACCGATTAAGACATCTATTTAACAAAATTCCTTGGTCTTTTCACTGAAAATTGCTCATATAGTGTCATGTTTTATATTTTATTAAACAATTACAAAATATTCTAAAAATATATTGTATGCATGGAGGAAGAAGCACATATGTATTTGCATATATATATAAATTAAGAGGGGTAGTTGGAGATTAGGGATGGGCTCGATGTTTGAGTCGAGCAACAGTTCGACTCGAACATTGGCAGTTCGTGTGTCCAGCAAACACACAAACTATCAGGGCGTTCGGCGGGCTGTTTACCCACCAAGCACCCCACAAGGCACTCTGCACCGCACAGTGCCTCGTGAAGCCCTGATTGGGCAAAGCAATGCACCTGACCTCAGGTCACGTGCAAGACTTTACCCAATCACAGCACAGTGCACTCTGAAAGCCATGATTGGGCAAAGTAATGACTTTGCCTAATCATGGCTCACACAGCTAAGTCCTGTCAGGTGCTGTACAAATGTAAACAGTTGGGCGGAGCCAGCTAGCTGTCACCGCTAGCGCCGCTCAATTGTTTATATTTTGTCTGCATCTGTCAGAAAGCCATTCTGTGGCAGGAGTTCGTCGTGAGCGGACGGGTCAGTGGGCAGCGTGTAAAAAAAATAATTTCTATTTATGTTTTATTTAACTTTTTTAATTTCGTCGAGTCACCATCGTCGTGGACAACGCTGGACGTTGTGATTGACCCCAGGATTACATCGGTGGATCAATTTTTTTTTTACAATAAAGGACTTGTCAAAAGCCTTTGTTGTATTTTCACAAGGGGGAGGCCGCATCTAGGTGCCCCTTTATTAAAGGGGTGCCCTAATGTGAATAAGCCTCCTGACCGCACCCCCACAACCAACCCCCCAGGGCTTGTGGTGAAGAGTCCCTTGTCCCCATCGGCACAGGGACAAGGTCAGAGGCGTAACAAGAGCCTTCAGGGCCCCGGTGCAAGAAACCATGAAGGGCCCACCCATGGTTAACAGGAAGGCTGCCGAGGTCTGCAGCAAGGGCCTCGGGCAGCCGCTTGTTTAAAATGTTAGTGCTGATGTTCTGTCGAGAACGCCGACCCAGTATCTGCGCTTATATACAGACGGGATTAACAAGGAAACCGGCATTTATTTACAAGGTATTCGTTTGCAATTGTTGATTGTGACCGTTAGTAATATCCCGTCCATGGCAGTAAATGATGGGTGGAATATTATTAACCGTCACAATTAACAATTTAAACAAAATACTTTGTGAATAAATGCTTGTTCCCTCAATAATACTGGTCTGTGCACAAGCGCAGATGCTGAGGTCGGCAATTTCGACTACGTTGGCGTTCTCGACAGAACGCCGGTATTTGCGTTTAGTATCGGGGCATTTTCACAAGTATGAGTACTCGTGAAAAGGCCTAGTATTGGCAGTGGTGAATCCCTACTTAAAAATATAATGCATTGCTGGGACTTGTAGTCCTACATGTTTGGAGCTATTCTGCATTGCTGTATAATCGTCATACAGCAATGCAGAAAAACACCAGCTATGCAGGACTACAAGTCCCAGCAAAGCATTATAATAAAAGTGAGCACTATATCATTCCCCCCCCACCCCCACACGGAGCCAGTCCAGCGTGCCGAGAGCTCCTGCAACACGATCTTGTTGTTTCCCTTCCACCCAGCTTATCATGCAGAGCGAGGTAGAGCACTGGAGATTGTCTGTCTCCAGACAGGGGAGCTGACAGGCTGCAGATCAAACAGGCAGACTGCCACGTCGGGAGCCTAACAGCCAACGGACAGGACGGAGCAATAGAAAGAGCAGTAGCCAGCCGGGAAATGCTCAGCGCTTTAGGTAAGACACTGAGCATTTCAAGTCTCCCGGCTTTATGGGGACGGCTGCACGAGTCACGCCAAGGGAGTGGGCGGAGCCGAACGCCGCTCTGAGAACGCGGCCAGGTGAGTCTCTCTCTTGCAGGCAGGGAAGGAGCGGCACTCTCTGGGGGGCCCTCTTCTTCCTCGCTGGGCCCCCCTAAGTGGTGGAATGCCAGGGCCCGGTCGCAATTGCGACCGCTGCGACCCTGGTAGTTCCGCCAGTGAACAAGGTGCTTTTCCAGGGCCGACCCTGAAAAAGCACCCTCCCAGTGCCGCGGGCATGTGGCCTGGTATTGCAGGAAGGGGGGGAGCTCGCTCGTCCCCTCCCCTTTCCTGTCCTGCCAGGCCTGTGCTCGGATCAAGGGTCTGGTTAGGAATTTTAGGGGGGACCCCATGTTTTGGGGGTGGGGTTCCTCCTTAAAATTCCTACCAGACCTTAAGGGCCTGGTATGACTTTGAGGTGGAACCCCACACACTTTTTTTTGTTTTTTTTTTAAAATGGGGTCCATACAAAAATTCCTACCAGACCTTAAGGGCCTGGTATGACTTTGAGGTGGAACCCCACACACTTTTTTTTGTTTTTTTTTTAAAATGGGGTCCATACAAAAATTCCTACCAGACCTTAAGGGCCTGGTATGACTTTGAGGTGGAACCCCACACACTTTTTTTTGTTTTTTTTTTAAAATGGGGTCCATACAAAAATTCCTACCAGACCTTAAGGGTCTGGTAGGACTTTTGGGGGGAACACCACACTATTCTTTTCCCTTTATTTGAATGAGGTCCCTCCTAACATTCCTACTAGACCTAAAGAGTCTGGTATTGTTTGGGAGGGGGAAACCACACACCTTTTTTTTTTCTTTATAAATGTCAATTTTTTCTTTACAAATATCATTTTTGCTGCAGCAGGTTCTATACATCGTACAGATGCGCTAATTTACAGGCAGTTCAAGGGGACTCCCCAGGCACTATATTTAAAGGAATTTTTCATTTTTATAGTTTCACATTAAGCAATGTTAAAATCACTGCTCCCTAAAAACGAGTTCAAACTTTTTTCATATTCTAAAGTACAAACTCGAACTGAACTCGGGTGTGTTCGGCCCATCACTATTGGAGACAAAAAGGAAGAAAGAAGCAGCCCATTCTAACTACTAGCAGTTCATGTATGCAATAGAAAAATTACAGCTGTTATCTGATTACATTCTAAGGGCAACACTTTCATTTTCCTATCCAACATTTTTAGGCAACCAATATAAAGATATAAAAAAAGATGGTTTTAAATGTATTCCTATAGCATATCCGCAGTATTTTACTACTGTTCTAGATCATTTGGAAGGGGTTAATAAAATTGTGATGTTGTCTTGCCAGCCTGACAATTAAAGTGTTAAATATGGTTTCCATTTAAAGGGTATTGAGCTGTTAACTCTCTAAATAAACAGAGTAGAGGCTGATTTTTAAAATTTTGGCAAAGAACCAGTGTATTGTGAAGAGAGTTATATTATGCAGATCTCAGAGGGCCCAAGAAGGGCTCAATCATTATCGGAATGTGATTTCCATCATAATGCTGGTGACGCAGGCTCTAATCTCCCAGCTGAGATGGCTCTGAGAAGCTATTATGCAAGTCAAAAGATGGACTTGCTTTTACAATCATGCGCTTAAAAATCACTCTCAGAACTTCCTCACACATTATAATCACTTCATCTTCTGCTTCTCCTCACTTATTAATTTGCTTTTATGCGGAGCAAAACACGGCCGCTGTGATTCACACGGGCAATGTAATGTGCATACAGAGCAAAGAGATATAATAAGGATAACTTCTCCTGGGTAAGGGGAATCCCATCTCACAGAGCTTACAATCTAATGAAAAGTATAGATGACCATGCAGAGCACAGTATACTTGGTATTATCTCAGAAAAGGTGACATAAATTTTGTGTTAGTCACATGGGCACATTAGGAGTTACAAATAATACATTGCAGTTTACCTTAAAGAAACAGACAATGTAAAGATGTTTCAGCTAAGCTAACCTAAACTCCAAAAAGGTACATTAATAATAGAATATCTCCACACAATCCAGTCAGTTATGGTTGATTTAAGAAAAACTATATGACTATAATGACACTATGACCTCTGCAGACAACCTTTCTTGGTAAAGGAATCGATTGACTGGAATAGATTCTTCTACCAACTCATTACTGCTTCCTGACATAAGGCCAGTGCCAAGGGTGCCTTCTCAGTGCAAAAACATGCATGTTCAGCTGACACAGCCATGGATATACCATGTTCTTTCTACAAATGGCTGTTTTAAAGCCAGGTCTTTCTTTTCACATCTATGTTTCGTTTAATTTACATGGAACTGAAGCATTAATAATAGAAACATCATAGTAGCATTTATAAGAAATGTGTTAGAACAATGACATGATGGAGCATTCTACAGATAACATGGAAAAGTGAAAACAATGACTTATACTAAATATAACATAATAGAAGTGCAAACAGTTATTTGGTTTTAATTTATTTATTTTCTTAAAGATTCTAATTTTCTGATTTCTCTCTTTTAGGATCATATTCAAATTCTTCAGATTAATAAAATATAGCCTTGACTAAGAAGAAACTACAGCAACATGGTGGTCACCACAACTACTACAACCACGGCAGCAACTGCCTCTGCAGTAGCAACCACAACAGCAACTGCTACCACAGTTGCCATGACAACCGCTACTTTGGACTTGCGTGATTGGCTTTTCCTGTGTTATGGTCTTATTGCATTTTTGACAGAGGTGATAGATAGCACTAACTGCCCTTATGTATGCCGTTGTGACAATGGCTTCATCTACTGTAATGACCGAGGTCTGACCTCCATTCCAGCAGAGATTCCAGATGATGCAACCACCCTCTACCTCCAGAATAATCAGATAAACAATGCTGGGGTACCACCAGAGTTGAAAACAAAGACCAATGTTCGAGTAATCTACCTGTATGAGAATGACTTAGATGAATTACCACTAAACCTTCCCCGGTCACTAAGAGAGCTCCACCTTCAAAACAACAATATTCGCAGTGTTACACGGGATGCCCTTTCTCGGATACCACTTATTGAAAAACTTCACCTAGATGATAACTCTGTGTCAACTGTCAGCATCGAAGACGATGCCTTCTTAGATACTCGTCAACTTCGACTGCTTTTTCTTTCACGGAACCATCTCAGCAGCATTCCTAATGGCTTACCACACACTTTGGAAGAGCTGAGATTGGATGATAATCGCATTTCAACTATCCCACTTCATGCCTTTAAGGGACTCACTAATTTGAGGAGGTTAGTACTTGATGGAAACCTACTCGCTAATCAACGCATTGCAGATGACACATTCAGTCGACTTCAAAATTTGACTGAGCTGTCATTAGTCAGAAATTCACTAGCAGCTCCACCTCTAAATTTGCCAAGTGCACACCTTCAGAAGCTTTACTTGCAGGAAAATGCTATCACCCATATCCCCTACAACACACTGTCTAAAATGAGACAACTACAGAGACTGGACCTCTCTAATAATAACCTTACTGCACTCCCCCGTGGCCTTTTTGATGACCTAGAGAATCTGAGCCAGCTGCTCCTCAGGAATAATCCCTGGTATTGTGGCTGCAGTCTCATGTGGCTGCGAGACTGGGTGAAAGCTAGGGCTACTGTGGTCAATGTACGTGGCCTGATGTGTCAGGGTCCTGAGAAAGTTAGGGGAATGGCCATCAAAGACATCACACATGAGATGGATGAGTGCTTTGAAGGAGGTCCCCAGAACAATCCATCCTCTGCACGTGCAACTCCTGCAGTTCCATCAGTCACTACCCCACCCCAAGGTTCTCTCTTTACACTTAAATCCAAAAGACCAGGTATTAGGCTCCCAGATTCAAACTTGGATTACCCTATGGAAACTGGGGCAGCCACTAAATCTTTGGTGATCAGTGTTAAGCCGCTGACGGCTGATAGCATTCGCATCACCTGGAAGACATCTGTCCCAGCCAGTTCTTTCCGACTGAGTTGGCTGAGACTAGGACACAGCCCAGCTGTTGGTTCTATCACAGAAACATTAGTTCAAGGAGATAAGACAGAGTATTTGCTAACTGCTCTGGAGCCTAGATCCACCTATATAATTTGTATGGTAACAATGGAAACAGGCAACTCCTACTTTGCAGATGAATCCCCTGTATGCGCTAAGGCAGAGACAGGGGATGTTTATGGCCCTACCACTACACTTAATCGAGAGCAAAATGCTGATCCCCTTGCTGGATTACCTTTGGCTGGCATTATAGGAGGTGCGGTCACCCTTGTCTTCCTTTTTCTCATCTTGGCATCCATCTGCTGGTATGTCCATCGAGCTGGGCAACTATTAACTCGAGAAAGAGCCTGTAGCCGTGGCAGCCGAAAGAAAGATGATTACATTGAGTCTGGCACCAAAAAAGATAATTCTATATTGGAGATCAGAGGACCAGGGCTTCAAATGTTACCAATAAATCCTCACAGAGCCAAGGAGGAGTATGTGATCCATACTATATTTCCATCTAATGGCACCAGTCTGTACAAAAGTACCCACACGATAGGTTATGGCACTCACAGGGGATATAGAGATGCTGGTATCCCCGACACAGACTACTCTTACACATGATGACTCATTCATTTTTGGACTTACCAGATACCTTCCCATAGCAAAATCTCGTTTTTTTCCCTGGTGCCCACAAATGAGTCATGACAGAGAGTTCAAGTTAAATAAATAGAAATTAAATAAACTTCAGCTGTGAGACAAAAACAAACAAAACAGGAAACGAGACTCCATGGGATATTTTGTAGGAAAGTAAAAATACCAATATTCATATGGCAAAATGTGAGAATAAAGAAGAAAAAAACAAAGTAGTACAGCGAGTTGAAAGGGTTATGGGAGAACTCGATTACATTTAATACGGCAGTTTAAATCATTGTAGAACATGGAGATAAATTCAGAGAGATGGAAGCACTTGGATATGATTTGCATATAACCTGAGGGTTCCTTTTTTTCGTTTTCTTTTTACCTTCTGTAAAATTCAGGGTGAAAATGAAGACATGGTGCAATGAATATTTGTTTTACGTCTGTCACCAATAGAACGTATATATTTTTTTCTCTGCAAGGTTTTTTTTTTTTTTTACAAATCATTTTATCACTAGTGGAAATAAATGATAAAACAGAGGCAAATAATTGTGCAGATGAGAGATTTTTTTTTCTTCAGCCATACTGTTGTCATAGATTTAAAGTGAACTTTCAATAATTTCCAAAACTTTGGTTTGAACTGAATGATATAAAAATAATTGTAAATTGACATGTTACTTATGATAGACTTTATATACAATAGACTTTTTTATCCAGTCTCTGTGGAAACCCTTACTGACACTCAAATCCTTCAGCAGATATCTGTAGCGTGTGATGGTAATATATGCGTGCTCAGTATCCCAATGTATTATATACTCCAGCTAACCAGAAGAATCATGTGTTGGTTAATTAGGCAGGGAATGACAGTTTCGTTGGCAATGCATTACAGGCCCTCTCATTAATCTGAAAAGGCAGTCTTTATGAAGCAGGAGGAACCCAGAAATTACAATTGAAATTTCCATTATTTGACATTTTGTTGCATATTTTAGAGTGAGCTTGAATTGTTTCAATATTTGTGGCAGAATTCTAATGGTTGCATTAAAAACAGTCAAAAATGTATAGCAGCCAATAATTTATAAATATAAAAGCCTATTCTGTAGAATCCATATACTGTAGGTACAGCTTTTTAATGGAGTGTTAAAAATAAAAAAAAATGTGTTTGCTCAGGATCCAGCTGGAGAAGGAATGTGAATTATACTATAACTGACATGTACAGTCTGTATTAAAAGTGGACCAAAACTGAAATGTTAACATAAAGGTATTTTGACTTGTTGGAATGTATATACAAAGAATCAGAGAAGGGCTGAAATGTTTCTGTTTCCTGGAAAAGTTCTACTCAGGTTCCCTTCTGTGCTAGTCACATGTTAAGGCATACTTAGGCGTACTTGGTCACATGATCTCTTCTAAGGGAGAGGACTGGCAACTGCGAACATTGGTTGAGATGATCACAAGGTCTAGGGGCTAGGCTTTTTTCAGTCATGTTACAAGCATTGAAGAGAACTTTGAGGTACAGTCCTTCTTATTTCAGTCCTTCTGTTGATTGTGATTTATTACACCAGTCCAACAATACTATTAACATAGTTTAATGTTAACATTTGAGTATAGGTTAATTTTATGTTTTCTGTAAAGACACCGGGTTGATATACTAAAGTCAAATAGGCTATGCAAGGGAATTTTCCCTTATTCTAATGACTGTGGTCAATACCCAATCACACGCACACACCCAAAAAACAGTATTTTTGCTTGCACATGATTGGATGATGGAAGTCAGCAGAGCTTCACCTCATTCACCAAGCTAAGGGAACATTCTCTTACAAAGTAAAAATTCCCTTGCATCCTATTTGCCTTTAATAAATCAACCCTAAAGAATCCATTGAAGTAAGTCATTTTGCTCAGTATCCTTCATTACTAGGAAAGTTACAACACATATCATTGCATTTCAGGGGCTTAATTTATCCAAAAACATCTGTGTACATTAGCATTGCATCCCATATGATTCACACATGAAAAAATGTATGGCAAGCCACATTTAAAACCAGTTGTTTTTATTTTTCCACACAGTAAACAGTGGACATACAACTGCTTACTGAACAGAAAAGCAAGACTACATTGTATCCCACTGTGTCACAGCCAACATTTTCTGTAGTAAACAATGCAACTAACCTGGAACCCAAAACTCTCAAACTCTCTATCAGATAGGGTGGTAGCAAGTGAGGCACCAACTGCTATAAATTACTTAGTATTAAGTCAAAGGACAAAAAAGAAAACACTAAAAATGTACCAGACTCTATCTCTACCTAAACATTTAATGATCTGTACTCATTTTGATAGAAAAAGTATATATATAGTGAATATATATCATCTTCAGCATCTTTTTAAACTGTTGCATCCCTGATTTCTAGTGCATATGATCCTACTTTATGTTTAATTCCCAAATGCCTTCATAAGTAGAATTATTGCAGACTTGTGGGGAATTCCTGGAGGACAGCTGCTTAGCCCTTAAGTGCTTAACTGGCTTGAGGGTATGAAGCTGAGTTATCTTTGTGCTACTTTAAGAGTTGCTCAGGAGCACTTCTACAAACTGCAACAGTTTGGAGGTCTTTTACTGTCGCAAATGCTGGATGCATAGTTGAGAAATTATGCAAAATGTTGCATAACATGTGCAGTGAGTTACAAACATTAATATGTTGCAAGAACACTTTAAAAAAACACGCATAACAGAGATTAAACTTCGCTTTTAGTTCACATGAGATTTTGGTCTTTGCAACTAAAAATGTATAAATTCCACCCTTGCATTTATCAAAATCAGCGTAGATTGTTAAGCATGAAAAACAAAGAGACTGCAAAAATGACTTATCGCTGTCATCACATTATTGCTTACAAGTCGGGATATTGTTGCTGTTATGTATCCAGCACAGATGTGACTTAAAATTATCTATAAAGTGTCCCAACTGGATTACGATACAGCCATGTTGATTGAGCTCCAGTAGAAAAACCTTTTAGGTGATGAAATCCTGTCATTGCCATTGGCTGGTTTTTCCTGACTGGCAGTTTCACCCTTTCAGTCAATAAATAGACCACATCTGTGTCATTAGGCTGGACTACTACCATTTAGTACTGACCCTATCACTGAACTACTAGAAGGAGAAAGTAGAATTTAAAGTGCTGCTCGCAATGTGGCATTCATTTTCCTGCTTTTCTCGCAGATTTCTCTTTGCTGGCGGGTTTATATTAACAAGCAATTTGCAGTTCTCTGTGCTAGAGAAGGGCTGTCTGTAACAGGTGGAAAGAAGCTGAAATGTGAAAGTGGAGAATGGCATAAAAACAGTGGAAGAAAAGGAAAAAAATTTGGAAGGCAATGTAAATTTCTCACCAATTATAACAGGAGAGGGAGTGGGAGCATATTGATGACAGTGTGCAATCTCAGAGATAAAACACAAAGTGTTGACAGACATCTCTATTATGTGTTCTTGTTATCAAGCTGAAACCTCTTACCTATAATAATTAGATGACATTCTCACATGTAAATACAACATCAAGAAGTGGTTAAACGTAGAACGTGCGTAAAAGCAAGCAGCCGCACAGCATACCCACACTATAAACTATACAAGTCCAAATAAGTCCAGTCAGTAAGATTGTTTATGTTTATTTATAAAGTGTCACTGTGCAAACTCTTTACTGCCTCTGCTGAAGAACACTTCTATTTGTTTAAACTAGATACTTTCTTTGGGGGGTAAATTTTTGTTAAAGTGACCCTGTAAAGTCTAAAAAAAATCCAAAAGCCAGTTCCCTGTAATAGAAGAAGTAGTACACTCACCTCTCCAGCAGGCCTTTGTCTCCTAACTTCGCTCTGTTCCAGCGCTGCAGCCTCTGTACGGCATTGGAAACTTCCAGGAGTCCAATATGTATATAGAAGTACAGCACTGAAGAAACTAGAGGTGCATAAATATGTGCACAATAAACATGCGATCAAATGAGTAAAATGTAGTCCATAAATAAATAGTAAACAAATTGATATAAAATGACTTCAATAATGACTTCAATATAATATATAGCACACCAATAAAATCAAGTTGATTTAGTATCAAACAAATGAATGTGTATAAACCACAAAAGTGCTGACAAATGAGCAAATGAACAAATTGAGTGTTAAATATTTCCCATTTCCATATAAGTTGTATACTCAAAGAAAATGCTCTTTCACCGATATAATGTGTTCATATCTGATGTATGCTCTGAAAAGCTGTGCTTGCAAACTCCTCCACCTGGAACACTTCCCCCAATGAAGACAAAACTCACCAGATAGATGTGACCACTGAAAATCAATAAGTTGGTCAGTATGCTCTTGTTACAGATTAGATCTACAACAAGCTATTGAATGGCGGTATTCCTTCTCACATTCCCCAGGTTAATGGCAGCAGCAATGATATAAAGCAGAATAGACAAACTCTCATAATGCAGACCAATTTTTATTAAGGATTAAAACAAGATTAAAACACACTTACACAACACAAGCACCAAAGGAGTAACTTCTTAATAGTTGTTGGGAGGTACACATTGCAATGCAACCTGTTGTGTGCTTTGCACACATCCCATTGGTGTGATGACGTCACTGTGCCCGTAGCTCTGCACAACACGTTTCGTTAAAGGCTGTCAACACGCCTGGTTCACACCTGAGCGTTTTACAGCGCGTTCCTACACGCTGTAAAACGATCAACATGTGAAAACCAATGACTGCCTATGGGCATGGTTCCCACCTGGGCGTTTTACAGCGCGTAGGAACGCGCTGCAAAACGCCCTACGCCCAAAGAAGTACAGGAGCTTCTTTGGGGTGCCATTGGTATTCCCGAGTGTGCATCGGGGTTAACAAAGTGGTAACTCCGAGCCACACTCGGGAATACAGCGTACGGGTCTTACCTTGTCCGCGATCCCCGCTGTGTCTTTGGCGGCTACCGACTTCCGGGTTCCGTCCCTTGCGAGTGGCTGCGTCGCAGGGGGGCAGAGCCGGCGGGAAGTTTAAAAGTGAAACTAAAAAAAAATAAAAATAAAAATTGAGAACATAAAGAAAAAAAAAATATCATACAGCCAGTGAAACGCGCGTTTCACTGAACGTAAAAACGCCAAAAAAATTAGCTGAAAAACGAGCATAAAAAAACGCTCAGGTGTGAACCCAGCCTAAGACTCTTCAGCATTAAGTGTTTCTGGGAGTGTCCAATGCCTGTGTCTCCAGCCATGTGCTGTGCTTCTATCCTCAGACTCTTACATCTCTTTCCCATGGAGGCTGCAGTGGCATAAAAGAGAAAAAGTAGAAGACATAGGCCAGAGGTGAGGTACAAAACTTATCCTACTGTGGGAAACTGACTTTAGGATTTGTTTTGAGACAAGACAAAGTCACTTTATGTGTAGAAGATGGCATTTGAACTTGTACTGTTCAGGATAGCAGTATTTGCTGTACTTATTGTCAATTACTATGATATGTCTTCACAGTAGAGATTCCAAATCTAAGCAAGATTTCACTCTCACATTAAATTTTTTGTTTAAGTTTTGGATAGAATGAGTAAGGCCAGGTGAACACTTGGGCGATCCCGGGAGGTGCGCCCCTGGACCGCGCATTCGTGTGCAATTGCACACAGCATTTGCCGCGCAGTCCAATTGATTATCAATCGGGTTATATCCGCGCAGCAATTAAATATACCTTTTTTCACAACACATGTTTTTTCAGCCTGGCACGACTGGGGTGCCATTAGAAAAGAATACCGCCGGAATCGCACACCACCACACGATCAGCGGTGGTGTTCGATTCCATGACTGTGCGTTGATCCGAGTGATTTCACGCACGATTGCTGCCGGTCACGAATCGCCCAAGTCTGAACCTGGCTGAACCTGGCCCCAGGGCTAGAACCTCTGTGAGGTCTACTGCTGTCTGTATCTCCATTTGTGAGATTTCGTCTTAAGTTTCCTGTTCCAGGGACCACTGTTTCATAAAGACACAGACCCCTGTAACAATCCGACAAAGGGTTCCATCCCTCTTCCTTAAATTAAAGAAAAAGGGTTTGTATTGCTGTCTGTGTGACTATTGAGAAGACTTTTCCTGACCCAGTGACTGGTGTTGTCTGTGTTCACATTGGAGAAAGCTCTCCAATGTAGACAGAGACAGCAAGAAAAACCTGGTACAAATTTGAACTGTTCACCATTTTATCTAAAACAAGACACCATTAGCAATAGTATATACAATAAAATTATAGTATAGCTGAAAATAAAATGTATGTAGGAAACGGCAGGAGCAGAGCAGGGCACATATGTGTTGATAAAGTCTACTTTGTGCCATATACAAATATTCACTCTCTGCCGAAACAAACTAGCAGCAAAATCATTGGCTTAGAGCAGATACTAGGAGAATAAAACATCATATTTATTGGTTCTGGCACCAACTAAACATGTAGCATCAGACAGAAACAGTGGGAGTTGCTTGTTAAACTTGTAATACTAAGGCAGTGCACAGTAGGAAAGGCATGCACCAGGTTCACAACATAATTTTCCCTTACACACTTCATGCAAAAATAGCAAGGAGGACCTTTCTAGATTGAAGCTTAAAATCTGAGGCACACATTTCAAATATACGCATCTATAAAAATACCAAGTAACAGCAACCAGCTAAGATCCTTTAATTTATCTTGTTCATTGTTTACTGATTGTTCTAATATGGCTTATTCAGGTACAATATTTTGCAACAATTCTGTTTACTGAAATGTCCAGATGTTCCAAGGATAAACTCTTGTGCTGTTAGAGTTGGCATATCGAACATGTTTTGCTATGACGAGCAGACTTCCAAATGACTTCGACCCATACTAAATTGGCAAGAATGAGATGGGGAGCTCTCATTACTATTAATTAGAGCTCCCCATACCATTCTTGCCCCTTTAGCAGGGGTCAAAGCTATTTGGAAGTCAGCTTGTCATAGCAAAACAAGGCAGATATCCTTTCACAGAAGAAGCAATCCATCAGGCTGGATGGTTTCAAAGCATCTAACGACCATCTTACAGAAATAGAAATTATATAAGAAGTAGTGCTGTGTAAAATTGTAGGAGTTAATAAATGCCTATAATAAGTAAATAAATAGCTTTGTGAGTGTAGGACCATGGAGGCAATAGTGGGTGGACAATAGCATAGGCACAAAGAACCAGAGTATGGGGATAAAATGTGTCTATAGGTAAAGGGAAGGTAAAAGGAAATAGACTGCAAATGTAATTTTATCACTTGTGACATTTCGCTTGATTATCTTGCATTCAAGCATGTGTTTGTCAAACTCACAACCAAATGAATGGCAATCATGAAAAATGCATGACACTTTACAGGATTGTGGGTTATCAAAGATTGCAATTTATTTTTTCATTTGGAGGAGTTCGATCAAATTGCACATGAAGTAATATATACAACGGATACGTGATTCTAAAAGGAGCCAATCTGTATTCATTGTGTGAGAAAATATGCATCAGTAATGTACTTTTGGGCAAAAGTGGATTATTTATGAGAGTTGTACTGTATATAGTTAGCAACTAGCATTTTAACATAGTACGCCAAAGGTGATAAATTAATTTGTGGTTAATCTGCATTTCTTTAACTGCATATGGGTTGGTAATTGCTAAGTAAAATGACACATTCTGTTCAATATTACTGTATCACAGAGTATTCTTAGATTAATGACACATATAACTTCCCCCCAGTGGAAAAATTCACTTACCTGATAATTAATTAATCATCATGCTTAATACTTGGCTATGCTTGTAACTTATTGATGGTTTTTAAAATGGTCATTTTAAAAAGAATAATTTAGCATTAATGAGTTCCTAATAAAAGATTACAACTTTTTGGGCCTGAAAAAATATAAAAATGCATAGGATGTTAATTACACCTGCCTACCAGTTGGTGATAATAAAATAATTTAAAGTTCCTCCTCTAGTGCTAATAAAGTACAAACCACCCAGACTAAGCTTGTTTCTGAGTGTTTGTTCAGTCAGGAGTGGAAACTATCTGTTTTCTGTACTGCATTTCTGGTTCTTGAGACAGGAAACCATGCTAAATAAGAATTACAAAAATTCAGTGTGTCCCACAATAGTGCTTCTTAGTGCTTTCTTTTTCTTGTTTGGCTTTCCTACAAGCTGAGCAGATACCATGGGGTGTGTAAAAGTATATGATGCCTTGGGTTTTGTTTTGTTTTTTTATTTCTTCTGCCACTTGATTTTTGCAAGCAGCATGCTGTTGAAGCCCTTTAGCTACCAAGCAACTGATTTATGTCAGTAGAAAGTTTAAATAAAGAGAGGCATCGATTTCCAGTGTTTTAAGTTCAGCGGACAGTAAACCAAACCACAGAATGCACATTGTAAAGTTGGCAACTGATGTCCTCGTAAGGCACAGTTGATGACATCATCACTGCCAAGTTGTGACAGTGACATGGCTGATAAAACTTCTAAAAATAAATATAAGATTGTGTAGAAAACCAAGAAAGCTATTACTGGATGTTGCATGCAGTCCTGAAATACACTTTTGAGTAATGCACTTTGTATTTATGGCTACATCTTCTTTAAAGCTATTACAACTACAACACAGAAAGCTGCGACACATGCTGTTTTGTGCATTGAGGCATGCTGCGTCAGGCAGCCCATTTATTTTGAATCGGCTGTGATTGCATCTCAACACACATTAATAAATATTGTCTTGTAGGATTTTTCAAAACGCAGCATACCGCAATTTACAGATCAGTAGCATCTGTGTGTTATGTTTTACAGTGCAGGTGCGTTGTAGATATGCGTTGGGGTGCTATTGACACTGAATGGCAAAACACTTAAGCACATATACAGTGCGTTGCTGTAAAGCACATTATAATGCAGGTCATGATGGCCATTGTGGTGTAAAAGAGCCCTTCTTCAGCAAACACAATTGTTCTTTATGGAACGCACAAGAATACAGCAGAGGCAACAAAGTAGTGAAAATGAACTACACAGACTGTTGAAATAGTAAATAGCTATCCAGAAATGCATAAATCTAATTTTGAGGGATCTGAACGACAAATAAATGGTGGATATTAAGTCAACGCCATTGTTAATAAAAATACTGGCAATAGGATATAGGTTGGACAGTTCCTTACTGTTCTCCACTTTGATGCACAAGTGATGCCACTGGTTGGTGATTACAGTGAAGGAGAAACACCAATAGTTAAAGGGATATATTGCTTTACCTATTTGTCCAGTTTTAGGTTCCATTTCCACTATTGCTTTTAAAACACAAGATTTCCACTTTAAGTTTGCAAAAGTTTTGCTTCTGGCATGCTGCTGGCTAGCATGCGGGACCATTGAAAACAAGTAACCATGCTCTTAAGACCTGAGGAAAATTGGAAAACTTTCCAGGCCACAGCTTTTCCTTTGATGGAAACATTTCCCTTTTAATAAACGGGTACAAGCTATTCCTTATATATGTCTATATGCAGTTTGATATCTTACCAAACAGCACACAAACCAAAAGAATGAAAACAGGTCCTTAGAGAAGAAGACACATTTTACCTTACTAAATCAGTTCTTATTCATAAACAATTTTTAAGTGCAGTAACCAACAGCAGGTAACCACAGTTCATACTTTAGTGGTCTGGCTTAAGTAGATAGAATTCTGATTTATTGTACTTATATATTGTACGTTTTGTACCGGTCTGGCTTGAGTAGATAGAATTCTGGTTTATTGTGCTTAAAAAAAAAACACTTCCAAATAGGAACTCTTTACTGGATGAGGCTGATTGGATGATGGATACAAGCTAATAAAACCTACTGTGAAGGTTTCTAGCCATGCTGAATCCACAATAGTGAGTTTTCATTGAATATTTCCACATACAAGGCCTCAGCATTATACTATGTCAGGGTTGGAAAAACTGATTGTTGTTTGTTATCCTGTCCAACATTCAAGGTAATCATAGTGAGATTGTACTTTGGAATACCCAACAATAGAAAGAACAATAACTGCTGTCAGAATTTCACGTACAGACTTAGAAATGTTATACAGCAATCTGTGTCCAGGGACAGTTTTTGCTCAAATACAATCAAACACCATTACTTTTATTATGGACACTGATCTTGAGAGAAATAGATGGGGTATGGCTGCTGTAGAAAATACTAACTGCTTGACTGTCTCCGGCTTCAGTACATTCTCAGTTAGTATATGCAAGTGGCAAATGCACACCCAAATAAAAAAAAACTAGCTATAGCAAATGCAATATACTAAAGAAGGGTGCTGTAACAAGAAGGAGGCTTCAGCAAGTCTTCAATAATTAAATACTGTAATAAGAAATATAAGTCACCACACCAAACAGGTTTCATAGTTCACATTGTTTTTTTAAATATATTTTTTACATCAAGTTTATGTTCAAAGCACATTCTACACAAAAAATACACAAAATCACTAGCCGCAGGCAAAGTGCTGTTCAAATTGCATCGTAGCAGATGTTGTGAATGTTCTGCTCAAAATATTATTATAAAAAGAGTTACCATACACAAGATATAGGTAAAGAGGACTCCACTGATGGAGGTGACAAAATGGACCAGCCATTCTTTCACCTTCACCTGTCACCTGATGTTCTCCTTATGTATATTGTGTGTATGGCAACTCTTTTTGTAACAATTTTGTGTACAGGACATTCACAGTAGTTGCTAACTATATGATATGATATGTACAGCATTTTCTCTGTTAGCTAGTCTATGAACTGATAACATAGTGCATCTAGTGATCGGATGCTGACATCTCTCAGCACTGGAACTGTAACTGATCAGAATACTCAGAAACTCATGCCAGGAAGTCTGATCAAGTAGCAAAGAGGTAACTAAGTTTCTGAAAACCGTGTACCAGTAGACTGCAGGATTTAAACAATGTGTGCAGCAGAGAAAAGGGCTGCCATGCTCCCTTGGGAGGCATTTCCAGGAATGCTCTGCCTATAAACATATTACACAGCTCTTCCCAGAAGGGATAAGCCTGTTATCATCTACTTAAGAACACATTAGTTATTCCGTTTAACATGATGACATGTGACAGTAATCCAGTTATGCAGGTAGTTGGATAATCAGGGGTCCCTTGAGGGGTACAGGCTTGTGTTAAAACAAACTCTGTAATATAATTATTTGCAGATTAAACAGACCTATTCACAGCATAATGTGTGGGTATTGCTTAATACCCTCACTTTAATCTAGGCCTCAGAAAATGTTTTTGATATGTTGCAGAGGCTGTTACACTATTTGGATTTTCATAAATGTTATAACAGCTTAATTCATTGTGACGTTGCCCTGCGCATGTGAATGTTTATCACACATTTAGCTTAAAAGGTAACGCCACAACAACAAAAAAATCAAATGCCTTCAGGATGATCAATGTACATTGTTTCATCATGTCCTCAGCAAACGGAATCCTGAATGGGAGGGTTTGGATTCATTATAATCTGCTGGTGGTCTTTCTGTGTTGTAACGGGGAAAGGTGCAGTTTCGGCATTCCTTTGGTAGTAATTAACCCTTAGGCAGTATCTTACCAAAAGTGATATTTTTATGGATGCATAAAATGCTACTTGTATCTTACAGACATCTGTCAAAATCAACAGCCAATCACAGAAGCAGGAAGTGACAAGAGGTGTTCTGTACCAACTGTGTACAGAACACCACCTGGTCGCCATATTGCATTTTAATTTTTTGACAGTTTTTGATAATGAAATCGAAAGGTAATTTTTTAATAACATTTAATTACAAAATGGCTTGTGCAGCAATTATATGTGCTTTATTTATATTTGTCATTTTCTTTTTTAAAGTGGAGATTCCCTTTAAAGCTTATTCTCACAGCAGCATTTCCCCTTTACTTAAAGATGCATCTGCACAATAACATTACCAGAAACAATATAGCACAGCATATTTCTGTTATTATAAACCATGTACTAAATTGTGTAGACAGAAATGTATTATAGCTGCAAGCCTTTTCACACATTTCCCACCCAGAGTAGTTCTCCCACATTACAAGCGTTGATTATACCCTGAAAGTTTTAAATGCAGCGCCTTCAAGGTAAAAGGTGCAGGTCTGTATTTACCATAAAGTTTCATTTGCACAGAGCATACACGTCCATGCGGCGTGCATGCCCGTAAAAAGGCTGATCCTGGGAGGGACAGTTGCTGCATGTAATTGCACGCACCAGGGACACGGCTGTATGCTGTCATCCGCACACCCAAATTTGCACATCCATGCGGGTCCAGGTATTCGCACTTGGACGCACCCTATCTTCATCCAAGTGCGGACACCCGGACCCGTGCAGATGTGCAAGTTCGGGTGTGCGTATGACAGCATACAGCCATGTCCTCCTATAGGAAAGTACAGGCTGCTGCATGAAATTACACGCAGCACCTGTTCCTCCCGGGATCGTCCCGTTTACGGACGCGCACATCGCATGGACGTGTACGCCCCGTCTGAATGAGGCCTAATGGTCCTCGTGGGCTAATGTCTCTTCCAGCAGGGTAAGGGTGTGTGCTTTTAGACAATTGTGGCAACATATTCTTTGATTTGTGCTTGTGCTCATCCCTTTACTCACAGACTATGCAGTTATCCTGATGCTCAAATCTGTTGCGTCATAATGAAGACTTCATTGCGTATGGCTGTATTATTCATTATTGTGGTTGTTTTGAGGTGGACAGGCAAAAATTTTGGTTAACTGTTTATGCGAGGGGGCCTATATAGAATCTAATAAGACATCACTTACCTTGCTCTCCATTTTATAACAAAAGAATAACGCCTAATTGATGCCAATTCTGGGTCCTTTCTTTGAAAACAGAGATGAAAGGATAAATATTCTGCTAATCAGTTAAATGCATTCTGGCAATTCAGATTTAATGTTTACATTTGCAGTATGTAGCCAGCAGACCTGGTAATACTATGGTACCCATTCTTTTTCCGTAGCCCCCATCATAGTAAAAAGGTGGCTGTAGATAAGACAAGCACAGCATCCCACAGGATGCAGGGGCACTGTATGGTAGTGTTAGTAGTCGTGCGCAGTAAGTGATGTGGGAATCCCAGTTGTCAGACTTACTGTCATCTCTGCTGGCTTGTGTCTGAGCTAAACCTGTTAGTCTGTGACCTCTAAGACACCAGCATCTGGGAGGCTAAATTGGATAACGTCTATTTGTACAGTGCACTTACTGAATGTGGCAGGATTGTAGATACAGCTGTAATGCATATGCAGTAATCAAAAATACAAATGCATATTTCTTTCAAAAAAAGTTAAGCTAATGCGTCAATGTATATTTCTCTATGCTGTGCCCCCAAATCTGTGCTAAGCTGCTTAGGTCAGCAATTTCAATATTCTAAACTAGTGTTTCAGACTTTTTTCCTTTTTTTGTAATCCTCTTAACAATTTTAAAGGGGGTTAAAATACAGATGATCGTATTCGTGTACAGCATATTGCATTCTGTTATTCTTGAAGCTGTATTGTACCATAAAGGGAATCTCCTAGTGAAACAAACAATCCTAAACCACATTCCCTAACCAGGCAAAACCCATCGTTTGTTATGCATATACCCCAGGTTAAGCCTAAAGGCCAGGTATTTGATCATATGATCTTTGCTGAAGGGAATGGTCAGAGTTCAGCTTGACTGATCCTCCCCTTCAGGAGTGATTCCAAGACCAAATGACTAGGCTTTTGGTCACATGCTCCACACAGTATGGATACTAAAGAAACATTTTTAAAAGAACATATTTCAGCCTTTGTTCTACTCATGATATATCTGCCCCAGCAAGACAGTTATGACAGATCTTTTTTTATTACTACAGGTCCACTTTAATTCAAAGCCAATTGTAGACATTCATTCTCCACTTAATCTAATTTGCAAAGAAAATGAAAAGCAGCCAAACCACAATGGCCATCAGGAGAGGACTGCTGTGAGTTTGCTCTTTTGAGGGGTAGTTAGCACTAAATGTGCCAAAAAGCAGTTTTCCTCTAGAAATATACACTGAGGAACAGGTAGATGCTGGCTGCTTGATTTTCATCTATGTGTTGGATGTATATGTGCTTCCAGCTGTAAAGTAGTGTGTATTAGCGTGCAGGTCCATTTTTGGTTTCCAGCAAGCTTCATAAAGAACTGGTTGCCACTTGGAAGAATGATGCCTTTCTAAACTGCTGAGTTGTGTATGTACTCTCTTAACATGCCTCACTTCTGTGCACCCTGCTCCTATCAGTGCAATGTAAATTGCCTTGTAGACAATGTTCTTTGTTCAAGTACCCAGAGGTGTCTTGACAGGGCCTGGAATGCTATTGTAATTGCTGCTGTGTTTATTGAGTCACTTGGCTTGATAGCACAAAAGAACAGCCTTATGGATTCTTTTTACTTGACTGCCAATCTGATGTTTTCATCTTGGAATCCTAAGACTTTACAGCAAAATAATTACTGAGTTAAGGGCTCAGCCACATAGACACTGTCAATGTCATGTTAAATATGTAGCAATGAAAATATAACACATATTGTGTATAATGAAGTGTCTCCTGATCTTTGTTAGTGGAGGTTTGAGTAGTGTGTAAGGCTAAATATGTATGCAGGGCTTTAGAAATAGTGTCGGCTTTTAATACTTTGTTCATTCCTTTCATAGGGGTGAATTTCCCCCATTGCACTGATAAAAGTAAAACAGCAAAAACGTAATACAAATGATTACATTTTTGGACTTAAAGATAATTGTGTGGCATAGGGTGCCTATACAGGCATACAATACACATGATTTTAATTGTCACAGGCAATTATCCAACTGTAAATGGTATGTGTGTGCAAAAATGAGATCCAAACTCTTAAGGGAAAAAATGTTGCTGGTGGAATAGTCATGGCATGAAGACAGTGGAAAACAGAGTGTTAACACCTTGTTTTTCAGGTTATAGACCCAATGTTTATCCAAAAAAACAAAAGTTACACAACTATCTTATTAGCATCTAGCAATCTTTCCTTTCTATGTATGGCCATATTATAGAATTACAGGTTTTTTAAAAATCCACACTCCTGCGGCAGTGGGCAGAGGATCACCCACCTCAGCCCCTTCCCCCCCGCTCTGCTCTGGCTGTGATATGTCCCTCAGTGTCCTCACATCTAATAGACCTGCATTAGACAAGATGATGTAATGGGTCCTTGGACCGCTGGAGCCCAGGAGAAAAGAGGCTGCGGGACTGAGGATCAGGTGAGTATATCGTCTTCATTTTCGTCACTAGAACAAAACAAGCAGTTAGGCCTTGTGGTGCAGGAGTAGCCCCACTGCAAGGGTTCATTTTAATAAATCCTGGAGTTCTTATTTAAGTCATAAAAATGCAGACTGTGCATCTTTTTCAAACCTCTCAACTTCCGAAAGGGTTTCCAGATGATAATACCCTAAAAGAAATGTTATCCATGAGCCAAGAGGGCCTAGGTTTCAAGTAAGGCTAATACTTCTCTGTCACTCCAGCAATTGGGTGCTGCAAGCATTGTGGAGAGTATACAGATGCATGCAGTGATGTTTATACGTTGTACCAATTTTAGTGGTACATCTTACGAAGCAGATATATTGGGCTAGCAAAATGCAGACAACTGGCATTAAGAAGAGACCATCTTCATTGGCATTCTTTGATATTATTGCTTTGTTCCCATATATCATCCTTGTACAGAGGATGATATTTTACTATATTGCACAATTTTTATCACATGTAGAGTGGGTAGGCTCTTACCATAATGTGCATAAATGCAGAGCATCTAGTGGGCCCTTCTCCAAGAATGCAATGTCCATGCTTCCCCTTGTGACTCCATCTGCTGACATCTTCTAATGGTCTTCTTGTAGGTTAGGCATTTTCCATATCCACCACTGGGCAGCCATCGATGATGCCCAGCACCTGAATGCAGTCTTGCTGTTTCAAATGAAAGGAATGAGCTGGGTGTGTACACTGCACTATACACAGTATACAAAAAGAGAATTGCTAGGAGTAAGAGTAAGACATTGCATAACTCTTCTACTAAAAAAAAAAACTATACCATAGACATTAGTACCACTTTAAGGGAAACCTGTATTGGAGAAATATGGAGACTTCCATTGCTGACCTGTCAGACAGCCACATTTTTTATTTTACATTGTATTCTATTTTAGAACCCCTATAGTACAACAGCAACTTTCTTACTGTACAGTCTTCCGGGAAGTTTAATTTTTAGTGCACTGGTATTTCAGCATCTTTTAGCACTTGAGCTAGAATAAGCACACTATCTTCCTTTGTTTAACCTTCCTTTGCATTATTTATTATTTTTGTGGAAGCGGGTCAGGCTGGCTGAGAGCAGAGTATAAAATAGACCAATGTCTCTTACTGAATTTTAGAGACTTTGCTCAGATCATTCAACCAAACAATCATAGCTTGAAGAGTTACATCTGGTGGAATTGGGCTTGTGCCCTTTAGTATAAAGTCCACATTTCCATTTAAAGTTCTTTGTGAAGCTTTCAGTCACAAAATTTCCTCAACAAAAGCATTTAGCGGGATAATGTAGATTATTTGATCCCTCATCTACAGGAAAGCATTAGCTGTAATTACACTGTACTTCTGCTAAGGTCAGGCAGAACTGCAACACTTACCAGTGAAGACAGTGACAATACAAGACACAAAGGAATATTCTATTAGGGAACAACAGCATAAAAACCTTAAGAATCCATAAACTAGAGACCTGTGTTTTATATGTAAAAAAAAAGATTTTTTTAAATATAATTATTATATTTACATTTTAAATGCAATTTTAAAGCAGAACTCTAACCTCACATTTTTTACTCAAAAGACATGTCCTGAGCTATGGCTTCAAAATGACATTACTTTACGTCCCCCTCCCTGTTGTGGCCATATTACTGTAGTGTTTTCCAGTGGTAGTAACCCCTCTTCTAGATAGCATGAAACCTTGCATCAACTAAGATGCTTGTCAGTGATCTGAATTTTAAAGATACACCCCATGTCCCTCAGCACTACAGGGAGTGTTCTCATCGCAGCGCTAGCATTGTTGGTTAGGATTCCCAGCAGTAATGTGTATTCTAATGCAGATTGCCCAGTAATGTCCACTCCCTGTGACCGGCAACAAAGTTGAATTAGATTGTAGTCCCTGTGTGCTGGCACATATCACTGCAGTGGGACATTCAGATGCAGCTCCACGACTTTACCAGCCATGTCTTGCAGAGAGAAGGAATGTTTCCAGAAGTTCACATGACTGCAATTTTGAAATAATTTTAAGGTACTAGGAAATCCGTTTTTACAAAAAATTAGACTTAAACCTGACACAGTGGGTGGAGAGCAGATGCTAGCAGTGCAAATAATTGTAAGAATCAATTTCACCCGGTAGCAGATTATGGATGTACACTCTCTTCCTATGGTGTCTTCAGATGGTAAATTCACTGCCCACATTTGCCACCGCTAATTTTAGATCCAAATATTGCACATGCTCTGTTTGTGCATGGTACATTCAGAGTTGACATGAATGTAATGACTCCAGAGAAGCTGACTAATCTTCGTGGTGACTTAGGTCCATGTGCCCTCAACAAGTAGTAAACACAACTGATTTTTTTCCAGAAATATCACTATAGAAAGAGATGAAAATTGTTGGATCGTCAATTTTAAAAAACAATATTAGTATGGTAATGTAATAACTGCACAACTATGAGTTCAGTTTAATTTCTGCAATTGAAAACACAATAAATGCATCATGGATTACTATCCAGATAACTAGACATGGCACAACCCTCAAAGCACTCTCCCCATTCCACTCTTATAGTGGAGCCTAGTCCCCTTAAGCTGGCCATACACAGTGCGAATTTCAAAGGGTTCTCGATGAACCGGCCAAAATCCGCTCTGTGGGTGGCCATGTCAAGAGATCTGAAAACCGGAAAATGTATTGGCTGAACATGGACACTTCCTCTGCTCCTGTATACATACACTGTGGTTAATTTACTAAAGGCAAATATGCTGTTCAGTTTGCAAGGGAATTTTCCATTAGCTTAGTTAATGAGGTGAAGCTTTGCTGACTTCCATCATCCAATTATGCACAAGCAAAATACAGTTTTGTTTTCTTGCACATGATTGGGTATACTTTACAAAATTAATTTTTATCTCATTCACTAAACTAAGGGAAAATTCCCCTGCAAAGTGAACAGTCGGTTTGCCTTTAGTAAATCAATCCCATTGTCTCTGAGGAAAAAGGCAATTCTTTCAGATATAATAGCATTTATAGAAGACCATTATATTTAAATGCTGGAGCATTGCTATTGACATCTGGGACTGCACGATTTTAGCAAAGTATAGGATGTGGTGGAAGATGGAAGTTATTTAGTACACATTTGCAAAGTAGTGTGTCTGCTAAATGTAGAGTAGCTTATACACAGATGTCCTGTGATGATATAAAGTATCCATAAGGAAAAACTGAAGACAAACGATGGACATTACTTGTTTACAATATAATTTGATACATACATAACTTTTTTACTTTTACCCTTATGATGCAATGGGGTTTATTTTTTACAGCGCGCACACACGCACACAAGCACACACAGGCACACTTTCACACTGAGTTAATTGCCTTGGTAAATAAATGCAAACTAATTCCATACACCATTTAGAATATGCAAGGCTCAGTTACCAACAGGAAGCATTCGGAATCGATTTGAGGACATGAATTCTGCTGGGTTACTATGGGTTTCTCCACTTTGCCTTATAAATAAAATGATATGTCATGGTAATATAAATGCTGTAAAACTACATCCAAGTGCTTATAAGTTAAATAAAAAAAGTATTAAAGGGAATCTGTAAGTATAGACATTTGCTGCAATTGCTGACTTGTAAACGTTCTTGGTCCAGGGTTGTCTTCCTGATACTTGCTTCACTATCTACTGAGCCACTGATCTGAATATGTACAATAAAAGTCAAGACGTTTCAGACTTCATTGACTGTATCTTTACTCCAGGTAAGTGACTCACTAGGAAGTGAAGCCAAAACTGCCAAACAATCATAAAATACACCGTGGCTGTGCATGCATATTTATTGACTGAGTGGGCACCCTGTGCACTGATCTTATTTTGGTATTTTAGTAATAGTAACAATTGGTTCAGAAAATTCACAGTGAATAATCAACTCTCCCCCAACATCAACCAAGCAGAGGTTGCAGACTGTACATACTAAATTATTTCCTAATTTGACTGTGATTGGCTGGATCAGTCAATCCTCATCTCATGTCTATGTGTACCTCTAGGCTAATGATATCAGTGCAATGCAGATTACATAGTAAGTACCAATGGAGGTGAGACTCTCTCCAAAGCCACAAAGGCTTTTGCACTTATGTCACAAATTTCAATTAGTACTGTGCCACAACATTGAATACAAATGACTGAAAATGGTATAAATCCCAAATTGACTGAATTTAAGATTTAAAAAAAATGAATTATAACTATTTCTCATTCCACTAACTTCTCCTAAGTTCTTGCAAACAGCAGTCATGTACAATTCTCACAAAATGGTTCCAATTATAATGTTTTAATAATGGAAATAGTGTAAATATTTGGGAGCCTGTTTATCATGTATTCGTGTAACATATTTATATATATGATGACAGTAAAAAGTTGGTCAATCTGAAATAAAATTGAATGGGGTATCATGTAGAAGTTCCGTGAGGACTTTTAATAAGAATACTGGGTCATGTTTCTGCATACATTACAGGAATTTATTAAATGCACTCATTGGCTGCTGTAAGGAAGATATATGAGAAACATGTCAAATCACAGCAGAGAAGAACTTTTCTTCCTTTTACTTGTTTAACTTCAACAAGCAGAGGTATGTTTTTGCTTTGATCACCTAAACAATATTTTCTTATACATGGGCTACATTTTATGTGTATTGTTGAGAAGTAACTCATTAGAGTCCTTTCGGATACAGACAGCCTTGCCTGTTGACAGGAGTTGTCCCCATTGTACATACTATAATCTTCCATAGTAGTTATGTAGACAGGACTCCACCAACTCTTTATAAACCTTTTGCTGCCTAAAGGATTAACATGTTATAGGACTGTTAATAACAACAGCCTACAAATCATGTCCACGCTAGACTAGATTTATTATTTTTTGTATATTCTGAGTGAGTTTTGTTAAAAAAATGAATATATACATATATATATATATATATCTATTCATAAGGATTTCCATACAATAATTAACAAAACCAAAGTGCACTGCTAAATAGCCCTTTGGACTCTAGAAGGTGCCTTGATCTTTTCACTGGTCTGATGAATGTGTCTCTTGTTCTTTATTTCCTATTTATTTCCTTTCATATAAGTATAAAAAAGATCTGTAAAGTGACAACTATCCATTTCCTTTCTTGAAATAAATAGAATTTCACATGTGTTGTCGTTGTTCTGTGCATTATTCTGCCTGGTGATATCCTGGAGATTCTATGAGATGCCTATTAAGGAGAACTGGAAAAGGAGAGGTGGTATAAAAAAAACAAATACAGTCTTTCAATGTTTAAAAAGAAATAAATGCACGGCTATGTAATACTTATGTTTGTGTATTGAACTCTTTCATGAAAAACATTAAGTAAAATAAAAAATAACTCATTCATCTTGGCGAATGGACTCTAGCTTCAGGTTACAATACACTGAAAAAAAAAATACACATTTGCTACAGTCAGCACCATGGACAGCACCATGCATAGCCGACTGCAGCATAGGCACTAGAACAACACAGCTGAAGAAATATTTGGAGCAGTTATTTGTAAAGAACAATTTTACCTTGACCTGCGTATGATTTTTGTTTACTCAGGAAAAGCAATTATTGTGAGCTTACTATAAAGGAACTAGAATACATTCATGTGTCAGAAAAGATTGGAAAAAAATCAGAGCACTTGATCAAACTTGTAAAGGCAAAACAAGGCAAGACTGGTGATATCAAGCAGTTTAAACCCCGCCTGCCCATATTTGTGTTCATGACAATACTTTGTGAAGCCTTTTATAGCAATAACACGCCCCACTGAATACTGTTGTAAAACCCGATGGCTTTACCTTTACTGTTTTGTTTAAACAAAGATGACTGAAAATACGCAACCCACAGGAGCAATGACCAATCCACAGATACCCTGCTAAATGAATCAGCCTGTCTAGCACAACATTGAATACTAGAGGATTGAAGATATTCTACCAGCTGTATTAGCTAATTGATTTTCTGGAGCTGAAAATGTCACAGTACAGAAAGCTTTAACCCTGATCATCAGGTTACATAACTCATAACATAAGTGTATGTAAGAACAAAGTTGTTTAATTAGCTCCCTTTTTGCCTTGTTAATGTAGATGTTCATTTTTTTTCTATATTGGTGTGAGTAAATGTTTCATAAATACCCATTGATCCTGCCAGTTTCTGCTCTTTGTGAGACCTTTTTTAATAGCCTGACAATGCTATACCACCAGGTCACAATGCTGCAGGAAAGTTGTCACCCTCCCGAGTTAAATACAGGCAACTTTTAATCCAATCTGCTTTAGTTAATGCCCAGCTGCTGGTTGACTGACAGCTGCTCTGGTGATTTAAAGTAATATTAAAATCAAAATGTTTTTAAGCTATTTCAAATGCTAATTAAAACACTTACAATGGATGCTGCTTCTTAAAGGAGAACTATGAGGTGAGTGCTTTTCACTCACCTCATAGTTCTAGCCGACCTGTGACAATGAGACTGTCACGGGTCGGCTCAGTAGATCGGGAGGTGAGCGAACACATACTGGCGTTCGCTCACCTCACGATCCTGTCACAGCTCTCTGCCGTGACAGGGGAGGGGCTGGATTCCACCCTCCCCGCTTCGATCCTACAGCGCTGACTGGCGGAACGGACGGGGAGGGGGCGGGTACAGCTGGCTCTGCCTCTAGATAGACAGAGCCAGCTGTCACTCACGCAGCTGGGCGGATCCAGACATAATTGTCGGGATCCGCTTCAGCTGCGGCGTCTCAGTAGTAGCAGTAGCTCGCGGTATACTGAGCTCAGGGTGACGGGAGGACGCTTGTTTGTGTCCTCCGGTTACCCTAAGGAGAACTATGGTGAAAAGCCTTAACCCCATAGTTCTCCTTTAATGTTTAAAAGCTTTAGCTTCCTGCAAAAATCAGCTGGTCCCCTGAGCACTGGCCCTGCTATCCTAGTTTAGGATGGCTCCTTTCCCTTTCAGGGTCATATGAAGCCACGCTTGTGTGTGTTAGTAAGCGGTGTGTGTCTTCACAAACACACAGGCACAGCAAGACAAGCCTCCCCCTTCTCCTCCCCCCTTCCTTTTTCCTCTCCCTGCTCCTGTCTCCATGACAGTAGATGGATAGCTGCTGGAGAATTGTCTGCGCTTTAAGATCTTGTACTGGACAGGAAGTTCAGGGAAGCCGAATTGGGAGCCAACTGTTTGGAAACATGCTGACTGTAAGTGTTTTGGCAAAAATATAGAGAAATAATTTGCTGGGCAATATATAGTATATGTGTTTGATCTGCATTCATAATGCAAAAACTTGGACTTCCTGCTTTAGTGATATAACTGGGAACCTCAAGCAGCTTCCACCCTCCAAGAGCCCTAGCAGGCCTGCAGGGACAGAATCACTAAGATAGAGGTCATGTGGCTACTTATATAAGCACTTTATACTTTAACAATCACAGCAAGCACTTACTTTACTGTCACCTAAATAGCACTGTATGCAGTAACCATTTGCAATGTGATTGTCAACCTACTCAAATTACTTTTCCTAAATCTAGCAGGGTCACCAATCACTTGGTAATTTACGGCTTCAGCATTTCAGCTTTAACCCTTAACCCAACCACAACAAATTCTCTAAAATGTCTTTAAGTGAAACTCCAACCAAACTTTTGGTTTAAATTATGGGTAAGGGTTTTTATTGCTGTCTTTGCCATCAGTTAGGAGATTTGCTTCTACCTTTTGCACGGTTGTATAGTTATCTCCAGAATGGATGGCCACACCAGTTCCATTGATCACTGCCAAAAGTGAGATTTCCTCTTTTGTTTCTGAAATGGGACGTGAGGGTTAATCTCCCGAATGGCCACACATACATCAATAAGACCTGTCAGCGGTTCTAACCCTTCCCTACTCTGTGAAAAACTGGTAAAGAAGTTTTGGGTGGAGTTTTACTTTAAAGGGGAAGTTACCAAAGTTTTATATTGTACAGCTATAAATGGAGGCTGGTGGGCTGTATTATTTACTGGCTTCTTAGGGCTCCAGT
>NW_017306293.1:2529545-2544637 GCF_000935625.1 Nanorana parkeri | reverse complement strand
GTCACCCCCCCCCCCCCCCCACTGGAATTTACAGTTCTCCACACTCCTCCTACTAAACCAGAAATAGTCCTACTCTTTTTTTCTGCATTCTGTGTAAAATAACAGAAACATCCAACAGAGAAAGTTAAACTGACGGTGTCCAGTGGATATGGCTGAAAGCCAGTGCATTGCCTCTCTAAAGCAGATCTATTACTCACACCGGCCCATTAAAGAGACAACAAAGTAACTATAACTTACACTACACACTGTTATATGATTTTGGTATGCTTTATACTTTATTCACATTTTTACATGTCTCTTAATGAAGATGATTTCATTTAAATGCATATGTTCATCCGTATGCATATAACTTTTCACTTCATTATCAATGAAAGATGCATAATGTACTGCTAAGGATATGATATGGGCTCTAGTCTGGGAAATGATAAGTAATAGATCATTGGTGCTCAATTGGCCAACCTCCAGTGCTGCCTTGGCGACCCTCAAGGCATTGTCAATGAAATAATAAAAAAAGATGATTATGTTAATATGATTTTCATTATCTTTCCTTATTGAAAGATTTACATGAGGCTGGAGTTTAAAATAATATTAGAACTTGTACATACCACTATGCATTCCTTCTGACACACTTGGCATAAATGGTGCTGTTTGATGGTTTACAGGCATCTGCTGCTAATGGAAATCTCCAATAAAAGTGGTTTGTTAGTATATTAATACCACACAATAAGTTCAGCTTAATCGGCTAGAAACCTAACAGAAACTGGGTTTTTTATCTTTTTTATTTATTTTGTTTTATTTTTTATAAAAATTTGAAAAATATGTGTTGTCTTTCAGTATTTAGTAGGGTTAACGTTGGCTAAGCTGCTTCCTCCAAAATCCAACTTTTGCCTTAAATTCATCTTGAGAAGTTGCAGGCCACTTTCTGACATTGCCTGAACACTCCTGTTTCTGTAGCCTGCTAACTGTTTATCTGCATTATGAGATCAGCTAAGCATATTTCACCCACTTCTGTCTGCGGTTACTGCTATTCTCACAAGATTTGGAAAGTCTTTCTGAGAACTGAAGTGACAGTTGGTAATATCATTACTGGGCCACTTATTGTTCTTTTGAGGGCCTTGTGGAGAGGATGCTGTATCTAAGGACCTGCAGTCCAAGAAAATCCTTGCTCCTACATATTTCATCTTGATGCAGGTAAATAACAGAAATCAACTTCCTCCACTACACCTACTGCCTACTTATCCCCCCATCTGTACTGTGTGAACATCTATGCCTCTTCCACTTTGCCTCCTAAATATTGCCCCCACCAGCACGGCCTGTGTGTCTGTGCTTCCTCTATTTCACCAAGGGGGCAAACCTGACAAACAAAATCCTGTTCCTCCACCCTGATGACTGCTGCCATGCTGAGCCACAATTCAGAATGAGCCATTGTAGGACAGTTCTGAGGAAAAGATACTCAACAGGCAGCCTACAAAGAGTCTACAGGCAATAGTGTTGACTAGTCCTTGGCCCTCAACTTGAATGTTTTGGGCACAGCATCCAGTCTACAGAATGCTGGCTGTAGTTTTAAACAAACATTTGGCAGGCCACAGCAGACATTTAGCAAGCCTCAACTCAAAAGCACTGGATGCTTGCTGAACACAATGTTATATAAATTAGCATTTGCAAGCAAAGATAGAAAATAATACCTACTGAGGTTTTATGTCTCCCCGTACTGTCATTAAATGCCACACATATGTGTTTACCTGTAAATTAAATTCTTCTGACTGACTTGGACAGTAATATGCTATGCTACCAAATTCTGTCTGGCAAAAAACTGTTTTGTAGGGGAATATTCCCTTAGCTTAGTGAATGAGGTGTAGCTCTGCTTTGACCCTTTACTTTCACTTTCAGATTGAGCTTCTTTAACATACAATGCTTATGTCTTTATAAGACAGACAGTGTTCAAATCTAGTTTACAACTGATAATAAAATCTGCTAGCACAGTAGAGACAGGGTTAAATAGAGTAACATACCTTTCCACTGGGTGAAGCTAGGTAGGAATTTTAAGCAAGTATAAAGCACTTACAAATGTAAGCAGAAATGTTTAATTTTTATTTAACGTATGCTTTGTGCATAAGAACACGTAACATATATAAAATGTAGGCATTTATTCCAATTTGGCTGCAAAAGTGTGACTACACTTTAAGAGAATATAGATAGGGGAAATCAAGCGCTTGCAGACACAGACACAGCTTGTAGGAGGACATTGATTTTTGTCAAGACTAGTCCCTAAGCGCTAAACATTTATCTGTATATAATAAAGAAACACATTTTTGAGTCATTTTCTTTTTCATATCACAGATACTCCTCAACACAAGAATAACTGAGGAGCTTGAGCTAAAGTGTTGCCAGATTGCTAATAACTATACTTTAGCTGCTAGTTCAAAATGATTGCTTATATATATATATATATATTTAGTAGAGTCAAGCTAGTCTGTGCTATAACAGAACCAAAATTTGTCTGGCTTGCAGTACTGTACTCTTAGGTAAATACCTTAAAAGAAAAGAATGAGAGAGAGACTACAGCTGCCTTTAAGTGCCAATTTAGATTCAAATATGTAATTATTTCGATTGGGAAAAGCTACTGGCTTAAAATACAGGTTAAGGTGGACAGTTATCAGAGTTAAAGGGTAAATAAACCTTTAGCTCTAATCTGTCTCGAGGCCCCATAGAATCCTATGGGTTATACTGTGCATATGCATCGGCTGAAGAATCTTGCCCAAAGGATATAAACATTGTGGCAGGCCTAGTCAATAAGAATTTGGTAAGTACAGAGTTTTTTTAGAAGGGGGGGGGTTAATGAATCTTTGAAAATGTACTTAACCTTTCAGGACTACACATCATCTTATTGTTAAAGCACAGCTCCAGCCATAACTATTTTAGTTTTATTTGGAAATACGGGGTGTTACAGACTCTTTCAGGTTTTATCAATGGCGTTGTCCCAGTTGAGATTTCCCCTTGCTTCTTAACACCTACACATACTGTACCGTCACACCTACTGTATTCTGGCAAGAATATAGAGAGCAACTAAAAGTTGCTGAAGTCCCTGGCCATTGGCAACAGCATTTTTTGTGAAATAATATGCCCTTATTTTAAAATGAAACTAATGAGCAAAGCTGGCTCCTGCCTAGAAGTCTAAAAAGCATGCACATCTGCATTTACCAAGGATAATATTTAAACAATGCTGCAGAAGAACATAATGCAATCAAGCTTTAAGGGTGAATTCGAATCAGAAGGAAAACACAAGTCGACGGAGGGTCCGTTGACTTGCAATTGTACCTTCCAATTTCCTTTCCGATCCATTGCGTTGCGATCCATTTTTTCAAAGAATGCTAAAGACAGGACACAGAAAAATGAATGGGTATGAATGGGACTAGTTCAAACCAGATCCGTTGCATTACATTGCACTGAAAAAAATTGGAGCATGTTCTTTTTTCAACGCAGCTTTAGGCAATGGAACAGAGGGGTGTAAATTAGCCCCATCCACACCCATTGATTTTTCGGTGCCCTTCCGTTAGCATTCAATAAAAACGTATTGCAGCGCAACAGATCCAGAATAAATGGGCCCTTAGCCAATTAGTGTTATTATTGAATGGCAATGCAATGCACCTGCCGCAGTGTAACACATGGTAGGTGCTTAGCGCAGTACCATGCTTGGTAGCATTCTTCAATCAGGATTAGACGGGTCCTTCCAAGACCATGGCCTAATAGATGTTGAAACGACATACTGTATCTTCACTATGCTCACACAAGCTACCTTCTGTCACCTTGGAGTAACTCATGCTATGGTGTATGCACAGTGAAGAGAGAGGAAGCTGAAGCCAAATGTTTTCTAAAAAAAAAGAGGCAAAGCTTATTTGTATACACAATTTAGCACATGATTCTCTGAAATTCTCTTAATTTTTGTACCTGATATAGAGAAATCTGAGAACTGCTGTTCCCATAATCTAAGCCTGAGCACACATAACATTTGTTACCAACAAAATAACGCTCTTATCAGTCACCTGAAACGACTATAAATGTTTTATTAAACGTTGGCAGTATTTTCCTTTGTTGTAATCTGCGCTGTGTAATTAGGTTGGCCTTGTGTCTGGTAACTGACCCAATGTTCTCATAATTCTCAGCTAGCATTCTTCTGCTTTGACTGCTTTTATTATCTTGATTTGTTTATTGTTCTACAAATAACCTTAAAAACAGAAAATGAAAAACTAAGATTAAAGCCAACTGACGGATATAGAGCATAAAGGTCTAATAAAGACCTACTCCAACGAAAACTGATCCTCATGCTGGTTTCCTACGGGATTTCAGTCATCAGATGCTGTATCTGCAGCAGAATTCCTAGTTCTGCCTAAATGCAGCAGCCATTATATAGTTAAATTATGTCAGGATCCATAATATAATGGACAAATAACCATGGTACCATAACATGTTGCTATCCAGTCTTGTGGAAGATGAAAAAAGATAGTAGTTTTTCTCTGCCAAGTTTTTTTAAAATATCTCAATGTGATCAGTCTAATATAGATATGTTGTGAAAGTATCTGTTCCCACCATCCAGGCACCTGTGTTATCCAGACAAAAAATACAGTGGGGGTAATTTATCAAAGCTAGAGCAGACAAAAACTGGAGCAGCTGTGCATGACAACCAATCAGCTCCTCTCTTCAGTTTGTTCAGTTAAGATTTGAAAATGAAACTGAGACACTGCTTGGTTGCCATGGACAGCTGTTCCAGTTTTGTCTGCTCCAGTTTTAATAAATTTCCCTCAGTGTGTCTACAAATATCGTAAACATCAGCAAAAATGAATACCAAAAAATAAGTCACAAACTTTTAAACAAATCAACAGGTATAAAATACAAGCTACCACATTGCATCCTTATTGCAAATGAATATCACGGGTGTATCCAGCTTTCTGTCCCAAGATCTGTGTATGTGCACCACTCACGTGTTCATAATTATATACCGTGAAATGCCATAATAAAAAGCATCCATTCATTCTTGCCACCATGTAGACCCAATAAAACAATGTTCAAATCCACGGCACAATCCACAGCTTGTGATCCATTTAACACCAGCCTGTTTAAAACATTCAATAGAATGTTCATATGAGTGGATGAAAAAAAGAGAAAATAAATAATTGGGTGTTAACATGGTTGTAATAAACTTGCCAATGGACAGCTGTGCGGGTCACACCAGGGCTGTGCGGTCTCAGGAGGATGTGCGGGGTCTCGCCAGGTCTGTGTGCATTCTCACCCGGGCTGTGTTCGGGTCTCACCACGGTTGTGGTACCTGGGCTGTGGGTGGGTCTCACCGCTGCTGTGTTTAGGTCTCACCAGGGCTGTATTCGAGTCTTACCAGGGCTGCACGGGCGGGTGTGGGCTTCTCCATGGCGGTACGGACTGGTGCGGGCCTCTCCATGGCTGTACGGGTGGGTGTGGGGTTCTTCAGGGCTGTACGGGTGGGTGCCGGGCTCTCCAGAGCTGTGCCGGTCTCAGTGGACAGTGGGAGGGAGATGCGTGGCCAGACCAGAGCTTTCAAAGACATCCACCACGTGGTTCTCAGCAGGCTGCCTGAGGTCTCCAGGAAGTGTGGGACCTCAAGCAGCTGAATTTAATTAAAAATGTAAAGCGCCGATATCGGCGCTTAGTATCAGGGCATTTTCAGGAGTAAAAGTACTTGTGAAAATGACCAGTATCGGCACCGATATGATACTAGTAGCGGTATCAGTGCATCCTTAGTGCTGACACTGTCCTTCCTTCTCGATGGAGGCTACTTTTGTTCCCCATGGTCCCTGAGTGTGTTGTTAACTGCTCCAAGTTCGCTCCCCTGACTACAATCTCAGGTTTAGTTTAGTCATTTGTATGAGATTGTAGTCCATCACAGGAGTGGGCTTGAAGCGGTGGCTACCTTAGACCACACACCGGGACCATGGGGAACGAAAAGTAGCCACCCTCCAGAAGAAAGGACAGTGTCAGCATGAATTCAGAGAGGATTTGAGGATCTACAGCGGAGTGATACACAAATAAGAAAGTCAGTACAATTAATAAAGGCATACAATATATAATGAAAATATCCAGCTGCTAGAGCTTTCAACAAGGATGCCACAAACTTTAAATTGCTCTTTTAGATTGTGGAGCCCTGGATTTTGTACACTTTGGACACACAGAGGTCTTCATAGGGTCATAATTCAAACACAATGCATCACTATGTTTCCAGTAAGGAGCAGCTGGCTAACAAATTGCCTTGCCCACTGTCTATTGCCAAGGACAGATTATGATGATGACACTTTTACATTTGACAGAGACACCATCATAAAAAAATAAAATTACAATGCTACTTGTTGGAAACAAGGGGAAACACTTAACTATAGGGATGCACAGGTAAAAATGTTTACAGACCGAGTACAAGTATCGATATTTTTCCCGAAGTACACGCCGATTCCTTTTTTGTGTGTCATTTGACAGTTTTTCTAAAACAATACAACTATGTGTGGTCTCACCAGGGCTGCATCCGGGTCTCTTCAGGGCTGTACGGATGGGTGTGGGGCTCTCCATGGCTGTACAGGTGGGAGTGGGGCTCTCTAGGGCTATATGGGCGGGGTGGGGCTCTACAGGGCTGTACGGGTGGGTGTGGAGCTCTCCTGTGCGGTGCCAGTCTCTGTAGGCAGCAAGAAGGAGAGGTGCAGCTGGACCGGCGCTGTCAAAGACAGTCGCGACAAGGTCCCCAGTAGGCTGCCTGAGGTCCCAAGGAAGCACGGGAACTCAGGTAGCTGAATCTATTTAAACATTTAAAGTGCAGGTATTGGTACTTAGTATCGGGGCATTTTCACGAGTACAAGTACTCATGAAAATCGGCACCAATACCAATACTAGTATCGGTATCAATGCACCCCTTAAATACATTTTAATCTTGTTTATAAGCAGAAGTTGTTCTTCCGGTATAAATGACTTTAGAGTAAAATGTTATTGCAACCTTATCAAGCAGTAAATATGACATTAACCAAACATTGAGTAGAGGTATGTCCTCCTAGTACATGTGTTTTAAATGACAGTGCTTGATTCCCCTACAATGAATATTAGGTGAATGCCAAATTCACAACATTTAAATATACCCTAAGTCATCAAAAAAAAAAGAAGAAAAACAGTAAACCATCAGTGACATGGTTTTTTTTTATTGACCAAAGAGGGAGCTTTGCTATGCAAAGGAGACTATAGTGTCACCAGCTGGCAGGATAGAAGACTATAGAATATTAATATGCCATACTTGCCTTTTTACCCCTGGCCATAATCAATAAATAAAGAGAATATGTACAAAACCATTCAAACAAATACATTCCTTTTAATTTCACTCCGACTGTAGAGACATATCAGGTCAGGGAGTGCTGTCATTTTGACCACAATGTTGAAGAGACCCGATTTTGTCCATTTTCTCTCTGACACAACTGCTATAAAGCTTCGGTCCAGTATTTCACCAGAGCCCCTCTGAACAATGGGACGAGCTGAAAATGTATACTTTTTCACCACATTGGCACAGGTATCCTAGATCATTACAGAGTGTCTAAAGAGAAAGCAAAGAATAAATTGTTTTCTTTCAGACACTGAAAGAAAGGTAAGAGAGTCAACTGAAGGGAGGTAAGGAAGAAGGGGATGAACCACTGCTCTGGCCAATTTACATATATGTAGATTTAACTATGATCTAAGAACTAAGATCTCTGAAAAAAACAGGCTTTGTATAAGAAAATAACCTGAAACCAAGACTAAAGGAGCCTAAAGCTCCATCTTTTGGTTGTATATGAAAAAAAAATATTTATAGGAAATATTTAACATTTTGCTTTAAAGTTTAACTTTTTCCCTAAAAGTAGGAAAAAAAATAACTCGGGGAAAAGCAAAAAGCCAAATAGTAAGGCATAAAAATGTTACGGTTCCTTTCAATGGCACTGAACTTTCTTTTGAAAGAAATCAGCCTGTCCCCATGATATTCAGGGGCAGATGGGGCCATTGCTATATGTATATAAGAAGTGGCCTCTTTGCAGCAGTCTGACACCCTTTTGCTTAGCCAGACCAATAGCTCTGTAACCAGCAAAGCTTATGCATCCTGCTGATTAGAGAATTGTAACTGACTCAGCTATGAACACTGAAGAGAGACTGCTGCTTACTAAGATAACTGACTGTCAGGGGATAGGCTGATTTCTTCCAAAAGAAGCTCCAGTGCCAGTGAAACAAGTTACCTTTTGTACAAAAACACTATATATTGCCTTTAAAGCGGACCTTTACACTCAAAAATCAAATTCTACCAATGAATCCCTCTATGTATGATTATTAATAATAACATAGACATGTCAGGTGCAAAATGCTGTGATTGTAAAATACTTACACTTGCAGAGCATTGACTTCCTGCTTTGAAAGGGCAAAATTACTTCAGTTTGCCAAATAAATGCACACAGGGATTGCCTTGTAATCAGCAGAGCATTGCTTGGAAATCTCATATTCTACCAGTGATCGCTATGCGATCGACTGGTAAATCGCGATCGACCTTGTGGGCACCCCTGTCCTAGTCACTTGTCTAGTCACATGTGTCAGAAATCCAGGAAGTAAAATGAGAGCTAGTAAACCGCCCTTAGTAAACATGGCCACTGTCACAAGACTGGGGAAGAAAAGAGAAATAAGGTATGCAAAGGATACACAGCCTGCAATTATCTAGAAGTATGTGTTTGTAGATTGTCATTACTAAACATTTATAAAGGTGTGTTTGTTGTTTAATTTAAAGATATGGGTAAAGGTCCGCTTTAATGAATAAGTTGCTAGTTAGGCTACACAGGATGGTAAGTGACTTACCAATAAAAAATTACTTTGCTGTAAAGTTAAAATTGTGCAGAACCGAATTATTCTCTTGCTTCACTTCCTGTATGTTATTATAAGTGAAAACAACATACCCATATTCTATTTCACACATAAAAAAGCCCTGTTCAGTGTGCTCATTATCAGTGTTTACATAATCAGCGTCAGCAAGGTTTTTGATTTTTAATTTGCATTAAGATCATTGTAAAGATAGTCATTGTCAATCCAAGAGTCAAAAATAACACTTACACTATGAAGGTTTAGTTGGTAATATAAAATGACTTCATCTGACACACATAGTTGTCACAAAAATAAGGTGGAAAATGTTTCCAACAATGAAATGTGATGTAGACTCCATCATGGGAAAATGGAAAGTGTGTTGCATTTAGTAGTCCCAGTATTGTGAAAACATTCACCATGGACCCCCTTTTCTCTGTGTCGAATACAGGTGTCAGTACTCATTGACACTAGATGTATCTATGACTTTGCATGCAGGATTGGGGTGGATTAGCTCTGAGCATGTGACCTTTGCCACCTCTTCTACCAAAGAGATCAATTTTGATATTTAAAAAACAAGGTACAGGCAGAATGAATAATGAATTAACAAATAATCAAACCAGAAAACATTGCAACAAATACATAAACAAATGCAAAACTCAAATTCAATTTGAATCAAAAACTTTATTTAAAAAAAATAAATAAAAAGGGCCACTGGTCAGACACCTCCAGAGTTTAATTATGCTTTATAGTGTTGAAACATTTACTTTAAGAGCTTTTGCGTAGAAGGGACCTAGGGAATAGAGGCAGAAATCTCCAAAAGTACGTAAATAACTAGGGAGCTTTATTTTAAGTGTAACTGCACTTTTAGTGACTTTTAGTTAAATGGTAAGTTCACCTTTTGAATAAAATACACTATGGGGTCAAAGGGCCCTAGTAGGTTAAAAAATGCTGGGGGCAAGCGCTTTAGAACCTTGATGCTGATAATTAGCTATTGTATAAGCCACCACTGCCTTTCAAGATGAAAAAGGGCCAGCATGGAAGAAGCAACTGAGTATGGCACCAGCACAATTATCTGGCATTCTACTTTGTTATTTCTAAAATGGTTGTAACCTGCCCATATGACCCACATCTGTCAGTTTGCGTCATCCCGATGGATGCCCAAATATACTGACCAAGCGACAGGTACCCAAGACATAGAATTCTCAGGCAGACTAAATCTGATAGTGTAGAGACAGCTTTTTAATAAACATGCGCTACTGCTGTAAAGTATGCAGTGAAGTACAATGTTTACTGTATATGCCATGCGGAGTATCAGGTGTCATGCACACATAAATGCTTGATTTCCAATAATACAGGGAGCTTTTCACATCATAATAAAGCTGATTTACAATTACTTATCTAGAAAACAAACTTGATATACAGTGCATTTTATTTCCAGGAGGCAAAGTGTGGCTCATATTTGATTTAGAAACCGCTGTTTCTTAATCTAGCAGGTACATCTCTGTGCATGAATTTGGAATCAGCGATTACCCATGCCAGACGACCATTTCTTTAGGCTGCAGACAATCTTCCTGTCTCTTTCCTCTAATTTAATAGCTTCCTTTCAAACAATAAAAAGACATTTCCTGAAGGACACTTGCACAATGCTTCACTACACAGACAAGGATGAAACACGAACATACCCTAAAAAAGAACAAGGTGCCATGCTGATTAATCCTATTTTATGTCTCACCTTAACCAAAACAAAGATTGCAGCAAATAATGAAGGCAAAATACAAATTTGATGTATTAGTAAGCAATTACTTGTGTCTGTGTTTTTTTTTTCCAGTTTTGAATGCATCATGTTGTGTTAAAAATAAAGTCACTTTGTTGTTTCTCTGGGATCCCCTTTGCATAACTCACCCAATGAAATCATCACATATTCCTCTGCCTTCAATAGCTCGTAACTGTACTGTTATCCCAAAGCTACAAGCTAGCAATTACCAGTCGTATATCAATTCTTGAAGAGCCAAAACTTTTTTATTTTTATTTTGTAATATAAGGGAAGGATATAACTCCTTTTATTATTGTCTGTGTCCCTGTTGCTGAGTTTTCTTCACTTCCTGTATAGTTAAACAGATGCTGGTGTGGAAAAAACTTCTCCAATAGAGCTCCCAATAGCAGTTAAAACCCAACAGGGTTCTATTTCTGCATCACTCTATCAAAAACATAAAAAAATGCATTGGCTGGACTTACAATTGAATGTAATAAAATATAGCAATTGATCAGAATTTACCCTCCCGAAGCATAACCAGCACTTTAAAGGTGAATGTATTTTCAGGCAAAATACACTTACCCACCCTGCCTAGTCCCCTGACCTAAACTAACCATTCTCCCCCTTCTGCTTACTTCCTTATATTTCTGGTGACACAGAGAAAAGAGTAGAATATAAATTCAATGACAAACAAAAGAACAAGAGGAGATATACAGATAAACTGTTTCAACAAAGGCTGAATGCGTTAAAAATTGCTCTGACCCACCTTTTAGCCTATGCTTGCTAATAATTAGACATGTGCACTGCCAAAAATTCGTTTCGTTTTAAATTCGGATTTGTGTTATTTCGTTTTTCGGGATTCGGGTGTGAAAGTCAATTCGGATTCGGAATTCGGATTCGGACGAAATTCGGTAGCGTTCGCACGAACGTTCGTTTCGTTTTCTGTTCTTATTCGTTTCTTATTCGTTTCGTTCGTTTGCAGCAAAAGTGACATTTGAGGGGGAAAAAATATTTTTCTCCTTCTCTAATGTCACTTTGCTCGAACGAACGAAACGAATAAGATACGAATAAGAAACGAATAAGAACAGAAAACGAAACGAACGTTCGTGCGAACGCTACCGAATTTGGAAATGGAAATTCGGATTCGTTTGCATTCGTTATGTCTGTAATTCGGAATTCGGATACATCTGAATGTCCGAATTTACGAAAATTCGTCCGAATTTCGATTCGGAACGAAACGAATCGCACATGTCTACTAATAATTAAAACACTCTCGTCTTATACAGCGCTTCTATATGAGGTGCTTTCAGGCTAGAACTGTTTTGCAGTTGTTTTTTTTTTTAGTTGTTACTGAATTCTCATGAGTTCTAGGATGCTCCAAGGATGTTATTTTATCACATTTTTGGAACAAAAGCATTGATTTACTCTTATATAAAGTCTGTTTGCTGTGTATTAAAATTCAAGAATGTATCTCTTGTAGTTCCCTGTAGGTCTACACACATTAAAATACAATGACCATGCACAAATGGGTTATGGAAATAGAAAAGTTAAACCGATAAGTGGAATCCACTGCCCAATGTAACAAATATGCCAGTAGCTCATATCTATAAGGAAGAATAAAAATGCAGCTATTAGATTTCAAATTACAGAATGGTTTTATATGATACAAGCCCAATGCCTTCCTTCTTTATGCAGCTCCCTTAGAACATACACAATTCTCTTACTATGATTTCACTGACCGTGACACTGATCTGTGTAAAAATGACTTCTTTTTTTCAAAGCGTTTGATACTAAACTAAAGAACAGCATAAAAAAGAGAATTCTGACTGGTTACTGCAGGGATGTCCAAACTCCGGCCCTCCAGCTGAGGTGAAACTACAAATCCCATGATGCATCTCTCTCCGGGAGGCTGTGAGAATCTTCCAAAGCCTCATGGGATTCGTAGTTCCACCACAGTGGGAGGGCCGCAGTTTGGACATCCCTGGGTTACTATAATGGAATACAAGCAGTTAATATTTCAGACGAATTAACACAGAAGGACCACTGCCCAGGACTATCTGTGTCTAAGTTAACACAAGGATGTTCAGTCTAGTGCACAGTACACTGCCTGGTCAAAAAAAAAGTCACCACCTGGATATAGCAAACTAGATAAGAGTTATAGGGATTGCTTTAGTTGGTCAGGTTTAGGTTCAGTAACCTTGTGCCCAAAAAAATGGGGCCAGCTGCCTACCTGAATATACAGAATGACCAGGTTTTTCCATCAATGGATTTTTTCTTTCCTGATGGCACTGACATATTCCAAGATGACAATGCCAGGATTCATCAGGCTCAAAATGTTATAGAGTGGTTCAGGGAGCAAAAAAACATAATTTTCACACATGAGTCCAGGCCTTAACCCCATTGAGAATCCTTGGGATGTGCTGGAGAAGACTTTATGCCATGGCGATAGTGTGCCGTAATCAAAGCTAAAGGCGGTCCAACTAAATATTAGAGTCTGTGACTTTTTTTTTTGGCCAGGCAGTGTATACTGTAGTGCCTGAGATGCTTGCTGCCCCAGGGCTGCAGATGTGATTTGTTCAAATAATTTAGCTGATGTGCTTTATCTTTCACAAGGCCTATCACCCAAATGTATTTGTGAATGCTGCTGTGGCTGAATACTTACAGCTGCTTCCTGAGAGAGGGATAGTCAAAACAGAGTGAATCTGTATTCATATGAGGAATTAAGTGTGAACTAATTGCATTACAGAACATGGGAGAGCAGTGAAACTGAAATAACACAGAACAGCCATAGATGAGTTTAGGGGAGATAAAAGAAACACAAGAAAAGTATTCACCGATAGTTTTGCTATGTCACACTTTGTGCTATGTTTATAAACATCCGCCAGCAAATACAAAGCACAATTGCTCTATCCACATTTGCAACGTTTATAATGCAACAAATTAACACTTGGTGAATGCGAATGTAATTGTCTATTGTTAAGTACAGTAGCTGCATTTATCAGCTAATAATGAGGCCAGCAAATCTGCTGGTTGGGGCTCTCAACAGAGGTGACACTGTGTCAGGGTTAATTTAAAGTGGAACTAACATTTATTTACCTTGGCTTTATCAATGCAATATCCACACTCTCCGTCGTCGTCACCAGTTTGATGGTCTTCTTCTATATTCGTCAGCTACAGCCATCTTGATTGGCTGGCCTGCTATGTAGCTACTCCCATGAATTCACATGGGAGGAAATCCATCCCAGTACCATGAGATGCTGAGCTCAGTGTATAACCTTTAGACACTTGCTTGCAGGCAAGACACTTTTATTGCAGAAAAGACATATAGAGTTTTTTAAGAATAAAATGACACTGAACTCAGGAGTTAAACCACAAAAACGCATTCAAGTACCTTAACTATCCTCATATTATCTCTGAATTTGTGCTGACACTGTCCTTCCTTCCCTGCGTATGTTGTAAAGTAGCCACCACTCCAAGCTTGCTCTTGAGGTGCCTATACACCTTACGATTATCGTACGATAATCGTATGCGATCGACTTTTAATACGACAATCGTAAGGTGTATGGGGAGTGTGCAACCGCCAGTACTGTACAATCGTACGACTTTTGTCTTTCCTGCATGTTCAAAAACCTCAGTCGATCATACAATTTTCGCAAGGTTGGTGGTCTTTGCGTACGTCGAAAGTCGTACGATTAACACTGCTCATGCGCAAACGAAAATATGTGCAGTCAATTACCGCAATTCGTCCAGGTTTTTTTTTAACTACCGCTGATTGAACCTTGCGATAACCAGGGCAAGATGGGGCCGCGTACGAAAATCGTACGACAGTTCGATCATCAGACGAAATGTTTTGTCCGATGATTGCCAGGTGTATGTGCAGCTTTGTGATAGACTACAATACAAATTAGTAAACTAATCATGAGATTGTAGTCCATCATGGGAATGAGCTTGGAGTGGTGGCTACTTACAACACACACAGGGACCATGAGGAACAAAAGTAGCCACCCTCCATAAGGAAGGACAGTGTCAGCACCAATTCAGAGATGATTTGAGGAGCTACAGCCGAGTGATACGCAAATAGGATACATTTTTATCAAGGTATTTAATGCATTTTTAAGATTTAACTCCTGAGTTTAGTGTCATTTTAAGTTCCACATATACTGCATGACAGTAGATATACATATTAGCAGAAATATAGTGGATGATATGACTACTAAATTAATTGACGTATTTTAACCAATACCAAATATATTGTTAGTGCAAGCATGTCATTCATACCTCCAGAGAGAAGGAGGGGGTTGCACATAACCCCCTTTGCCAAAGCACACATTGATGAAAGAAAAAAATGTACATTCAACTTTTTTTCTGCATTGGAGCCAGTACAGCACTGCAACGTGACTCCCGCAGATTTTCCCTCCTGTAACAGGCATGGGAGGAAGAGTGAATCAAAAAAAGATATATAATATAT
>NW_017306293.1:2474656-2529504 GCF_000935625.1 Nanorana parkeri | reverse complement strand
TATGTATATCTTAAAAATATTCTCTCCCAAAAAGAATCCCTAGGTTGCAACGATGATGTTGGATGATATGGAGGACTTTTGCGTTCAAGGCACAAACATCAAATCACGTAAGTGAACATTCGATGTCATTCGCATTTAATGTGATCTCAAACCTGTAAAAGAAGCCATTGTGCTAATTTGTGCATTCATCATAGTTCCATATATTCCAACACTCAACTGGAAGCAGAGCTGATTGCTCCATGGGATCTCAAGGCTGTTCACTGTAAAATCTCCTCTCTACCCCAAAAAATCCGACATGTAATGCTGATTAAGGACACAATCATTGCATGGCGGGAGGTGAAGAAAGCATTGAAAGCTCCCCTGGAAATGTCTCCCTATTGTCCAATATTGGGTCACCCCCAGTTCACCCAAGGAGTGGATTATTCAGCATTTCATAAATGGAAGGAGAAGGGATTAAAATACTGGAGTCAATTGTTTCACCCACGTACCTTCTCACCATACTCCTTTCAGGAATTGAGGCAACAATATCATATTCCCTCTGGTGACTTTCTTCATTTGCTACAGTTAAAATCTAGGCATAGCTTCTTAGGAACACCGAGAGCACTTTTATCCTCATCGTTTTTAGATGTTCTCATCACCATCAAATCCTACTCCATCTCTACGGTGTACTCAAAACTACAAGCTTTATTCCTATCACCCCTCCCGCAGTCAGCTATGAGAGGATGGCAAAAAGATTTCGGTGACCCGGATCTCTTCCCTAAACTTCTAACGGGATATGCAAAAGTAAGATCACTAGTGACAAACGAAATTTGGAGGGAGACCCAGTTCAAGATTCTACACAGGGCCTATGTACCCTTTTTCATGCCCGCACAGTCATCAATAACCCCCCATCATACGCTTTCGGTATGCCCAAAATGTGGAGCGGCACGCCCAACCTTGCATCACTGTTTTTGGGCATGTCCGCTGGTGTATGACTTTTGGAACCAAACTTTGACTTATGCGAGCACTATCATTTCCTGGAAACCTGCACTGGACCATGCACTATGTTTATTTGGGTACTTTGAGCAGTCCACCGGACCACTGGGTCAACATAACTGTAAAGGCTTGGATTGGCTACACATATGCCTGCTGGTGGCTAGGCGATGCTTAATGAGACACTGGAATGACCCCTTGACCCCTGAGGTTCAGGAACTCGTTAGGGACTTGAAACAATTGTTAGCCAAAGAGAGGTTAGACGCTGAAATGCATAAAGATAAGCAGACGTCATCCTTTTTCCGTAGATGGAAATATTTCATAACCAAATCACTATCACCCTTAGAAGTAACACACCTGGTACAACCTTTCCGCTATACTTAATGGTACTTGACAGCAGACCTGTCAAATTCGTTGGGGAGTCTACGCTTAGACACGGTTTAAACCTTTGTACGCGATTTAGGAATTCACGGCTCCCTACTATGAAACTATATACAAAAATACATTTGGGAGAATCCCAGGGGATAGTTATGTGGAAGGGCAATATGCGTAGTATAGAGTTCACAGATGTTATTATGAAAACTAGCCTTTAAGGATGTTGATGGATGTAAAGGGATGCGCAATATGTATGTAACTCAGTATTAATACTTTTACCATCTTTGATATGTGTTAAAATTTGAAAATAAAATAAAATTTTATTGAAAAAAAAAAAAAATGCCGTCTGGAGACGGCAACCCGCCAATGCTGCAGTGCCGTCCGTCTGTGTTTTTACAACGGGCGGACGGCAAGAGGTTAATGTTATATCAATGTTACAGGAACAGCTTCTTTCCCCTGCGTGTATCGCAATGTCGAGTCAAAAGGGGAAAGAAATTCTTCTAAAGTAAAACACATACATTCCCTTTGAGCTTTACCATTCCACTACTTTACATAAAAGTTGCACTAATATAATTATATCAGCTCGCTTTGATGATTATCTTATGGGGTAAATATTTGTAGGTGCTCAAATTACGCAGATGTTGCAAAACCATACAGGAAAATGTTTTCTTTTAGAATTGTTTACTTTTTACTCCCGACAAGAACAAGGAACAAATTTACCTAAATTTGCTACGAATTTAAAGCCCTATCCCTCTCAAAACAAACAATGTATAATACGTTAGGGTAGACTACAAAACCTAAAAGATATATAGGGGTTTATTCACGAAGCAGCCGAAGGATCTAGCCGTAGCTTCGGCTGATCCTTCGGCTAGCTTCGGCCCCAGGACCCCTTCGGTTCAGTAGAACCGAAGGGGTGCTATACGCGCTATTTACAATAGCCCGTACAGCTCCCGAACTTAGCCGAGCGTCTCAGTCGAGCCGAAGGCACATGCCTCGGCTCGGCTGAGCCGCGCTGAAAGCCGAAGCTGGCCGAGTGGCCGGCCGACAGCCTGCTTCTGACAGTTGGGCGGAGACACCTGTGATCTTACGGATGGCACCGGCCACATGCAGAGAGATCAGCGTCCCTGGTTACCAGCTAACCAGGGACACTGATCTCCAGACAGCAAACTCTCCCGGGTGCTCCGGGAGTCTCCTGCTCCCGGCCGCCCAGAAGAGAAAAACTGATTTTTCTTTTTTTTTTCTTTATTCTGACACAATGCATTGCTAGATTCCTATTGGCTATTTCAATTTGCAATAGCCAATAGTAAACTAGCATTGCACCCGCCCTCTGCTGATGGACCTGATGGAGAACTGCAGCAGAGGGCGGGTGCAGTGCTATTTTTTAAAAACTATTTTTCTATTCTGCTCGGTCCCTCTGAGGGACCGAGCAGAACAGCAGAGCCGAATGCCGCTCATCGGCATTCGGCTATTCACTCACTGCTGTTCGGCTTCTGTAAGAATAGACCGAACAGCAGCGAGTAGCCTGCCGGAGGTTCGGCTTAGCCAATCCAGATGTTGGATCAGCTGAGTCGAACTCCTCCTGCACTTCCGGTCGGCCGAACATGCAGAGCATGCGTTTTTGATGTGTTCCGTATATGACAAGCAGTATTTTTTCTGACTGCATTGGAACGGACTGCACTGGTGTGAACAGAGCACCAGAAATCCCATAGGAAAGCATTGTGATGCATTTTAAATGCATCTGCCAAACTGAACGGACTGCATCACAACTGCATCTGGTGTGAACTAGCCCTCAAAGGACTCTTCCTTGATTGCTGTGTCGAATCCGTAAAAAAATGTCTTTGTTCAATTCACAATGTCTGCTTTGTTGCGGATACTATTGCTGTTTTTGCCAGTGCCATTTTAAGAAGATGTACATGAAAAGGAAAGAAGGAGGAAGGGACAATTCTGAACCCTGTACAATGACTTTCGTGCCCATCCTAACGGGTTTTTAACTACACCCGGATGTCAAATAAAACTATGTTCCAAGTCATTTTTCAACATAATGCCTGTGCTCCAAAATGACTTGCAGTAACTTTAAAAATCCAAAGTAAAGGTGCCAATAAGCTTCAGCTTATTGTGAATTCTGTTGCTTAATTTAATGTATAGTAAGGTGTCTCTTGTATGTTTTCCCATACAATTATTTAGGATTTTTAAACTGTTTTTTTGAGATTCGGACATCTTCTGGAAATGCTGATGCTTGACCTTCAACCTCTGGACACAGTATACAAGATATACAGTATTTACCCTCTGGTAAGTGAACAGTCTTCATTTGATGTGTTGCAGATATCCAAACTCCAGGCTACAGACCCCCCCCCCCACACCCAGCCTGTCCTCTTAAAAATGACTGTCATTTATAGTATGTCCTCAGTCTCACTGATTGACCCAGGGCATTATTCTACCAGGAAGACTGAGGGCATCATTTGGCAAAAAAAAAGATGATCTGCATGGGAAAAATGTGGCTGGAAGGTACTGTAAGTATTGCATCCTTTTTTTCCACACAACTTTCACACATTGTATGAATTGAATCTTAGGTTAAAATGTATCAATCTTGGGAGAAGCTTTACCACTGCAGTGAAAAGTTGTGACATCTGCATGAAATTAAGAAAGACAAAACAAAGAGGTACTGAAAAACGTATCTGTATTGCCCCTACTTATCATTTTGAACTATGAAAAGGAATACTGAGGCAGAAAATGGCAGTGCTAGATCCCTCCAGTATATTTTCATTATTGGGGTTGCTCAAAAAATGATATGGGGGCAATTATCAAGAGCAGATGGTGGAGGTGGGATGGCAGCATTATAAGTGGATAATTGAGGATGCAGGCTGGGGGGATGCCAGTACAGGAATAGGGTTGAGATCGATATGGTTGCAGGTAGGTGTGATAAACATGCCAGTATTAATGTGCGGCTGGTGGTACTACAGAGGTACTGAGTATGTGGGGTTTGGAGGGCCATATGAATACTTTGAGGTTATCAAATTTAGTGTGTCATGCTACAGTGATACCATTTTCTCTTGCACCCTATCAAACAGTTGAATGACACAAATAGCAAGATGATAATTTTTGCTCTGTTTGGACCTCTTTTTCGAAATAAATTTGAGGCATCCATCAGCTCATCCTTGTGGCTTTTGGCACAGTTGGGTAGATGGACGGAAGACGAATGTTGAGTAGACGGAAAAGGCAATTGGTTGTGGTAAGGGGAACTAATATACCCTAGTATTCATTCCCCTGATGACAGATATCTGGGGGACCCCTTATTATGACCTTCCTGACCTTTCTACAAAAAAAATTCCTCCATCTACTTCTTTGGAGGTCAAGAAGGGTCTCTTGTCCCTCAACATTGGGACAAGGGTGCCTTTCAATAGGAGGGGAAGAATTTGCTATTGCCCTTGTAATGGTTTATTAGGATAAACTCTAATTTGGCAAAACAAACAATACAATGCAGATCCAATATTCATATTACAAAAAGCAAACAAAAGAGAGATGATGTCATCATTCTGAGCACACAATTACATGATTAGCCACAAGAGGAGTTCCTCTCTCTTGATTTCAATACCAGAGAGTAAACTAATAAATGCTATGCTGAACAAGTTATGAAACAACAGTCATTAGTTCATCAATAAGTCAAAGTAGAAGCTCAGTAGAAATCATCAGAATGTGTTTATTGCAATTGCTTTAAAAAGCAGAAAATGAAAAACCTTGCATATCAGTTTCAAACAGAGGGGTTGACCTTGCTAGAATTAATGGCACCACTATTCAAGCTCCGAAGTACCTTCACTTCTGTTGGCTGCCCTCATTCTTCTGAGCACATATTAGTAAGCAGAGAAAAGTTCATTAAGCGCACACACCACTCTCTTATTACTTTAAACTTCAACCTTATCACACTTTAACTATTTTACTCTAACATGAAAATGATTGTAGCTCAATCTGTGCTTATGAATACCTTTAAATCAAATACACGGATGTGCTCTGCACATGCAGAGTGCAAACAATACACCACTCCACCTATAAATGCTTGCTCCAAAAGTAATGTAGATTTCCCAAACAATAATACCGCTTCAAATTATTGGGATTTTATGGTAGCTTTATAAGCATGCCATGCTCATTTTAGGCCTGCAAATTACTTAAAACCCCCAAACATTATATATTTTCTGAAAGCCCAGACCCTATAGAATAAAATTGTTGCAGTTGCAAATTTTTATGTTGCACAACTTTAGCGCAACATATTATCAAACCCAAAACTTTAGTGCAAAATGCACTTACGTTAAATGTAGTACCCCAAAACACTAAATAAAACCATTATTTTTTGTAAAATATAAAAGATGAGCTTACAACAAGTAAATAGATACCCAACATGCCCATGTGTGCATTGCAAATTGTGTGCATCCATGAAACTGCAACAGATTTCAGTACCCCAAAAAGTCCATAGACGACGCTTTAAAAGCCCGCCCAGGTCATGAGTTTAGAGATACACGTAAATATTGGCCCTATAATTATTGCTCTCACTCCGGCGTGCATGGCAATACCCAACATGTGTAGCGCGATTGTTGCTTTCATACGTAGGCTCACCCAGCACGTGTTTACGGGACAACGTGCGTGCTTACTGGGGCGGGGGACTTTCAAAAAAATGTTTTCATTATTATTACATTTCATTTATTTAATATTATTTTTAAAACTGTTTTTTAAACTTTACTTTAATTGCTATCACACTACTGCTTACTGCTGCAGATCGGCAGTGACAGGTACTCTTTAAGATGATGCTGGGGGTCTCCTAGTATCACCTGTGCACTCTAAATAAGCTATTGAAGTGAATATCGCACTTCAATAGCTTATAGCTGGGCTTCAGGAGCCCAGCAATGACAGCTATGGGACCAGAAGTGATGCAATATGCGTCGCTCCCACTCCCATAGTACAGGGACGCCGGTCTTGGGCCCGTAGGAGGGGCAGCGGTGCCCAGGAAAACAAGGTAGGGGTGTCGGGGTTGGCCCAGTTACCGGATCGTAGAAGCGATCTGGCGGCAGCAGAACCACCAGAATCGCTTCTACTGTAAAGCCGGCTCTACAAATCTGAACAGACTGTTTCAGAAACAGTCTGTTTCACCCCTTCAAACTTCATGACGGGATTATCCGGTCATGGGTCGTGAAGGGGTTAAATTAGGTACATGGCCTCATATATTGATACATGCATGCAGGCATGGTCAATTGGTCTACCACAATTGGAACGGAAAGATTCATGATTTAAGTAACTCTGACAGTGGGTTGATTGCAAATGCAAGATATTAAAGTGACACTAAACTCAGAAGTAAAATCTTAAAAATGCATCCAAGTATCTTAACTATTAACACAAATGTATCTTATGTGTGTATCACTCGGCTGTAGATCCTCAAATCATCTCTGAATTGGTGCTGACACTGTCCTTCCTTCTGGAGGGTGGCTACTTTTGTTCCCCATGGTCCCTGTGTGTGTTGTAAAGTAGCCACCGCTCCAAGCCCACTCTCGTGAGTGCATTTAGTTAGGGTACTTGACTGCATTTAAGATTTAACTCCTGAGTTTAACGCCATTTTAAGGTTGCAACATCTCAAAAACGTTATTTTTATTTAAAGAACTCTGAGGATTAACTGCTAGGGTTAACTGCTCATTTGTGTCCAATTCTAAAGAAAGTTATACTAACCACACCATCTGATACTTTTGGTGGTATTTATAGTATTCTTTACTATATTTAGGAAAAATTACTGAACATTTTGAAAAAAAAAAGTTTTCCCCCCATTATGTTAGGAAACAATTATTATTACCTAATTTTTGGGTAAAATATAAAAGACGGGGTCACGTCGGGTAAATAGACACCAAAAATGTCAAGCTTTAAAATTGCACGCACCCGCGAACTCGCAAAAAACTACCATACCCAAAATTGACCATAGGCGACGCTTTAAAAGCTTTTACCGATCATCAGTTTAGTGTTATCAGTGATTGATGGCCCTAGAATAATTGCTCTCACTGCGACGTTCACGGCGATATGTAACATGTGCGGTGTAATGGGTGCAATCGTCATTTTTGCACGTATGCGCACCTGACGCATGTTTGCATGCGTGTATGTATGGGTGGGGATTTAAAAAAAACTTGTGTTTTTTTATTCTTCTTCATGTGTGACTTTAAATTTTTTTTTTCTTTTTTTCCCCCCCACTTAACTATATTGTTAACACATAGGGGCTAAGAATCTCCCCTATGTGATAGCAAAGAGGATGTGACAGGTCCTTTTTATGGAAACATTAGGGGTCTCTGCCTAAAACCACTATGCTGGTGTTAGGGTTTAATTTGTTGCTTAGTTAAAAACCATCTAGTTCTATAGCCTATGAGCTGAACAAAAGAAATCGAATAGACTCTGCACGAATCAGCGCATATGGATGCCTATTTTTAAACATATTAAACAAAACGTTAACAAAATGTAATGATACAGTCTTTCCGTGTACCCTCCACTATTTAGCCTTTTGCAATACCTAATCCTACCAAAATCTTGCATTTGGTCTAAAAAATACCATAGTTGGTAATCGGGTTGAATAATATCCCATAAAATGTGTGTGTTATAATGTACAAGTGTCTTTGGAGGTATTACTAACCAGAGATGGCAATGTAGGGCAACGACTGATCACCTTAATGTACAGTAATAGTTGTGTTTGGTTCAGTGTGAGGTTGTAGACTGCAGCACTTAGTATACAGGGCAGGGGGAGTATTCTGTTGTCACTAGGAATGCTTAGCACTGCCTAATATCCACATCACAGCCGGAGTTAACAAACATGTGGATTCACGCAGAGGTGAACAAGACACTGAGAAGGATAAAGACAACACACACACAGTGTACACTGTCTCACAGGGACCTAACAGCTTGTTAAGCAAACACAGAGCTTATTTACCAATGTGAAACTACATGAGATTTATCACAGGATAAACGCTGTGTGCGATGCACACATAATTCGATGCAAACATAATTCTACTTACTGTGCTTTCCTTTCTCCTTCTCACCTGCTGCCTGCCAATATACTTCTGACCCCATTACTAACCAGTCATTGCTTCTTGTCCTCTGTCTCAACTAAATTTTTCCACTTGTTAAGCAAAGAGTATTTTACCCCAGGTATTTAATTTACCCATCGAATGCCTGCGATACAAACTGCATGAATAATTTATTTTTCTAGAATATAGCTTCTATGAAGGTGTTATAAAAGCTGTTTTCAGAGTTCATCATTGTGCAAAACTTTGTTTCTCCTCTGACAGTGGATTGCAAACACATTGAGGGGAATTCAACAAAACTGGAGCAGACAGAGTCTAGAGCAGTAGTCCATGGCCAACCAATCAGCTTCTCTCATCAGTTTGATCAGCTAAGATTTACAAATGAAAGAGAGAAGCTGACTGGTTGCCATGCACAGCTGCTGCAGATTTTGTCTGCTCCAGTTCTGATAAATTCCCCCCATTGTCCCTACCCTGAGCCCATGGTACAATAGCTAGGATGAATGGGCTAGTAGAAAGGATGTGTGACATCACTGATATTGCGCATGCCATCATTATAGGTGCAGGAAATGTTTTTTTATATGGAAGTAAAAAAAGAACACAATCATGAACTCTGAATTTCTGCATGAACTGTATACTGTAAGCTCAGAGCAGTAGTTTCAACGGCATCCCATCTATTGCACTGAAAACAGGCTTTGAAAAAGTAATTTTTCTATCTTGGATGGGTGGGGCAATTTGAGTCTTCCCGCAGGTCCTGGACAAATTAAAACAAATGGGCGGAGTCTGCTGTGATGTCACGGCCAGCTCTGCCCAGTTGTTGTCATTTAATGACAGCCCAGTGTGCTCGAGGATGCTGGGCTATCGTTGAATTACAACAACAGGGTGGAGCAGAATGTGCAGAATGTGTCTGTCTTATATAACTAAATTCATAAATGAATAGTTATAGTAGCCAGGCTTATTCCTGATCCCTGCACTCACCATTTTGTAGTGTTGCATTCAGTGCAGTGTAGCCACACCCACTCATTGCTGCAGCACAGTACGCACACCTCACTGTCAGGGTTTCTTACCCTTCCTCCTCCAGTTGGCTTCAGCATGCCTTATTTGCAGTATGTCTAACACAGTTGTTCCTCTTTGGCGCACACTTATGGCCAAACCCGTAACAATAATCATCATTCTGCAAATACTCACAAACTCCTGACAAATTCCTGTCTCCAAGTGTTGATGCAACACCAGTTTACTATTTAATTATCAGCTGGTCCATTTAGTCTCCACCCTTGCATGTGTTCAGCTCTACTGACTGCTCTGCTGTTGTTGCTGTTCTCCATATATGACCCTGGTTCTGGCTGACCTCTGATCTCCTGGTTGTTGACTCCGACTATTGTTTCCGCTCAAAGTGTTCCCTGTCCTGGTTGGGCTGACTACCCACTTTGGCATCGACTACGTCTTGGATTTCCTCCATTGTTGTTTGCCATTTTTGTTTATTTTTATTTTCAATAAACTCCTTTTATTTTTACTTGCACTTTAATTTCTGAATGGTTTCTTGGTTCCCTAACACTCACATTGTGTCCCTCTTTCTCTAACTCTAAAGTTTGGAGGTATGCAGAGACATTTAAAGACAGTTCTGGCTAGCAACTTCTATATAATGACACCTCACACACAGTCAAAACACAAACAGAGCATACATAGTCAGGACACTCAGAACACACAAAACACACCAATCACTGACAGCACACATACAGGACACAGACAATTAACATCACTTAACATCACACAGAGCATACACAGTCAGAACACACATAACACACCAATCACTGACAGCACACATACAGGACACAGACAATTAACATCACACAGAGCATACACAGTCAGAACACACATAACACACCAATCACTGACAGCACACAAACAGGACACAGACAATTAACATCACACAAACCATGCATAGTCAGAACACACAATTTACACCATCACTTTTTGTGGTAAACATTGTCATGAGTGTTATGGCAGAATGGCGCAATTACTATTTTTTTCCTTGCAGCGTATTTCCACTTTTGCAGTCAAATTTGAGAAAACCACTCTAAATGTTTGCTGTGTGTTCCAAAAAATACATTAAAAAAATATTTCCTACCTTTTAGATGTTTTGTTGCAATAAACAACATGGCTGATTCCAGTTTTTCTGAGCACCTTCATAGTCATCTGTCTTTATATAAAGACTGAGGACAGGAATGTGAGGATTGTGGTTTTTTTTTAATTAACTTCATTACCATTTGAATGCAGAAGCCAGGGTTGTAATCTGTTAACCCCTCACAGACCCTCCTAACATTACAAAGAAGGAGAAGCCCTTTTTTAACCCTTAAGAAGCCAAGAAACCGTAACCCAATGTAAAGGCAAATTAAACTGCAAGAAGCTTGTAAAATATTTTTTCGCTTATGCTATGTGAAGGGGTAGGTGTAACAAATATAAATAAGGTGTTATCCCAATTTTGCTGCGAAAGTGGAAATACACTTTAATGTAGCACTAATGATCCTCTTGCATGTAATGCATTCACGTGTACATGTGAGAGATTTGCCTGTACATTCATCAGGAAGTGAGATGATATCTTTCCAATGTGAGGGATATGCTCTCTTAGCGGTCACTGGAAAAGGTGCCCCACTTGGAAGATTTCCCCTCTGTTCCTGTTCCGGTGGCAACTGACAATTTTGGATTGACCCCCACTTTCATTCCCTTTTACACTGGTGGTCGGGACAATTTTAGAACGTGAATCTCCCCAACTAGGACATAGACAACGATGAGAGACCCCTCACCGCTCTATCCAAATCTAAATAAATGTTTTGCCTGTAGGTAAACTTTAAGATGGTAATACTACAATACTACAAATGAAGATAGAGACTGCTCTACCTTCATACGATCTCCTCCATCAAAACTGTGCAATAGGTAATATATATACTTGTATTTAATCATGCCCTTGCATTATATAGTTGTTGGCAGATCTAAGGGAAATTGCACAGATTGTAATGTGTATGGCCACCCTAAGGTAAATTTCACACTGGCAATTCTGCAAGGTGTCACCAACAACAGAACCCCCAAAATACACCTCCATTTTACTTAATGGGCATTTCATTCAAATTGGCCAGAAGGCTGAAGAATCTCATTCATTAGTGGGGGAGCAGCGAAAGAGTGACATCATAGAAAAAGGTGAGTGGGGTCTTAGTGATTCTGACATCAGTGATTTGTTGGCAGTGACTGCATGGCTATTGTGACATTGCCCTTACTGTTGCTTTCTGGTTCCCACCAAATGTTGCAGCGAATGTGGCTTGTAAGCTAACAAAGTTTGGATACCTCTGCTCTTGCTGTGCCAATTAAACAAGAGACATTAATGTGTTACAAATTTTAGCTCTGCCTCCAGTACCACACAAAACCTAAAAACAAATATTTTCCTTCATCGTAGCTTATGTTGTATATCAGATAACGAATAAATGAGTTTTGTGAGGCAATATTTTCCCAAGGCAGAGGAGGAAGGAAAAAATGTTAGTATAATATTCTCTGCCCCCTCAAGTCTCCTGCTGATCAGACTGTCTTTCCTCAGCTACATTCTCTGCTTGCATGTCATCTGTCAATTAACAGACATCCCTGCTCTTCTCTCCATTCTCCTAGGTGTAACATTTTAGTGGCGTTCTCTAATATCCTGTCAACCACAAATACCTATGAATTAATCTGGGTGGAAAGCTGAAACGGCTACGTTCAGGTGAAAAGGAATGGTGTCTGACAGACAGGTCCTGGTGCCAGCCCCTTTTCCAAGAAAGCAGCCCTTTACACTTGGGTAAAGATGTCAGCTTGATTGAGAAAGCACAGCGGAGAAGGGACAAGTCTGATAAAAGCCATGTCAAGAGAAATTGTGACCGTAGTTGCAAGGAAAAGGCTGCCTCAGTGCTGATTGAAGAAGGGAGATGTGATGACTATAATCAGAAAAAGAGCAGACCAATAGAGGAGACCTTATGAATCTAGGCTGCATGAAACTGTGTGTCCTCTGATTGACATGGGGTTAAGTGGTTCTCTGCAGAATTCGAGCAGGATGGGATTATGTGTACTGATATTTCATGTATGTGTTAATTGACAACAGAGGGATGCATACTGTGACACTATAAAAGTTGTATTTCAAAGCCCCTGACTTTTAGCACTAAAGCTGGTGCACTCCAATTCCCAGTGGTATATTCGTAGATGTGTTATGTTACCATTTATCATGGATACAGGTGATGTCCTTAGGAATAGATCATTTCCAGTATGCAAGATCCAGCATGGTTTCTATATAAATAGTTCAGTTGTCATCAGAATTGATTTCAACACAGTGCAATCTACATAATCCACATCCAGGGGTGTAACTAAAGCTGCCCATATACCTTACGATTATCGGCCTATTTTCGTATGCGATCGCGTTTTTGTCCGATATTCGTAAGGTTGATGGGCAGCGTACAATTGCAAATACTGTACAATCGATCGACTTTTGACTATCCAGCAGGTTAGAAAACTTCGGTCGATCATATGATTTTTGCAAGGCTGGTAGCGTTTCCATACGTCAAAATTGGTACGATTAACACTGCTCATGCTCAAACGAAAATACGTGCGGTCGATTAGGTGTTTTTTTTTAACTACAGCTGATTGAACCTTGCGGTAATCGAGGCAGGATGGGGCCGCAGTACGTAAATTGTACGCCGGTTCGATCATCGGACGAAAACTTTCGTCCGATGATCGCAAGGTGTATGGGCAGCTTTAGAAAGAACAGGGCCCCGTAGACAAATTTTGCTCAGATCAAATAACAGCAAATAAAAAGCTGTCACTGCCACAGTATGCACTGCAATATACACCAATTCCCAGAGCAATAGAAAGTAAAAGTAAAAGTAAAACAATATTGCAATTAAGAAATACTCACTTCCATGTTCACAGGTTTCTCCCCCTGTTCCTAGAGCAGCAATCCTCATTGACCGCATCCACACATACCCCACATCCCTAAGAGAGCGCTGTGTCTTTTTTCTTTTTGTTTTTTTTTCTGAGGATAGATCACTGTCAAAGTGCTGAGAAAAACTGGAATCAGCCATGTTGCCTGCTACAACAAAACATCTGAAAGGTAAGAACTATAAAAAAATATATATTTTTTTTTAATGATGCTGTGTGAATGGGAACACATAACAAACATATAGAGGGGTTAACTCAAATGTGACTGAAAAAGTAGAAATACACTTTTAAGTGCAAGGGTCATAAACTTCCCCTCTCACGCCGCACATCAGGTAAATAAATGCGTTCAAAAACTTCCTCCAATGTCTATCCCTGCTTTGTAAACATCAACCATAGCAATGGCAGTTCTGTCACTATATAAGCAGCTAATTACAGCCTTTTGCTCCTATGATTATCTCTACCAATAATACCATAATGGTTGCATGGGTGACTGAGCAGCAGAAGCACTTTAGTTCACCCCTGCTCAGTACAGCTCCCTCGCTGAAGCACGTTGACCTCAAATAGCTGAAGGATCTGTGTTGGTCCCGACAGCGGACAGGTGTGTAATTCACTGAGTATCGATTTACAAAAAGTAGTCTTTTCTTCTGGTACAAGTCATCTGGGCAATATTTGAAGCATAAGCAGAATCATTTGCATCAGTAGACATTTTATTTATTTTTTAGAAAGCTATTTCTCATAAGTTGGAAGTCCCCACTGTCCAAGGGTTCCATAACAATAGCCAATTGGAAATCCGTAAAACACCTGTGATGGCTTCATCTGTAACAACTGCATGATGGTATACAATAGGTATGTTAACTGTGTGGGACACAATGTCTTAAGGTCCCTATAGGCATAAGATGATGGTAATACAATATAGAGGAATTCAATCAGATCTGGCATAGACTGCATATACAGTACTGTATATGAGCACTATGTCATAGGCAAATGATCTTGGGTCAAAGGTGCCCAGAAATGTTTCCTATGCACTGCTTTGGACCACTAAGTACACAATAATAAATGGCTGGTTTTGGCAAGTGTTAATATTTATTGCTTTCAGAGGGGGAGGCCATTTACCATACCATGCCATTTGCCATCTGCAGCAGGAACGAAAAGGATCCGTTTTTTTTTGTTTTTTTTTGCCTAAGTGAGCAACAGTTCACTCTAAAAGCCATTGCCCAGCTATCATGGATGGGATCTGTAGCATGTGAGACATTTTCTCACAATCTAGCCAAAATTGAAGATGTGATCAACCATATCAGAATTTCTAGGCTGAACTTGAGAAACAAGGCCAATGCTAGGGATATCTGGACATTTAATGCTTGGTTGATAAATGCATATTTATCATTACAACATGTGATCTTTTACTAGTTTGATTTTCTCACTTAGATCTCCTGTGTATGACCATCTTAAATTCTTATATTACCAAGCTGAAATAGCAGGTGGATACATACATTTTTATTTAGTTATTTGCTTAGATGGACATGATATGAGCACAAGCAGGGCCGGCCTTAGGGGTGTGCGGGCTGTGCGGTTTGCTGTAAAGCTTTCTCGCACAGGGCGCTTAAAGACCTAAGGCCGGCCCTGAGCACAAGCCCCAAAACCCTTTCAAGGATGTCTGTTTAAAAATTGTTAATAGCCATTAATGTGTTGTATTCCAATAGTTGGCAAAATTAAAAAAACTAATTCAGGGATACCTTTATTTCTGTGCATTCAGCAAGCCATTGTAGTAATGGGGCATTAATTTAAATTGGCTGTGGAATAGCGTTAACCTAATGCTATACTTTAATTAAACATATAAGAGAGATGTAGGTATGGGGCTAAAGAAAAACAAAAGTAAACAAAAACAACAAATCACTGGCAGTAACAGTAAACACGTAAATATTGAACCCAAGGTTTTGAAGGAGGACTGCAGACAATAATTATGTGAACGATCATTCTGCACAGTAAAGAAACAGGTGAAAGATACAATTCATATAAATTAGGTAACAAAGCTGTCCCGTGCATATAATCCAACTGCTGTAGTGTCTTTGCTAAGGTCTAGACAGTAGTAACAAGCAGGGGCATTGCTAGATGCAAGACTTAGTGCGCCCCTGGGCATTCCACATTGAAAAATGATGAGGTGTGCTCATGCTTGCTGCAGCGTATGATGAGACATTGTTAACCACTTGAATACTGGGCTGTTAAGCCCCCTTCCTGTCCAGGCCATTTTCAGTATTCAGCGCTGCGGTACTTTGACTGACATTTATTCAGTCATTCAACACTGTACTGAAATCAATTTTATACAATTTTTTGGGGACACATAGAGCTTTCTTTTGCATTTATTTAATCACCACTGGGGTTTTTATTTTTTTACTATATTTAGGAAAAATTACCAAACATTTTGAAAAAAAAAGTTTCCCCTACATTATGTTATGAAACATTTATTACTACCCAATTTTTTGGTAAATATAAAAGATGGGGTCATGTCGGGTAAAAAGACACCAAACATGTCAAGCCTTAAAATTGTGCACACCCATGAAACTGCAAAAAAACTACAATACCCCAAATTGCCCATAGGTGACAATTTAAAAGATTTTACCGCTCATCAGTTTAGTGTTATCAGTGATTGATGGCCCTAGAATTATTGCTCTCACTCCAATGTTCGCGGCGATATGTAACATATGCAGCACAATCATCGTTTTTGCAGACGACGTGTATTTTTGTTTGTATGTGCGTATACGCGGGGGCAGGCGCCTTAACATTTTTGGGTTTTTTTCAAATTTTTTATATATGTGTAAAAATTTTTTACACTTAATGTTATTGCTATCGCATAGAGTGCCTTATGTGATAGCACAGGCACACTGACGGGTTCACTTCATGGAGACATCAGGGGTCTATAGGACCCCTAATGTCACCTGGGTACCCCCAAGGAAGCTGATGAAGCACGGATCTGCTTCATCAGCTTCTTCTCTGGCTATAGCAGCCAGAGAAATGACAGCTGAATGCGGAATGATGTAATACACACCACTTTCGCATTCACAGACTCAAGTGGGAGAGTGCTGATCTCCATCCGATCCTAATGCAGAGAGTTGTCATGCTGTTCCCTCACAGAGGGGACAGTGGAGCCCATGATAGCCGGTAACGGCGGTGGAGGGGGGGGCCACGCTGAAAGAGGGGAGCCAGACACTGCTGGGCACCATACAAGCGATCGGACAGCTATAGAGCCGTCCGAACGCTTGTATATGCAACAACTATTACCGGCTGTTTACACCTGTCAAAAAGCCGTATATATTTACGGCGCCCGCTGGAGGGAGCTTGCCATCCGTCCCTTTATGTACAATGGGCAGACGGCAAGCAGTTAACTAGACCCTGAGCCTACTCATTGTCTACACAGCACATATATGCCACAGCCCTTGTAACCACAAAATATGCTTTAATTACTGTGCCACAAGTGAGAGTCTCACAGATGCATATAAATCTCAGCGCCATAATTTTTTTAAGTGTTGTCCAGCCAAAATTGTTGTGGGTTAGGAGGGACAATCAAGTTAAAAGCAGGACTGTCCTGGCAAATCCAGGACAGTTGGCAATATTGCTCTATTGATTTAATAAGCATTTGTAAAATATTTTGCTCTGCATTCAAAAAGCTTTTGCTGCAGATGCCAGGAATGGGTGTATAGCACTGTCTGTGTGCCACAAAAACTGCCAACAGCAGCAGCAGCATTATCCCACATAACCAGTGTGACCCTGATTCAAATTCAGTAGCACACATGGGTCCGTTTAAACGCCAAGACAAGGACATTTGTCATCATTATCTCTGTGACAAGCAATTGTTTCCAGTTGATTATTAAACGGTGTCATGATTCTGCGTCCATAGTCTGTACACCCACCTGTTGTACAATTCTCTGAAAGATGCAAGATGGAATTTAAAGGGCCATAGTAAGCATAAGTAAAAAAAAAAAAAAATGGAGACATGTTTATTTCATTTTTTTCAGCTGAGCAGAGCCAAATGTAAAACTCATCTGCAAGTCCAATTTTTTCCCCAGAATTCTGATTGTTTCATCCTTTAACTTTCCAGCAGTATTGTGAAAATCTATCCCTTACGTAAGAGGAATGAAGAAAAAGGGACACTAAAGCACAAAAGCAAAAAGAACACAGAGGAAAAAGATGACTTGCTTTCACAGCCAGAGTGAATCTGAGAGCTGTTTCTCTCCATGGGGTGATTAGTATATAAACACATAGCATCCCTTTCAAGAATGAAGGAAAGAGATCTCCTCTTTAATCCGAGAAGAGGAAGCTGCAATGTGCAAACATGCAGATAAGTATCCTTGCTTTACTTTATTTTATTCCATCACATTGCTATGCTAACCCTACAGGAGCATGTCTCAATTTCCAGATGCATTTCATTAGCATTTGAGGAGGAGGAGATAACATTTTGTAAACAAACACAGTTAATCCCACTATCATTTCTGTCACAGATGTTTTTTTGAAGGTTACACCCATTTCACCTTTTTCCATTTTAATTTGGATGTATTTTGGATTTTTGGCCAGTTTGTATTCAGCTACTTTTTTGCAGGGGTTAAAACACAAGCATATATTTCTTTCTAGAATAACATGACAGAATAGCATAACACAAACATTGTAGCTTCTGAGAAGATGGATTTCGAGAGCAGGTAATTTTACAGGTCACTAACAAGGGAAGGAGATGGATAATGCACGGGGAAAAGAGGTATAGCAGAGAGTAGCAGATAACCAGATGAACATGTAAGGTCTGGCATGAGACTGAAAATTTGTATTTCAGGAAGTAATACCTGGGTGTGGACTTTACAATACCATATGGATCTTTTTCACTGTCAACGCAACTTTCTGTAAGTACAATTTTATTAAGGACAGAGACAAAGCTAAACAAGGACATTACATGTTAGAAACAAAGAAGTTCTCTAGCTCAAGTTTTACTTTACTTTAGTGTTAACATACTATTGCAAAAAGTTGTGCAAACTAGCATTAGAAGGGCCTGTAAAGTTCAGATATTGTTTGTTACAAATCAACTCCAATGAGTCATTAAAGCCCCCAAACCCTGTATGCTCATGCTACTCAAATGAAAATGTAGCCCCAAGTTGTTGCTCAAACTCACTCCCCAATTAAATGCAAGCCTCAGCTTGAGAAGTGCCAGAGCTCTGACAAAACTAAGCAAAGCTCAGTGGCTCCCAGGGCATTTCTGAATCAGTTTTATTAACAAGTCCTGAGGTGCCAACTATTATGTACTAATGCTGCACCAACTTTTTCTAAAGAAAAATTAAAATATTAATTCATAACTCTAATTAACCTGGAGATTAAACAGACAAAATTCATTTTAGATGATGGGTACTGGAGTTTTACAGAGTAATCAAACATTATAGGGATATAGAATCCTATTCTCCCACATTGGCTGAGTAAAGAATAGGGGGAGCATTGTTCTGCTTTTATTTACCCTGCATGTAGGATAGTACCTTTATATCTCAATGTTTGCTCCTCACTACCATATTAACCAGAATGTACAGCTGCAGAATAATTTTTGGATCCCATTGTTTTTATCTTTTGGATTTGTGTGTATGGGCTTTTGTTCGTGTGTGAAGTGATTTACTTCTAATACAAGTCACTGAGAATACAAACGCTGCCTGATGCAGCTTAGGAGAGCATTTTTTAACCATTTTTTTCCACTGTTGGTTAAGAGTCATATGTATGGGGGTGTGGTTACACAGCTGACTAATATAGTTAGTGTTTGCTACATCCGTCACCTTAAAAAAAGGTGGACTAAGCCCCACCAAAACATTGTCGTTTCTTCAAATTTCTGCGAGTAAACTTTCATTAGCATTAGGGATGTACCAATAACGGTTTATCTGTATAGAGTACCAATTTTTTTCCCCGGTACTCGCCGATACTGAACACCGATACCGAAAGAAGTTCAGGTATTGGGATAGGCATCGGGAACATTTCGACGAGTATGAGTACTTACCCAAATACTCGTATCGGTGCATCCGTAATTACAACTATCTATTTGATTTCTGCTTCAATGAGCAGCCAGGACAGTATTGTGTACACACCTGTGGCTTTTTTTGTGGATAAAGCACTGCACTAAATTCTTCTTACAGAGTCTCATTGAAAAGCCACCATTCAGTATGCTACACAAAACACGTACAGACTTCCGGTTCCGGCGCCTGATGAGGTAACGGCTCTCCCGTCTCCTCCGTCCCGCTGTTCACCCATCTGACCACTTCAAACGCCTCGCCACATGAACAAACACCACTGACCGGACACGTCACCCCGCTGCCCGACATGGACAGATTTATTTCACGGCCGACGTCCGCTCGCCGCTCACTGACAGAAAGCATAGGGGGAGAAAAAACTGCAGCCAAAATGGTGCCGGCTGCTGCTGATGCTGAGGAATCTACACACAGTGCCACAGAAGACTCTAAAGGGAGAAATGCAAGTACAATCCTCTCCATCTACACAGCCCATCTGCCCCATTGACTACACTAAATTAGCCTTTGAAGTAGCCTCCCACTTGAAACAGGACATTTCAAATATAGTTGCTGAAGCCATCAAACTACATTTAGGTACATTATCCTCCACCATAGACTCTCATCACAACCTGCTGTCATCTATAGAATAACGCACCGACAGCTTAGAGGGTGGCATGGCAGACACCAGCACTCACACAAGATGAGCACGATTTCAGAAAAATTAGATGATCTGGAAAATAGGTCTCGCCGAAATAACCTGCGGGTCATCGGCCTACCTGAATCGGTAAAACCAGGCGACCTGATACCATTTTGTGCGGATGCAATCCCCAGGGCACTGGACTTCTCTCACCCTTGTACAGTAGAAAGGGCTCACAGGCTGGGCCCCCCCAGAGAGGATAACAGACCTAGACCGACCATAGTACGTTACCTGAACTTTGCTGACAAACACCAAATATTTAAGTCGTACAGATCACAGAGTAACCTCGTGGCAGGTGGTCACAAAATCTTACTTTTTGTGGATTACTCGGCGGAGCTAACCAAACGCAGAAAATCCTTTCAAGAGGTCTGCCAAGCCCTAGTACAACAAAGGGTGAAATTCACGCTGGACTATCCTGCCACACTGCGAATTACCGGCAAAGACGGCACTGTAACATCTTTTTCTTCTCCGGAGAAAGCACACGCCTATCTCCAAAACATGGCGCCCACCAGCTCCTCATCACCTATTAAGAGTCCCCCGCGGAAGAAAAGATCAGATGCTACTCCATGAAGTACCGAGGTGACCTAGAAATCTCTTCATGCGTCCGGCGGGACGGAGGATCAATTTTTTGGAATTTCTGCAGGATATTTGATGTTGGAGGCCACGTGCACGCCCTACATGTCAGGGTTATGTTGTGCCCCCTGTGAGCCACTTGCGACCTCTCAGGAAAAAAGGAAGTCAGATAGTTTGTTATCTGACTTGTTACTGCTACTTGCAGGTTTTTGTTTGTCTCTAATCGTGTTTTTGCTAAGTTTGGAACCAGAACACTTACCAGACAGGGCAACAGGGGATTTGACACGGGGCCCCCCTGCCCATACAGTTCGACGACAGCATCCTGAATCAGAGCATTTCACCTCTACCCTTGCGGGTCTTGCTTCTAGAAGTGAGATTAGGGGCACTGGGACTGTTCCCTCTCCGCCTGAAGATCGCAGAAGAACGGATGGGCCGAATACTACTTGGACCTCACAAGACAAATGTTTTGCCTCTGTCTTGTCGGCCAGTGGTCTGGAAGACGTTTGGCGCTTTTACCACCCCCTGGAACGAGACTTTACACATTACTCCCATGCGCACCACAGTTTTTCCAGGATTGACCTTTTCCTGGCTGCACCATCTACCATCCACAAAATAGAGTCGGTTTGTATTGAGGATAGGATGATATCAGACCATGCACCGATTGCGGTATCCTTGCAGGGTCTGATCTGTTCCACGCCACCAGTAGTTTGGAGATTCCCTACATACTTGGGATCTGACACCACTTCCTGTCATGCTCTGAAAACCTGGTGGTGCGAATACTGTTTGGATAATGCACAGCACATTGATAACCATGTATTGTTTTGGGAAACTGCCAAGGCAGTTCTCCGCGGCAGGATCTTGGCCTTTGCGGCCACAAAAAAGAAATTGGCCAAAAAAGAATATAAGACGGCCTGCCTCGAGGTCAGAAAATCTTACCTCCTCTTCAAAAACAACCCATCCGAGACAAATCGGTCTAGTTGGCTGTTAGCAAAAAAACAGTGCGATCACTGGATGCAACTTCTTCATAGGCAGATTAGGTCAGCTTCTGATCTCACCTTCTTTAAATACGGCAACAAATCAGGCAAGCTGCTAGCAAATCTAGTTAAAGGCCAAAGACCCTCCCAACTGGTTACTCGCCTATCTGACTCTGAGGGTATTGTCCGACAAGATGCTGCCTCAGTTTCCAATATATTTTGCTCCTACTACCAAAACTTATACACAGCTAATTTTACTAACCCTAATGGAGGAGATTCATTTCTTACCTCGGTGGACATGCCCTCTCTGTCATCAGAAGAGTTAACTAACCTTAATAGTGATATCTCTACCCAGGAGGTTCAGGACCTCATCAAACGAACGGCCAAAGCTAAGACCCCAGGTCCCGATGGTCTGCCTAGTGAATTCTATAAAATTTTGCTTGAAGAAACCCCTCAAATTTTAACTCCATTATTCAACCACATATTACATACCTCCGTCTACCCCCCCACTTTCAACCAAGCCTATATTAGACTGTTGCCGTTGTCGCTTGGAGAGAAACTCGTAAAATCCTGGGGCTTCCGGGTCATGTATCCCCTCTAATGCCACTGACAACACCGGGCTTTCCACAAGGTGCCTCATCAAAAAATTTCCGAATTTGGGAAGAGAAAGGTATCTCACATATCAAACACCTCCTATCCCCACAAGGTACGTGCCATACATTCACTAATCTGCAAAATGACTTTACCATTCCTGCCCCACATTTCCTACAATATTACCAAATTAGAAACTTCATTCGACTAAACTTGCCACCATCTTATGTAAGATACCCACCTAGCGTCTTCACCGTGTTAACACGACCTCTACCATCAAAAATGTCCTTATCCGACATTTATAACAATCTCAGGGAACATGGCACTGCAGAAAACACATCTCCCCCCAATTTTGTTCTGAAATGGGCTAGCTTCCTAGGTATGCCTCAAGAAGAGGTTCAGACAATTCTCACGAGAAGCTGGCACCAGATTCGCAGAATCACCTCTTGCGAGGCGTGGAGGGAATTACAATTTAAACTGATAAATAGAGCATATTGCGCTTTTAATTTTCCTTCTAACTCCACGAACCCTGATAGAATATCAACCTGTCCTAAATGTACATCACCACTACCTGATCTAAACCATCTTTTTTGGTCCTGTCCGAATATTGTGACCTTTTGGAAATGTATATTAACTTACATGCAAACCATCACTGGTATATCCCGCAAACTGCATCCATTGACATGCTTACTCCAGACATCGACAGACGTAATCACTCCCACTCGCACACCTCTTCTTCGCTGGGAACATCTCTGCCTACTTGGGGCTAAAAAATGCATCCTCCTACACTGTATATCGAAAGACACACCCAAATTATCTGACCTAAAACTTATCCTTTTCAAATTTTTATCCATGCACTTGCTTGACATAAACTCCAATTACACTAACCACAAACACAACATCTCAGACTGGGATGACTTCATTCACAAGGACCTCTCGATTAACCACAAGACAGACCTACATGCATTTATTCTGACAACGACTGGCCGTTCTTTGCTGTAAACTACGACATTGCCGACACTACCCGATAACGGTCTCCTTAGACACTTTTCATTCCTCAACAACTGAAGCACTTCCCACACTCAACTTCGAATTGTTCCAATGAAAGATCTAAGTTTTGAATGCTCTGGTTCTACACTCTCCATTTAGAGTTTTTCATGTTATAGAATATGTTTGCATTTTTTTTAATGATGTTTTCTGACTAATTCTATAAGTTATTCTCTAACTTTGAGTCCTCCCTCTACACTAGATGTAAAACTTGTTAAAATATGTATACGACCCACATACTATGTCCACTATTTGTTCAGTTAATTCTACACCAATGCAATCACTTGTATAATATGGACAACCCTTATTTCAATGTATATTTCATAGTTTTTTTATTGTTGCATATTCCTGTAACGCTGCCTAAATTTCTTCAATAAACGATATTGCTAAAAAAAACAAAACACGTACAAATCATATTTGTCATGTAACTGCTGTTGTGTAAGGCCTAGGTAGTCTGAGCCTAGCTATATGAGTAAATTAAACACTAGATAGCATAACAGAGGAGTGGCTGTTCAAGTGAAAACAAAGTGGTCCTATATGCGGCTGTTTATAATCAATGTGAAAGAGAGGAAATTATTTTATTCTAACATGCATACTTAACTGTCTGAGCTGATTTCCTAGCCTCAAAACACATTCCCATTTATCCTTAACAAGATATGTTCTTAATATCTGTTTCCATATTTGTGAAAGGAAATATGCATCCTGAAAAATAATAAACATATCAGTCTGGCTGTTGGTGTTGGACAAGCTTTTATTTCCAAATGCCCCATTTCCTATTTAAAAAAAACCTCTCTCCTGAGCCACTTTTATGTCATCTGTTGTGTATACAACAGAGAAATGTGGAAATATCAGGACTGTCCATGTTTTTATATGCAACATATAAAAACATGATTGCGTGATTGCTTTTATTGTTTAAATCTTTCTACAAACACATTGGCAGCTGGGTGGTTAAGGTTTAGCCCTGTTGCAAGGTTGGAGCCAGGGCAGCATCTGCAAATATTTGCATGTTGATCACATGTCTGGATTTCCTCTAGTTCCTTCCTCTGGTAGGTTAAAGTAAATTTTTTATCTAAACAAAGAGCCCGTTTAGATTTGTACACTGCAGTGATGTGCATTCATTTCGAATGGCACCCCAGTGCACCTAAGCACAGTCAACATTTGCGTGTTTTAGCACACTGCAATGCACAGATAATTAATATTGTAAAAAATGCTGCATGTCTGTTATCAATTGTGCTGCCTTGTGCACATTAATGTACTAAATATCACAAGGTAGCCCCAAAAGATTTTACAGTTTGCAATAGAAGAGCTGTTAAAGTTGTCTTTTACTCAAAGGCTAACCTAAAATTATGTTAATGGGCTTGATGGCATGGATGCATTAAGACCGTGGTTCTCAACTGGTAGGTCACGACCAAAAAGGGGGACGCAACCCCATTTTAATTGCTGACACATGCCTTCCACTGCGCTAGGTGAGAGGCTCCTTATCTTCCCTCTAGTGCAGCACTGTCAGTTCTCGCACCTGGCAGCCATTCAAAATATGCTGCCCGGTGCCAAATAACAGCTTGAGGTGAGGTGGGGGTGGGCTGGGGGTTATGTCCATGAGGGAGATCCATCCATACGTGTATTGCTTACAGCTCCTACGCATGCCGTGTAGAGGTGCATGGACTGGGGTGACGTCACAATCTGGCCCCCGGCACCCCTACAGGGCCCACAAGAGAGCTATACAGGCAATGAACATATAGATGGAGCTCTGTCACAGCACAGCAGCCCACACTGGGCCCCAGGCTGAGGATCCAATGCAGTTCTCTTAAGGTAAAGAGACCTTAAAAAAGAGATGTTTTTTTCCCCAGTGTGTATGAGAGAATGTCTGTGGTTGTGTGTGTCTGTCCGTGTTATTTAGGGTCCATTTGCACTAGTACAGTGCGGTAATCGCACAGTCCTGTGCATGTAACGCACTGCACCACGCAATCGCACCTACCACCCGTTCTGGTGCAGGAGGTGCATTGCGTTGCCATTCATTTGAATGACATTCCCCACACGCACCTCCCGCCACAGTTTGATCGCCTGCATTGGAACGCACGGTACCACAATGCCATGCTTTCCAGTGCGGTGCGACTTGGGTCGCGACTAAATGACTAAGGACAAATGTGGGTCCGGAGGTTACACAGGTTGAGAACCACTGTATTAAGAGTTATGGGAGGGCTTAAATTCTTTGTTTTGCTGGACAAATTTTGTTCCAGGCTCACTTCAGTGTTGGCCACAAGACCAATGGCCAGTCTAATTCTTATCCTCCCCTTCAACAGAGATCACATGTCCACATGGCTAGGCCTTGACATATTTGGCCAGCAATAGAAGGAATGGTAAATCTTTCAGCCGTTATTTTACTCATTAGTTATTGATCACTGTATAACTATTAACATAACATTCTGTTAGCATTTGAGTATAGAATGTCTTCAAGACCACTAAATATAATCTAGATTTATTTTTTTTGGAAGATGTGTACCTAATGGTACCAGGCTTAATCCTTCAAAATTGGTCAGTCAGGACAAGACTGCACAGGTTAAGGTATATCCAAAGCCATGCAGTTAAACTGGATAAGGTAATTTCATACTTAAAGGGGCATACAAGGATATAAATATGGGAGCTGCTATTGCTGACATGGATTTAAAGATGCAGCTTCAGGACTACCATTATGATTTTGGTTTCACCACCTAAATAACAACAAGTATGTGGTCAGTGAAGTATGAACTACAGAAACACATGCTGGTTACAATGACTCATTAGTTAGTGAGGTCAGCTGCAGTAATGGCAGATCAAAAATGTCTGCCTTCACAGGGCTGATGGCTTGAGAGAGAGAGAGAGAGTATGTATCTTATTTATATTTCTAGATTCTGCAACTGAAATAAATCATATTCATACCATCATACAGTACTCGTCATATAACGGACAAGGATCTTCTTTTATTTTCTGAAAGGGCTGTGAGATGATGTGGTGACCCCAATGAGAAAGCATCTTAGATTAAAATGTAAAACTCATGTCATCCAGAAAAATTAGAAATAACAGAGCAAAATATATAAAATTATCTTAAAAATAATTTATTTTGGAAAAACTGGAGGAATATTTGAAATGGAGTAATCAAGTCAAGGTGACTGTTATGACATGTCTGGCTGCTCCGCATACATATTCTGTTCTCTTGGAAAACATTGAAGGAATATTGATGTGTAAATAATTAATTCAGCTATTAAAGCAAACAAACAGATATGATTCCAGTGACCTGTGCTGGCCGTTCCTTTTACAAATCCAAGCAAAATTAATTTCCTATACAGGCAAATACGCTAATTGACTTCTGACTGGCATGGCTTAACGCAATATGGAAACCACTATCATTAAGTGACCTTGTCTGCTATTTAAGAAAAGTCCACTTTCTCATTTAAGTTTTAGGCTGCACATGAGAATATATATATATATAAAACACTAAAACAGTGTATTTGAAAAGAAACATTTGACATAAAGGTGAAAAAAAACTAGGCAGTAAACAGGCACTATAATGACATTGTTTTGTTGTTTTGTTCATGTTTTTCCAAGACTGCATATTGCCTGTACTGTAAATGTAGTCTTTATCTCTTAGTTGCTTGTGGTTAATTTAGAACTGGAATGGGACCAGAAGGTTTAAAGTAGCATTGACGTGTCAATAATAAAACCTTATAAAACAAATATACTTTGCACAGCAAAGTATATCTTTAAATGTTTGCCCAAGTACTTACAGTCATCATGTTTCCAAACAGCTGGCTCCAATTCTCTCAGCTCAGCTTCACTGAGCTTTTTATCCAGTACAAGACCACAAGGGACAGAGCAGACTCCAGCAGCTGTCCATCTACTAGCCTGGAAAAGGGAGGAAGGGGAAGGAGAAGCAGTGTGTTTGTGGAGACTCACACAAAGGTTGCTCCATAGAATCCTGCAAGGGCAAGGAGCTACCCTAAAACAGGACATCAGGTCTAGACATGAAAGACTCTTGTTACGAATTGAAATTCGGACATTCAGATGCATCTGAATTTCCAAATTAAAGAAATAACTAATTTGAACTTATCCGAATTTTTGGTAATGTATTCGGATGCATCCAAATTTTTTTCCGAATGTAATTCGGAATGAACTTGTGTTGGTAAACATTAAATGTAAAAAAAAACAGCGTGAAGTCCCCTCCCTAGTTCATACCAGACCCTTTAGGTAGGAATTTTTTTTTCCAGATCTTGATCTGAGGAGCAGCCTGGCAGAGCAGGAAAGAGTGGGGGACGAGCGTGCGCCCCCCCTCCTGCACCATGCCCTCAACATGTGGGGAGGGTGCGCCCATTTGTTTACATTCCGTGATAGCTCTTGGTCACCTAATGGAATGTAAGCAAATGGGCAGTCCCGTGAAGTCACAACTTGCTCTGCCCCTTTCGGGAGGAGAGCTGTCATTTTGTGGCCGGTGTTCGTTGGGATCGGATGTGTCAGCAGGTGTTGGGAATTTTTTCTTTCAGCGAGTCGGCAGCTGTTGACCATCATGATTGATGTGGATCTACATCACTGGTGATTGACGTGTGGATTACATTGATGGAAAAAAAAGTTTTTTGGGTTTTTTTGGAATTTTTAAAGGAATTGTCAAAAAAACCCTGTTGCGTTTTTTTTTTTTTCAAACAAAGAACTTTTTTTTTTACAGTGTGGTGTGTTTATTTACTTTTACTGTATTTGGTAAATGAGTAGGGGTAACAACTATTTACAAAGTGGATTCCTATAAGACCCCCTGCCTGCAGACCTCCACAAGCACCGAACCAGTGTTTTTTTGGTGTTGGGATCCCCCCTAAAATTCCTACCAGATCTAAAAACAATGCTTTTTTTGTTGTTCATGATGACTATCAAAAGAAAAAAAGTAAACATTGAATGTCACTTTTTTGCAATGAAGGTTCATTCATAATTATTCACAAAAGGGTGAAGAGTTTGGAGAAGGCAGGAGAAGTGAACAATCTAGGCCAAAATAGCCGATTTGGAAAAATTCTACAATTCAAATAACTTTCCAGTTCAGTTATGTTGTTCTAGATTGTTCACTTAAGGAGTTTTACGTACTCTTCACCCTTTAGTAAAAAACCCTGTAAAACTTTTAAACATTGCGAAGAAGCATCCGCTGTAAGTGATTCAAAATAGCCTGAAAACCTTTTGACTTTAATATCACTTTAAACACAAATACCAAAAAGTGCATATCATTTTCACAAAGAAGGCAATCATTCTACTGTATGAAAATACATAGTGCTCTAATATAAAACACAACTATGTGTTGTTAGGTGGCTTTGCTCTTCTGCTAAACTGACCCTTCAGCTCTGTGGTTTCCCTGTACACCACATTTCATCAGGCTGCAATAAAAGGTTATCCATGTTTTCTACGTCGATGGGTGAAAGCTGTAGATTGATGCTGAAAGACCGAATAGAAGATGAAATAAGAAAGTCCATTTGTCCTGAGTGAGATTTGGAATGCTGTGTGATCTACCCACCACCTGTCTTCTGGCCCTGCTGCTCTATATTAATATTTCACTCAAACATTTTATTTATCCATGGCTTTTCTTACAATGATTCTTCTGAATAGGGGGAGAAAGGCCAGCAATGGCTAAGAAATTTTAAAGGGAGTTCCAAGTGAATTCTCAGTCTGTAAACATCATTACCTGCTTAGCAAAACATAGTTTGAAATGAAAATTAAGCTGCATTTTATTTTGTTGTTTTAGTTTTAGAGAGTGGTCAAAATCTTTGTTTAGGTCCGTGTCCCCACTGGAGATATTTGCCCTCAATTCCTGGCCATTGGCTGCACAAGAAGTAAAGGGTATCATCCCAATGGGGACAAATAAAAGTAGAGATTCTAACAATTCCCCATGCTTCCCAAAGCTAGAAAAATACTAGAGTTTCAGTGATATAGTAGTTCCAATAAACTAATTTTATATGCATATAATATTATAAGATATAAAAAATGTTTTCAAAGTTTTAAAGTAGGGGTGCTATGGTTTTTTTCTCTATATCACCTATGACTTTCTAAAATTCTAGTGAAATACATCAAAACTGACCACCAATTCTACAGCTTATAAAGACACTGCCACTCTGGCAGGGCAAAGTGTCAGTGTGTCTGCAAAGGGGGTGTTTGCAAGCGACAACTCATTTTTACCTGGTGTGGACCACAATGGTGGAAGTTATTGCTTCACCTGTCTGTTGTCAAAGTCTTTAGACCAAGTTAGGAATCAGACAAATTAATCCAAATCAATGGATAGAATACTAATGGTAGCAGTGCAGTTATCCTAACGCAGGGCAATTTACTCTGGATAGATGTGTTGTTGTTAATCTGTATTACTTAATACAGCTTAATGTAACGCTCATAGAGTTCATACACACATGTGAACATAGTATTGCTTAATTCACCCTAATAGTGCGTTTACATATAGTTTGCGTAAAGTGTCACTTGTATTACTTCATAAAGATCACTTAGTCCTTCAAGGAAAACTTGTCTTAGATGAGAGCGTATGGAGGATAGCTAGCCCCTCTACAGAAAACCCACTCTCTATGGATGACTGTAATCAGCAAACGTGGCATTTCAACATGAGGATACAATCCAGGGTTAATAAGATATACTTGCGGTTAGCAGTGGTGGTTGAAATCCTGATCAGGTAGTCAGGGGTTAGCTCTCAGGTACTGCTAGTCCAGGATGGCGAGGGGTTGCAACATAAACACTCCTATATGGAGGGAGTCCGAGGAACACATCAATATTTCCCAGGACGATGACGGTTCAATGAAAATGCAGAGTCCAGGTAGGTGAAGGGTAAACCTTAAGTATTATAAACCAGGATAGTGGGGGTCTTCAAGAGGCGGCACATAAGTAGCACAATCAGGATGGAGAGTGCAGGGGTTTGCTCAGCGTCCACATCAATATCAAGACACTGGAGCAATTTAAAACCACGCAGTTTTAAACTGTCAGCCGGGGAAGAGGGAGGAGCAACGTGACAATGCAGGAGTAGGCGCCGCTGGACGCTGTACCTGAAGCGTGGCCAGGTAAATCTGTTACAGTGTTCTAAATACCCTTATACCCTCACCTGTCCTTCCTTTTGTCAAAGCCATCAATTAAATCAGCTGTGGCCATGTGGTAGTGCTTGGGTCTAGAAATTGGCTATTGGGCCTCATCACAGTATAAGGGGGTTGGGGGCCCTTTGCAGAGGCACTGTCCCTTTGCCCTGCATGGGCAAGGGGCAGTATCTCTAAATAAATAAATAGAAATACATGTCCATCAAGTTTAACCAATAGAAACATGAATAAATCAAGAACAATAACCATAGAACCCACACATAATGCACTGTCAAATGTGCTCCAACAGGGAAAGAAATCCTTTCTGATCCCTTAAGACTTTTGGATATTTCCTGAATCAGCAATCAATGGGACTGTTAGCAAGGACAATTATATGATGTGGCTAGATAGTAAGTCCATAGAGAAATAATTACGTTAAGCTTTTTGTGATAAATGCTATCTTGCATGGGTGTGTTAAATAACTCGCTAACGAAGGCTAATGGACAGCCAGATTTCACACAATCAAAACCATGTCATTTTTCAAAGATAAGTACAAATGGTAATACATTCAATATAGCGGCACCTGTGAAGCCTTGAATCACATCTCCAGGTCCCACATCTTTACTAGCGTATAAACATGAATGTGTACATATATTAACTGACATATAAAATGAAGGGAAAACTCTCCATCATATCTGTCCAGATGATGTTTAAATGGGCCACTAGTAAACTCCAAAGTGGAGTATCAGATGATATCTACTGTTTTTGGCTTTAATCAGCATGTGAGTTTTAAGATCATATAGAACTGTGTAAAAACACATAAAACACATAAAAAACTCCTGTGGGGTATCTCACTGAAGTGAATCCCCTGCTGAATGACCAATTCAATAGTTCAGGATCACATCCAACATCGACCCGAGTGACCCGGGACCATGAAAAGTCCCTTGCATACATTTCTTTAATACAAAGCCTGCCGTGATTGGCTCAGCGCGGTAGTAGCTGAAGGACGGAAGATGGAGGACGCTGCTGGGATCCTGGACAAGGTAAGAGACTGTAATCCCGAGTGTGGCTCGGGGTTAACACTTATGGTACTGAAAATTAACCCCGAGCCACACTCGGGAATACCGCCAAGGAGGTTAGTAAGTGCATTTAAACATAGTTTTGGGCTATACTCGTCTTATACGACGAGTATAGCCCAAAACCTATATTTTTACACAAAAAGTGGGGGGTCGTCTTATACGCCCAGCCGTCTTATACGCCGGCAAATACGGTAGTTTAAAAATATATGGACAGTCAAGCATGAATTAAGTCAGATAAGTATACATTAAATAATGAATAATGAAACTACTATACTGGACTCTGGGATCATAGATTATTGTAAGTTGATTATTGTAAGTTAGGATTAATCTCACAAGGGGGTCCTCTTTATCGTTTTTATTCAGTTTCGATATACATTTGTTGGTGTTATTAAGCCTTTTGGGTCCACTTTTTACACGTTGGTAGGATTTTTTAAGTATTTTGTTTGAATAACCCCGGGCCCGTAACCTAAGCCTTAAGTTATGTGCCTCCCTTTCAAACTTTACTTCGTTGGTACAATTCCTCCTGACTCTCAAATATTGGCCAAACGGGATGCTATTTTTCAAGCGTATTGGATGGGCACTGCTTGCTTCTAAGATGGCATTTCCAGCTGTAGCCTTCCTGTACAGGCTGGTGTAAAGGACCCCACCGGCATCCTTACACACCAGAATGCCCAGAAAGGGTAACCTACTGCAGTCGTAAGTAAGGGTGAATCTTAGATTAAGGTCCTTGAAATTCAATATGTCCACAAAGTCTTTCAAAAGGTCAACGCCCCCTGTCCACAGCAACAGGATATCATCTATGTACCTATGCCAAGATAACATATGGCATAGGTACATAGATAAGTCCTCCCTGGCCCACAGTTCCTGCTCCCAGCCACCCAGATATAGATTGGCGTAGGAGGGTGCACATTTCGTCCCCATGGCTGTGCCCTGTAGCTGTAGATAATACTGATGGTTAAAGAGAAAAACATTATGGGTCAAAACAAATTCCAGGAGTCGCACTAAAAACGCATTGTGCGGGCTTTCTGTTGTCCCCAGGGTAGCCAGAAACCTTTCGGTCATTTTAAGCCCCTTATAGTGTGGAATGGACGAGTAAAGTGCCTCCACGTCTAGGCCTACCAAGAGGGTGCCCGGGGGTACTGCTAGGTCCTGAATCTGAGAGATCAAATGTGGGGTATCCCTGACATAAGAGGCCAGGGACTCAACATGTGGTTTGAGGAAGTGGTCTATGTATGAGCTTATATTTTCCGTTCTAGGGAAAGGCACCCTTAGAAAGCCCAGAGTGCTTTTGCCTATGAGACCTAGGTCCAAGGCCTCCTCTAATATTATTTCAAGATTCACTTGGAAGGATCCCATTGCAGTTGCTTTTATGGGTTGATACCAAGTTCTATTTTCCAGAATTTTCAAGACCATCTCTGTGTATTGTTCACTGGTCATAATGACCACGTTTCCGCCCTTGTCCGCCTGTTTGATTACTATACTTTTGTTGCTTTTTAGATCTTCCAAAGCTGTTCTCTCGGAGGGGGTGAGGTTGTCCTCCTTAATTCTAATAGATACAGCCAGCATGACCTCCTCACTCACCCTTCTAACAAAATTCCAGATGTTGATGTTCTGTGACAGGGGCAGAAACGTTTTAGATTTACGTTTAAAGGACTGTTTAGTGGGAGGGGCCTCAGATTCATCCCCTTCCTCATCGGAGACATGCCCCTCTTCCCAAAGTTCCTGTAAATCTCTGAGTGCCCTATAGTCCTTTCTGGAAAAGTCCTTCCAATCATCAAGGATGCCTCCCAAGGGTTGCCCTTCCTTATCATGCATCTGCTTTAGTAGGAGCCTGCGTGCAAAGAGGTTGACATCCTTGATGATTTCGAACCTATCTGGTGGTACTTCAGGGCAGAAGGTCAGTCCCTTTGAGATCAATTTTAACTGCATTTCTGTAAATATGTGTGGGCTCAAGTTAACGACTTGTAAATTATCCTTCATTGAGGTCGTTTGAGAAGATATTGGTCCAAAATTGTTTTTTTCATATTGGTCATGTTTGGAGGGGGTCCTTGTGTTTTTTCTCTTCTTTCTATCGAGAGGGGTGGGGCCCCCTCCCTTAGGGTTGATGGGGGCCCCATCTCTCCTAAAAAAGAAGAAGAAACTTCCCGTCTGGCTCTCTGTTGCTGAGCTCCTCTAATCCTGGTGTCCATTCCCGGATTATCTGGGGTATGTGTGAGTTTACCATATTGTGTCTTGGAATCCCTCCATGTGGCTCCATTCCTATGTTTTTGTGAACGTATATTATATTTCCATTGGCGAGGGGCCGAGGTTTCCTCCGAGGAGGATGGGCAAGATTCAGTTCCCTCCGATTGGGTGTCGCCATCCTCCCCCCTTCTTCTGTGTATATGATTATCCTTTACACTGAAAGCTTTTTTTCTATTCCAGTTCCTGTACTGTCCCCATCTATATGCCGTACCACCAGCATATGCCGTCTTGTCTCTCTCAAATTTAGAGTCCTTTACATCCAACAGGTCTCTGTTAAAAGACTCAACCTGTGTGTTCAGATCAGAATCCGCATTGTGTCTGAAGGTTTCAAATTCAGTACCTAGGGTTTTCAAGAGTTCATCTGCCTCCTTGAGTTCCCCTGTATAGTATTCAATAAGCATGGTTAGCATGTTGCGGCTACAAATATTGAAATTGTATTCCCACTGCTTTTTGAAATTTGTACTTATCTTTGAAAAATTACGTGGTTTTGATTGTGTGAAATCTGGCTGTCCATTAGCCTTCGTTAGCGAGTTATTTAACACACCCATGCAAGATACTAAGCACACGCCCCTCTGAGGAAGCCCCGATGTGGGGAGGAAAAGCGTCAGGGTAATGTGTGCAAGAACTTCCCTGGATACCTGCAATTGACTGCTTACCCCGTATACAAGCCTGGGTAGGAGTAAACTTCTTGCCGGCTTTCAAATTGAGGTAACGGAGCACAGCCGGTCTGGACATAGTCTCAGTCAAGCAGCATCAGAGCCTGCATGAACCTAGAAGAGACCGAGGGAAGCGAGCGGGCGGCTGTCCGTGGATTACACACAGCTTTCGGATCCAAACTGCGCTTGGGACACCACACCGTGGAGATTCTAACACTTCTCCTTTTTTCTTTTCACTGTGCGGACGCACACATATGAAAACGATCTCTGGATACCTCTTCAATTTGCAAATTGAATCCCATGGGTCAGTGAGAGTTCCTAGAAGGTGGAGGGAGAAGGGCACATACAGCTTCTGGCCCTATTAAGGAGATATATTCTCTGGAACCCTATTGCTACAACTGGATACGCTTCTTTAAGCACTTTACCCATACAAAATTGTGGGATCCAAGCAGGACTGTCCCTCCCTGAGCTCCCTGAGCCACAACGTATGTGAGTAAGCTCTGATACACTGTATCGCTCTTTGAAATACAGTCATTGTATCTGCATTAATGACTTCTCGCCACTCAAATGGCTTGCAGATTATTACTGTTATAACTACATAAGAATATCCTAGGGAAGTCTCTATTTTAATTGTTTTTAAATGTTTTGTTATGTGTGTTTATACATGTTGTTTTTCTACGATTAAATATTGAAATTCATTATATATGCCTTACCTGTTTACTGAACCAACTCCGTTCAAGGGATTTCTGTAATTAGGGGATAATTCGTTTTTGAGCTTTTTGTGAATAAGCAGCCTCATAGCATATAGCAAAGCAAGAATTTGTTCAAATATAATGTAACTCCCTCATCTATTCCTGGAGTACAATACAAAAAGAAAACAAGAAGTACAACACCAAAAGCTTTAGGCCGAAATATAAAAGTCTGTTTATTAATCAATGACATTCTGTTAAAGAGCCGAAGCATTTTAGGGGTAACCACAGAGGTTTTTATTTTTTGAGTAACAAAATCCAGGACATAGCACTGGACTGTTTGACCTGTATTATGGGAAAAAAATAAAACAGTGAGGTGCCACTGCTGACCTCCTTCAGAAATTGCCTGGTTGCCATGCCGCTCATGGCAACCTGGCATTTTATGCCGCCGGTTTTAACATTTCTGGGTAACTGAGCTATAACAAGCATGCAAAAATAAATTCAGGAACTGCTACTGATTGTATATTTGTTCCGGATTTAGTTTTTCCAGAAATATTGAATCCAGAGTATCAGTATCAGCCAGGTAATTAGCATTTTCAGAATATTAAATTAGAGGCAGCCTACCTATTTCTATCATGACAAGTTAGATTAAATGTCTGATGATATATAGCTCTAAAAGCAAAACAAGACTTTCTTCCGCACACAGAGAAGCCATTACTTGTAAAATCAGTGTAATAAAGTCATGCAGACAGGCAGTTATCCCTTTGGGCAAGTTATTTTGAAGCTGTTGGTCATCGGGAGCTTTCAATTCACTTGGTTGCTTTATGTGATGCTTAAGTCAATAGGAAACCACTCAGGGTGAAAGCCCTTCGCAAAGCCACAGAATGTAAATGTAGAATGATTTTTGGTCCTAGTTGTTTTGGAAAAAGGGTTTTGTAGCTCGTAGAGTGTAGAGTAAAGATCTATGCAATGCTACATAAATGCATTGTTAGGAGATAAACTGTCCATAATCAGCTCATTTTCCTTTATATTAATATTTCTCCACAGCGGCAATGAAATACTCTTAAAAGAACTAAAAAGGAATCATGTGATTACTGAGAAAATGTGTTATAATTTTTCAGGCAGCATAAATCTACTGTCTATATCTGGAAATTTTTTTGCATGCAGGTTTAAACAAACACATATTACCGGCTACTTAATTTCTCACCCAGAAATCTTCCTGCTTCGTAATTTTTATTCCATTTCACATAAGGGTCAGGTAAAGGCTCCCGCGCGGCTCATTTACTGTCTCTAGCTTCCCTCTCCCTCTCCCTCTCTCTCACCATTTGAATCACAATGCGTTCTGCACACATGATTCTATGGTAATGGATAGTACTGGCAGTACAATATGCAAAGGCAGAATGTTTTTAACACTTGTGTTTTGAGTCTATGGCTAAATAATATTCATTTAAATACAAGCAAGTCATCAAAATGTCACACTAGACACATTGCAGCTCACACGAATGATGTTATCTTTAGTACTGGAACTGAGTACAAAATGTTTTCAGCGATAGTAATTCATTGTGAAGAACGTTGCATCTCAACCTGAATTAAATGTCATATTCTCTTGTTAGCAAGTTTTATATTTTTAAAATAGGCAGTTATACAAGCATCTGTATGTTAGCATCTGTAGAAAGCAGACATTCTCTAAATATAACAATGGACAAGTAACAGAATAAGCAACAGTTCTAGTCGTGCAGATGAAAACTACTGCCACTATTAGTCGGTATCGGGACAGTGCAGGCTGCAGGAACAGCACCAGCAAGCTCCGGAAAGAGCACAGAGTAGAGAGGGCTGGGGGAGGAGGTGTTTCTCTGGGGCCTCAGTATTGTCGCTATAACCTGTATCCTGTTGACTGTATCCTGTTGCCTCCTTCGACCCTGACTCCTTCCCCTGAGATCCCCTGATCTGTGGCTCCACTCGTTGCCCTGCACCCCAGGTTAACTTGCCCTGTTATACTCTGTGTGGGATTCTGCTGTTTGCATTTAGTTTGGCAATTTTATGTTACTTGTGGGTGTTGGTGGGGTTGCTTGCGTTTATATGATTTTGGTATGTCCAATAAACTATAAGTTCACAGCCTTGTTTGGTGTGGTCAAATATTTGGCCCTCCTGTATAGATACCTGCACGTGGTGTGGGGCACCTGTGCACCGTATCGTGATACCCCTTAGGTTTTCTGGCTGATTTTGGCAAAAAAAGCCAAAAGAGAGAAACAAAATAAGAAGCTTTTGAAGTTTGATGATATCCCTAAAATTCTGCTGTCCATGGTTGTGTCACCATATTATCAGATCTGTTTGGCTGGCCTCGAGGCAGATTGGCTGGGAAGCCGGCTTCTTGGCCAATCTGTATTGAGCCGGCCAAACAGAATGGAGTTGGCTTCCCGGGCAGTCAAGAAGCCAGGCGTTGGGTAATGACACACCGCCTGGCTCCCTGAAATATAAGTGCCACTATAGTTAAAGGAGAACTATGGGGTCAGGGCTTTTCCCCATAGTTCTCCTTTGGGTAACGTGAGGACACAAACTAGCGTCCTCACGTTACCCTAAGCTCAGTATACCGCGAGCTACAGCTGAGACACCGCAGCTGGAGCGGATCCCGACATCGATGTCGAGATCCGCCCAGCTGCGTGAGTGACAGCTGGCTCTGCCTATCTAGAGGCAGAGCCAGCTGTACCCGCCCCCTCCCCCGTCCGATCCGCCAGTCAGTGCTGGCGGATCGGGGAGGGGGGAATCCAGCCCCTCCCCTGTCACGGCAGAGAGCTGTGACAGGATCGAGAGGTGAGCGAACGCCGGTATATGTTCGCTCACCTCCCGATCTACTGAGCCGACCTGTGACAGTCTCATTGTCACTGGTTGGCTAGAACTATGAGGTGAGTGAAAAGTTCTCCTTTAATACACATCTGGATGTTCTAACCCTTCTCTGCCAAAACGTAGTGCTTTGACTACAGTCTATGTTTACGTTGGAAAAATTTCCCCTCGTTTTCTGTGACCACACAATAAGTTAGGGGAAAATATCCCCATAGGCAACAATAAAAGGCTGACTGAGGTTCTAACTTTCAACTTTAATTGAATTCAATTTAATTAAAAAAACAAAATGGGACCACCAAAATTTGATATATAATTTATGAATGGAAATAGGTGGACACAAGCTTCTAATATCTCCTGAAAACCCTCCGAACTTAAAATTACTAACCACTGTGCCTTTACCACACACGTACCATGCAGTCTTAAACTTCCTGCTGCAGCAATTATATTTTATGCCCAACTACATAATAGGTTGGACTTGATGGACCTGTGTCTTTATTCAACCTCAAATACTATGTACATGTAAAAATGAACAACGTTTAATATGGAGAGAGATATCCTACTACAACTGCAGTGCACTACAAAGGAAATTTTAGAACTCAGGTGGACATGTGGTGGTGATGCATTTTTAAGAGAAAATTAGCCATTTACCAAAATTCTGTATTAAATGCATCTAAAATAACTTCCACATCTTAGTAAATGTATCCTTTTATTATGATTATAATACTATTGATAACACATACAGTTATCAATCCTATTTTATTCTCATAAAACAAATATATCACTCCATGTTCTCAGGCTTTCCTCTGACCACCTGGAATGATCCAACACTTGTATGCTTCTTATATCAATTTGTCTACAAACTGAACAAGAAAATAGCAAAGAAGATCCATTCGGATGAAGGTAATACTCTTTTCTTACATTATGACCAAGTGTGACCATACCACACAAAATGTATGCCAAGTTGATAGTAAACCAACATGCAGCAACAGCTTACTTGTAATCCAAGGGTGGATAGCCCCATTTATTAAAAAGTTTGGACCTACATAACAAAGTACAAACAGTGATAACATTTTAGAATACAGCCTCCTCCATCAGAGTTGAGGGTTGTATTTCTTTGCATGCCCCCTAAATAGGAATTCAATTTGCCCCAATAAAGACTACTATTTATGAAGAAGGCGAACATCCGATTACTATTCCTTTGTGCTTGGGCTTCCCAAAATGTGTTTGAGTAGGGAGTTGGGCTTTAACCCTTATGCTAAAATATTATCTCACACAGTGAGATCCTTTGCACAGCTTGTGGAAATTAGGTACAGGACCAGCTTAATTCTTACCCATCTGATCTGTTGGCTGTTTGTTTTGGTTGGTTATCACATTATATCATACTTTTTTTCTAATTAAGTAACAGCAATCTAATTATACATCATTATTCAGGTGGTCCATAATTTAAAAAAAAACATTACAACAGAGCACTTGTTAACAAAGGCTAAATTATAAGGCCTTAGGCAATATTCATACCTCTGTTTCAGTGCAGTCTGTTTAATAAGTCCTGTTTGCTGCAGCTTTGATATAATTGCTAGCAAAATGTACCTTCCATAGGGATGAATGTAAAATGCATGTAAAACACATTTAAAATGCACTGTATAAAATTACACAGCGGTGTGCATGTAGCCTTAAAACCAAGGTTTGAATTTCTAGTCTATTTTGCTTGACTTGTACTATATTTAATATAATACTATGCAGGCAGTGTTTAGTTGTACACTGCTGCAGGAGATATACACAAAATCTATAGTAACACAGCATAAAGGTGCACAGCATTTTGTTCATAGCCAGGTACAATTACAATATATATTGTATTATTTTACACTCTCTGTTGGCTTCTTTCCTTATCTTTCTTCTGTCTCGAGATCTCCAGAGAGACTTTAGTCTCAGCCCTGTCACATCTGATGAGCCCTGGGGACAAATCTCTTGGTTATGCTGAACTCAGCCTTCAGAATGAAAGGACCGTCCACGCTCCAATGATTTAACTTGATGTGGCATCCCTCGAGGTGTCTTTTTACAATCTCATCTCTCTGCTACCCTCAAGGGGACATCTGTCCTGATCTTCCAAGGAGTTTGGGATCTGTCCTTCCCTAGTGATTCGTCGTTTCTGGATATCCTGCCTGCTGGGTTAATGGAAAACTCCCTCATGACATCTTGTGACGTTACCACGGACCACTGTACATTAAATCTTTGAGTCAGCCATAATGGAGTTATTAAGGTACTATAACTAGAACCTAAAAACTGAGTTCAAAAGAAGAAGAATGATCCCGTATGAGGCAGTTCCCTGCTAAATGTCATTCTAAGCAGCAAGTATGAAAATCTATCTGTTACACAGGATCTGTGTGTATCAATGAATTCAAGAGATGCCATGGAAAGTATGCCTGCTGAGTGGTCATAATAACATTCATTATTGTATGCATTGAAGAAACTAAAAAAACAGTTTGAGAGCCCATTCACACCAGGTCGGTTGCAGATCAGCGCGGCTATTGCGCTGATCTCAAAAGGGAGGTTTTGGAAGTTTTTTATTGTGTTTCAGCGTGGTTCCATTGGAAAGCAGGTGCATTGGGTTGCCATTTAGAATGAATGGCACTGCAGTTCATTAATGCACTTTGATGCATGTTACTGCAAAACAGCAGTCTAAATGGGCCCTGACGTTTCAAGACGAGTTATAAGTACCTTTATGCAAGACATTCACATGAAAAACTAGGGATGCAGCAATACCGTTACTAGTATCGGTGCCGATACAGAGTATTTGGTCAACTACTTGTACTCGCCCAAATGCTCCAATACCTTTCCAGATACCGGTCATAGGGACATTTCCTCTGAGCGGCAGTGCTGCGAGGGAACATGGAGGCGGGAAGCCGGCTCCATGCTGTTTGGCCGGCTCCATGCTGATTGGCCGGGAAGTCTCCTGTGTGCACAGCGCCAGCACCATCTGCTTGATGCTGTTAGAATATTTCTGAATGAGAGCCCTGGGCAGTCTGCACATGCGCAGTAGCAGGCTGAGGGCCTATCACGCGGGCGCTGTACACACAGGAGACGTGGGCAGATCTGGGAGAGAGGTGTCTGCCCAGCTGGCCGAGGCACATCTGTGGTAGAGTAATGACTGCTGCTGCGGATCGATGTGAGGGGAATGAGGTGTCTGCAGGGTGGAGGTTGTGTCACCATATTATCAGATCTGTTTGGCCGGCCTCGATGCCGATTGGCTGGGAAGCTGGCTTCTTGGCCAATCTGTATTGAGCCGGCCAAACAGAATGGAGTTGGCTTCCCGGGCAGTCAAGAAGCCAGGCGTTGGGTAATGACACACCGCCTGGCTCCCTGATTGCCTGGGAAGCTGGCTCTATGCTACTGGAAGTACCAGTATCGGTACTTGGTATTGGTGAGTACCAAAATATAAATATTGGTACCTGTACTCGATTCCGAAAAACCGGTATCGGTGCATCCCTATAAAAAAACATCAGATAAAATGTAAACACCAGAGACTGTTGATCCAGGGAATATTTGATACCTTATGGCAGGGGTGCCCATTAGGTTGATCGCAAAGCGAACCCTGATAGATTGTGATTGGCTGTGTCCTGTGGGGCTTCTCCTCTGGATCCCTGCCGCTCTCCCACATCTGTATGCAGCCGGAATCAGAAAAGATGTGAAGGAAGCGCTGCAGCCGGCAGCGGGGGGCGGAGGACGGAGCCGCTGTCACAGCAGCATGGCCGAGCGGTGAGGAGAGAGCCGCTCGGCCAGGATCTGACAACCGTCTGCTCTATCATTCCTCACCGCTCGGCCATGCTGTGGCAGTGGCTCTGTCCTCTGCCCCCCCCCACCGCCCAGCTGCAGCGCTTCCTTCACTTCTCCTCGGATCCCCCCTGCATACAGATGGGGGGAGAGCAGCGGGGATCCAGAGGAGAAGTTGCAAGCTGAGCTCCCCTGTGTGCGTGGCCGAACGATGGAGGATCGGTACATATTAATGATATGTACCAATCCTCTGTGCAGAGCAAACGCTGGCGCGATCAACTGATCACTCCAGTGTTTGTAAATAACTGAGGAAAATTGACTCCAGGTTAAACAGCATAGTGCGAATGGTAGACAAAGAACAAAGGAAAAATTCCAAAGAGATACAAGCTAAACTCCAAGGTAAAGGTGCATCAGTGCATAATCGAAATGGAATTGCTAAAATGCATATAGACAAGCTATAATGCTTCTGTGAGAATGTCCTTTGGACAGATGAGACAAAACTAAAGCCTTTTGGTAAGTCATAAAAGCTCTATGTTCACAGACAAAAAAAAATAAACTTACAAAGAAAAGAACACCATACCCACTGTGAAGCATGGGGGAGACTCAGTTATGTTTTAGGGCTGTTTTATTGCGTCTGGCATGGGGTACCCTGAATCTGCACAGTCCTCCAGAATGGGCCCTCCAACAGGTTAATGGCTCAAAACACACAGCTGGAAGCACCCTATCAAGGCTGAGAACATAACTATTCTGAAGTGACCTTCTATGAGCTTTGATCTAAATCAAACATCTATGGAAATACAGTAAGTCTTATTGTGAGTTACAGAAATCACTTGTTTGCAGAGATTGTCTCTAAAGTTTGCGCAAAACATTTTTTTGTCCATGTTGTGTTCATTTGTTTTAGTATTTAAAATATTCTATTGAATCAAAAATCAAAGTCTGATTATTATTAAAAGATGGAATAGACAATGATAGATGCTACTTTGGTCAGTTTTAAGTTATTTCAAATCAAATTGGAGGTTCTTCTTTTTTCTTGGCAGGTTATTAACAATTTGTCTGCACCTGTATATACTAATTGTAGTGCACACAATTAACATACACATATTGAGGTGTACGCCATGCACATGCGCTGCAGTGCGTTGTTAGAAAGTATCGCAGTGCATGATTTTTTTCATGTATTTTTTCTATAAAAAAACATTTAATTACCTGTGGCAGCGCATGGCAAAGCTTTGTGACGCATTGCCATGCGTTGTGATCTTTGTGTTGCAATAAATATACGCCTGTATCATTTTATCACAACACAAACACCAACACAGCGTGAAAACTATTTTTAACATAAGTCGCTTATTTACAGCTGCCGAAGGCAGCCGTGTGAATAACCAACCCGAAGTGAAGTGAGCACACCGCACACCAACCGCACACCAACTGAAATCAGCCATACAACGGCTTGCTGCGGCTGGGTTCGGGTCGGTCGAAATGCAGAAGGAGTTTGACTTAGCTAATCCAACATCTGGATTGGCTTAGCGCAAACCTCCGGCAGGCTACTCGTTGCTGTTCGGCCTATTCTCATAGGGCCCAAACAGCAGTGAGTGAATAGCCAAATGCCGCCGAGCGCCCTTCGGCTCAGCTATTCTATTCTGCTCGGTACCTCTGTGGTACCGAGCAGAATAGAAAAAGGAGAAAAAAAGGAGAACATGATTGGGCGGAGCTAGCAGTGACAGCTAGCTCTGCCCAGCCTTATACACCTGTATCATTTTATCACAACACAAACACCAAAACAATTTTTTACATAAGTCGATTATTTACAGTTTTGCAATTACAAATTTGCTAATATTTGTTATTTATTAACTCAATACATGAAAATATGTATAATCCGCGCTTTGTAGATCGATATGGATACTTCAATTAAACAAATGAAAATATAAAAAATAAAATATTAAATAAATGTAAATGGCTTGGCCAGCTGATTTGAAAAATGTTCCGGAGGGCTTGGCAGCGAAAGGGTTAAAGGATCAATGCACTTTAAAACAAAGCTGATCCAATCTATCCCACTCTTCCCCTGCACAGATGCATACTTACTGAGTTCCAATGAGCCCGGCCTTGGCCGTGCGGCAAACAACTCCCTCTCTTGGCTGCACCAGCGCTGTACCTCCCCATTAACTTCTATGGGGTTCATCCACCTCTGCCTCACAGCTGGGAGACGACTCCACAGAAGTTACTGTGGATATACTGCGTAGAAAACTAGAACACAGACCAAAAATCTGCCAGGGTCATGAGAATGTTGAATTGTGTGCCAAATTTCCGGGGGAACCATACAGCGGTCTACTGTTACTTCTGACCAGGAAGCCCATTGGTCACCCATCAGAAAATGTTTGGCCCAAAAAACCCAAGACTGGAATAAATCCCAAAATTATTGGTCTAATAAACCCGGAGAGAAAGCTGGGTTGCACAAGATGGAGAAGAGAGGAGAGGGTTTGGGGAAGACACCTTCCCTCCTGAAAAATTTCTGCCACATCAACCATATTGTTCCCACTACCAGATATGATCTAATCTCAGGAGGAATGCCTTCTGAGCATGAAGGCAAACAAGGAAGGGGAATGGCGGTGGTCATCTGCTCTACACTTACCCATTGTTTGAGCTCCCTATGTAGGCACCAGTCCACCACCCTAACAAGATGGTGCATGGCATGGTAGGTAATCTTGTGCGATACCTGCAACATTTTTATGGAGTTGCAGAATAGAGAACTTGAGGGGGGAGGGGTGTTTGGCCCAGAGAAATTATTCTCGGATATTAGAAACGATGCAGGAATACGTATAGGGAGTACTTGCAACATATTTAAAATCTGTGACATAACAATCATCTTAATAATGCTACATCTCCCAAACCAGGAAAATCTCTTTTGAGACAATTGTTTTCAATTTCATCACTTTTCAGGAGGAATGAAGCATTGGTTTGGTTAGCTGTAAGGGTACCAACAAATTTGTCCACATCTGTAATTCCATCTAAAGCTGCCCACACACCTTACAATTTATCTGCAGATTTTCTGTGGTCAGATGGAAAGAGTGCAACAGATTGGCCCAGGTGGAGATTACTCCATCCACACAGTTAAGTGTAGATGGAGGAATCTGTTGCACCTTTTCCATCTGACCACAGAAAATCTGCAGATAAATTGTAAGGTGTGTGGGCAGCTTTACACTAGTTTCCTGCCTGACCATTTCAGTTGGTCACTCAACAGTGCAGGCGTTACATATTTTCCTTACTGTACAGCAGATCATCTATTCTCAGGAAAGCATCACATATTTTTACAAATGACACATCCACTAAGAGTTTACAAACAAGAGAAGTGAAATAGTTTGCACATTTGTTATTGATACAGGGACCCAATGACGGATAAATGAAAGAACTATGATATACAGTATTTGGAAATTAATGATAAAATGAAATATACTCTACTATGCTATTCAAACATTCTATTCCTACCAATCATTCTAATCTGCATACATTTTATTGAAATACAAAGTTTACTTACATCTTGATTCTGTACTATTATCACATTGTGAAGACCTACATTTCATTATGAAAGTATTAACAGTAATAACTGAAGTCACCATAGTAATACAAATTGACATCTATCAAAAAGCTTTCAGAGAGGCCAAACATAGCAAAAACAGAGGTCCATTATTCCATAACAATTTGTTATTAAATTAAAGAAATAAAAATATATATAAAGTGAATTACAACTAAAACGGACAACCACAGTGAATATAATTTTGCTTAAATTTTGACAAGGATACTAACTGATAAACATAGAACATTAAGTGTATAATAATATCAAGCTGTAGATAGCTCTACAATCCCTAGCACCAATCTTCAAAGGCTTAGTATGATTAAAAAAAACAGCAAATTATAAATGTTATAGCCATACACAACACATTTGAAAGTGAGAATATGAAATTATACTAATATTTGTAAAAGCAATCTGGTGCCTAGCTGAAGCAATGGTTAGAGTGATATTCTTACTTCCCTTTACTTTGTTGATTTCTGACCTGCTATTTTTGTGAACAAAATTAAATTAAACAAAAAAGAAATCAACTATAGTAGGGACCTATGAAATAAAATGCATAAATACAATATCAAAATAGAGCCAGGGTATGGTGCAAATGTGTGAATGTTCTACATGAGCCATTCTAAACCATATTTCCTCCAGAGGTTGCTAGGGGTTCCTTGTTCATTCGCAGGCTGATCTCCCACTGGACAACACCTTCAACATCACTCAGCAGAGCACACAGCATGAGACCAGTGGTGCCTCTCCTCTCATTTCTCAGATTTATAACCGCTGACAACCAATGGTCTATTCTTCCCACCGATCAGAAATGTAACACTGCATTCTTTGTATTGACTGCAGAGTAAGAGGGCTTTTCTGCCATCAACCACCAATGTAAAGGAATTTAAAACTTACTTGCATTTAAATTTTTAAATGGTTATTGCCCACTTTATTTTTCCCTACATTTCGATGTTTGTGAAGATGTCCACTTGACTCTTCATTCATAGCTCCACATTGAGGCAAATATGACATATATATTCTTTAAGAGGCTATGCTCTGACATTGTACTGTGAGGATGATAATGTCTCAGAAAGAGTGAAAGCGGAGTAAGGCCAGGAGATTTACAGGGCTATTCACAAAAGGGTGAAGAGTTTGGAGAAGGCAGGAGAAGTGAACAATCTAGGCCAAAATAGCTGATTTTGAAACATTCTCCAATTCAGCTCACTTTTCAGTTCAGCTATGTTGTCCTAGACTGTTACCTTCTCCTGCCTTCTCCAAACTCTTCACACTTTTGTGGAAAGACCCTGTTAGACTTCATTCACACTTGTGTTTTTATGCAGAGATCTGCCTGCAAAATCTGTTAGGCTAGATGCTTTGTTTATGCTTCTAGATGCTTGAAATTATGTGCGTTTACACACGTTTAGGCACATTTACACACACATGACATTTCCCTTCTCTCCACAGAAAAGAGACTACTTCTGCAGTATGTGTGCCTCAAATATAAAGATAACTGAGTAAGAAAATTGTAGTGTCCCAGAAGTACACTGAGTAGATTTCTCACCACCTGTCATTCTTGGTGAAAGATTTACCTGGCCAGGCTGATGCACATTCTAGAAAGTGATGTGTACATTAGTATACTAAAACAATCTAAGCCAAAGGCAGACAAAGGTCCAGTTGAATGTGACAAACTACTACTAGCTATGCTATTACCTAGATAACTAAAAAGTTTCAGAGAGGTATATTTAAAATGTATGGCGTTAGATGTCCTTTAACAAACTGTTCATCAACAGAAGGTATGGTACAAAAATCAGGAAATCTGTATCCCATGCATTGACCAGACACTTTAATGAAAGGCATCCATGTTTTCACAAAGAATTTAGCTAATCTAGACAAAACTACAGTGAAATGTAAGCGGATCATAAGCAGGTGCTGCCCTGCCAGGCTCTCTGGATAATCTTTTATTGCGTCTTCTAACCTTTGCCATTTCATATTAAAATTTTCCTGAATGTTTGCAAAATAGAAGAGGAGTAAACATGTATCTGCCTGCTAATAACTAGGGATTTTTATTGTTGATTTATCACCATATCTTTGGTCATGATCTCATAAAGAATTTTTTGGATACTATTGTATATTATTGTAAAACTAACCTCAAATTACGTATTCTCTCACTCCCGGAACAGGCCTGTTTAGTAACACTAGATTGCAAACCATTTTACCGAAACCTGACAAAAAATTGGCTGGCTTTACAGATTTTGCTGCCAGGAAATCTACATTGCAAATGTGGATTCATCAAACACCACTAAGCTTAGATTTACTGCAAAACAAGCTGGTATTTTTGCTTTACAAAGTGTGGGCTTGTGGTTGGAAAACTAGAACAATTCTAGATATTCAGTGGAAATGTGTGGAAAGAGAACATTAGATGAATGGTGATCGACTCATTATTCTAGACATGCTGGTGATGCAGTGCAGGCTCTGTTCTGAAGGTTAGATTCATCAAACATCACTAAGCATAGATTTACTTGCAAAACAAGCTAGCATTTTTGCTTTACAAAGTGTAGGTTTGTGGTCAAAACACTGAAAATTACCTAAATGGTTGGTGGAAATGTGCTGAAAGAGAATATCAGTTAAACGTTGATCTACTCATTATCCTAGACAGTCTGTGTTCCAAAGGATGGAGAAGAGCCAAACAGCTTAGATTTCAAATGTCATAAAGCTAGATTTGAGATTAAGCTGAGGATGCAGTTCTGCTTCAAAAACATGCTTACTCTAAGCAATTTTTAAGCTTTGAATGTATGACTCGCAGGAATGTGAATAAGTATGTATTTACTGCATATGCCATAGCATACCACATTATATGCAGGTTGCTTTGGATCTTAGGGACAAGGGGCACACACTGGGCAAACCCTCTCATAGAGAAAGCAGGTATTGGCATGATTCAGCAGTGCTTTGTGGTGTGATAGCAAAGTAACACTCTGCTACTTACGGTAGAATGCCATACCTCCCTACGTTAGAAGTTAAGAAAGATGGACAACCTGGAAAAGATTAAACATGTGGCGTGCGGAGTGCACCATGGTAAAACGTGGGTGTGTGGCTAAATTGCGGTGGATATTGGGCATGGCCCAGGGGCGTATCTGTCGCAAGGCAAAACAGTTAGGCAGCCGGGTTGAGGAGGCAGCGGCGGAACAGTCAAAAGACAGAGTTGGCGAGGAAGCGATGGTGGAGGAGGCTGAAGAGGCAGAGGAGTCGGAGCAGCAGGAGGGGGCGAGGTGGGGCAGTGGGAGGGGCAGGACGAGGCCCGGGAGGTGTCAGATCAGGAAGGGGCGGGCCCAGGGCACCATTGCATCATAGGAGAGCCCAGCATTCATACTGCACAGCCCACCAGAGAGTCTCGGGTGGGCTGTGCTCCAGGATGCAGGGTCTCAGGGGGGGTGTTCATAATCTGTGGTGGGCTCAGGGAGGGGCCCTTTGTAGAAACACTGTTGTTTTGCTTTGCATGGGCAGCCCAGAATGATGAAAAGAAAAATGGAAAAAAAAAACAGAGCTCCCATAGTGACCGTTCACATTTCTTAGAGATTAAATTTGATGTGTGAAAAACTTTTTTTTTCCAGTTTTTTTTTTAAATAGCTCCCCAAATCGTAAGGGCTAGTTGGCTCCTACAAGCTAAAGATCATGCAGGAACTGAACCACTTCTTGAACATGAGTCAGACTACTAAGTGCTAACTTCAATGGGAGTGCCTAAAAACAAGTGTAATTTAAGTGTGAATGTAGACTTAGGCATCTTCTAGAGCTGGGGTTAGAAGCCAAAATATCTATATACAGCCCCAGCTCTGACTAGAAGATCCCTAAGTCTCCATTCACAATTGAATTACACTTGTTTTTAGGCACTCCCATTGAAATCTATTGGTGCCACAAATGAGCAATCATTCCCCAAAGGAGCGTATTTTTCTAAACGTCAACCAACAGCACATCGCTAAGATGTGTATGGGCACAATAGAAAAAAATGGAAATCTGAGTGTCAATTGTTGAAGCAGTTCTGGAAATGCGTTTCAAATAGCATTTGAATTGGGGCTAATATTCTTCTGGCTTCTGGTTCACAATTCCATTCTTGCTAATCAGTGGTATTCTGACTGCAACCGTTGTATTAGTGAATTATCCCTTGCTGAGACCTCTATGCCTGGCCTATATAAGCAGATACAATCACCGCGGACAGATAGCTTTACTCACCAAATACCTTCTTCATCCACAAAGATCTTTATTGAATGCAGCAGGTTACAGCAGACAACAGGATGCAGTCGATGATTGAACAGACGGTATTTGCAGGTCAATAGCTGGTAATGTTTTCCCCCATGCGAGCATATTAACATGCAGCTACGAGACAAGCAGCCATTTTAACAGAAGACAATGTGAGGAAGAAAGGAAGTACATTACACACAAGGGGAGGGAATACAGACCAAAATGACCATAAGATGGCAGTACATAAACCAACCACAATCCTGCTCATAGTACATGGCTCAAGGAAATTAACTATGTAAATTCTCACTTCACAGCAATATAAATATCAACCATGACTATGCATTGTGTCATATCTCCATACAACTGTTGTAACAGCACAAGTGGAGCCCTGCTTACCTGACAGAATGAATTTGTGGTAGAAAGTCAGCATTCCAATTTTCTATCCACAAGGACAATGATCTGAAAGATTTATACCTGCCTTACAACACTTTCACCTAAAGTATATCTAAAACTTTTTTTTTCAAGTTTTTGCCTTTCTCCCACAGAGGAATTCCCCACTGAAAGGGTTGTCACCAGAACAAGTGTCCATATTGGTGGAGTTTCCCTTGATAACCACAAAATCTCGGATTCTCCATTACTTTCTGTCCCGATTACAAGGCCAAATAGATGGGTAAATATCCCCTATGGGGACACAGACAGCAAAAAAACCTGACAGCGGTTTCTTCTCATTCTCTGTTTTGCTACAGGACCAGTAAGCACGCAAACACCTGTTAGTGCCACTGATTCAAGATGCAGATGATAAAGAGCATCAATTATTAAGATAGATTGACAGTTGACTTGTCTCCCTAGAAAGCAGAAAACTTTACCAAAGCCAAGGCACAGGAAAGCCAAGAAAAGGTAAGTAAGGTGCACTGCCTGACCAGATTTATGTGATATAATTCACCAAATGCTGCTACACTTATAAAATTAATAGATCCTAAGCCATAAATGCAATTAACCAGCTACAATTAAAACATCAAACATTCTGAACTTGTAAACTGTCACCTTATGCTGATTGTCTCGGTTTGCTTTTGATTTTTGCTTTTAATGAGTTTGGTGTTTTTACCCATATAACAGCTAGATAATTGCATATGCGGCTCAGGAGGTACTCATGGTTGCATATTTAACAGCTCAAACATAGCTCTCAGTTTTTGTATTTTTCTATTTTCTTGCTAAGCTGCTATTTTTATAACTATTCTAAGCAAGGTCTGCTCTCTTTGATCTGTTACTGCTGGTCTGAGAAACACAATACATTATGGGGGAAAAAAGCAGGTGAACAGAAGCTCACACTACAGCTAGCATCACAGCTGCTGCCCCAGCCATGAGGCATCCTTGGTGTTCCATATCCTGGGGACTTACGTGATCTTAGAATATACAGTGAAAAATCTGGGTTTGTGAAAGGCAAAAAATAAATGTGGGTGGCGTGTTTCTGGTTGAGAACATCCAACAAGTGCAAGAGTATTCTACAGCACCAAAGTAATGTTTATTAAACTGTCAGAACCTGAAAGTTTAAAGCCTAAAGAGGCGTGGGGGAAAATGCAGCTATCTTCTTTTTCATCGCATTTAATCAGATTCTAATCTGAGGCCAGAGTATACACTGTCAGCCAGCCATAACCCAGTGATGGTCGGCAATCGCTATTCGGAGAAACATGGCACTCAGGCCGTCAATTAGGGACACCAGATCTATGGCATAGATGAGGGGTTAGGAATAGGCATGAGATTCGGGTCCATGTCAAGCACAGGCTCGAAGCGAACCCAGCCTGTGCATGGTTCGCTGAAACATAACACAAACTAGCCAAATAAGGACCATTACATCAATAGTAACAGCTGTTAAAGCATATAAAAGATTTTAGTCTTTAAAGTTATAATAATGTTGAAAGCTTTTTAAGCTATTTCAAATGCTTATTTAATCTTGTACAATAGATGCTGCTCCTTGATATTTCAAAGTTTTAGCTTCCTGTGGAATCAGCTCGTCCAGAGGTTGGGTGTCACCTTGAGCGGTTACCAGGTGACACCCCGCCGTGACATCATCACGCATGCGTGGTCATCTTTTTGATACCTGTTGGCGGCCATCTTGATGATGGATGCCGGCAGAGAGAGGAGGGGACGTCCCCTGCTCTATTTTCTGCAACTGTCGGGCTCTCGGTCCATGACAGTGCCCTACTTTTCAGAGGGGGTGACGCCAAAATGACTGTCAGTCATTTTGGTGTCACCCCTCCAATGGTGTCACCCAGGTGCAGGCTGCACCCACCACACCCTCCTTGTGACACCACTACCCCTAAGCACTGGCCCTGATATCCTGTTTTCCTTTGCAGTGTCCTCTAGAAACACCCTTGTGTGTGCTAGTTAGCTTTGTAAATACTTTGCTAGCCAATGTATATTTGATCTGGATTCAATGTTGAAAAAAAAAGTTTGCACGTTTAACCCTTTCCCTGCCAAGACATTTTTCTTTCGTTTTTACACATAAATCCAGTTTGTACACATAAGTTTGTACACATAATCCACATTTTAGGCCTGAAAATTACTTTAAACCCCCAAAACATCATATATATGTATTCTAAAAGCAAAGACCCTGTAGAATACATTTATGGCATTTGCAAATTTGTATGTTGCACGATTTTAACGCTACTCTTTATCAAACACAACATTTTAGAAATATTTACATTTAAGTTAATTTTAGTGCACAAATATAGAGTATAATACCAATTTTTTTTGTAAAATATAAAACATGAAGTTGTGTCAAGTAAATAGATACCCAACATGCCAAGCTTAAAAACTGCATGCGCCTGTGAAACAGGGAAAAAATAGGATACCCTAAATTGTCCATAGGCAACGCTGCAAAAGCCTGTACATCTCCCATCAGTTTGGAGTTAACTGTGAATATTAGTTCAGCGCAATTGTCGGTTTCGCATGTAGGCGCACCTTACCACTCCAAAGAAGCTATTGGAGCACAGATTGTGACAGCTGAGGAACCAGATGTGATGGAATCCCGCCGACATCCGTGATGCTGATCTTGGGCCCCCAGGAGAGGAAGCGGAGCCTGGGAAGCAAGGTGTGGGGGCGCACTACACTGGCCCCTGGAAGTGATCTGGTAGCAGCTCAGCTGCCAAGATCACTTCCAGTGTAGAGCTAACAGTTGGCTTTACACATGTAAACCAGAGTCTGTTAAAATGGGCCTGATGCCAGTAATGTATGACATATGTCGTTGGCAGCAAATGTGTTAATACAATGTTAAGTTTAAATCTGCTTTAACAGACTAACCTAGAGTTTTTCAATTGCAGTACTGGGTATTGTAAAGGTGGTAATACATTGTACGATTTTCATTCGGAAAACGTGCACAAATGGTCTTTCAAATGAAAATCTAAAAGTTAATGGTACATCACCAATTTTCGTTTTTGATATTGCGATCGAAATATTTCGATCAGTCAGGTTGGAAAATGTTTCTCTGACCGAAATAAAATCGATAGATCAGTGGGCTTTTCGTTCCTCAAAAATCTCAGCAAGAACTTTTCGCAAACCTTCACTCTAAAGGTGGCCATACACTTTACAACCCTCGCAAGACTTTTGTCTTGCGAGGGTTGTAAATTAATTTTAAAAACGTACGATCTGCCCATCATGGACAGGCAGATCGTGCTGAACGGGCAGTGTTCGGCAGTTGTCGAACAAGCACGCCACTAACTTGCTGAGAATCGTACGATTCTCGGCGGGTTTTCCAGCCTGCTTGTTCGACGGAAGACGTGCGACCGTACAGTAGAAACGGTTGCACGCCTTCCATACACTTTGCGATTATCGCACGATAATCGTACAGTGTATGGGCACCTTTACAGTATAGCATGTGTGCTTTGTCTGCTATTTAAATTGCCCTGCCAATTGTACACAGCTTTGTCATCTGCAGTCTCTTAATTATTGTAGTAAAACACCGGCCTTTACCCTTTGTCGCTAATACATCAGACAACTCTTCTGAAATATAAATGTCCTGCTGCTGGTCAATTTACAATGACATATCCTGCAGTAGCTTAATTCCCATAGTATGCTCTTTGTCTCTAGTACATAGGGCCTAGCCTTGCTATTTCAAATTTTCCAGCAGTTGGCCAGCGTTACACTGCTATGTCATCAGTGGTCAATCCTTTTAGTAAAACACCTACATGTATTCTTTGTCTCTAGTACATTTCGGATCATTCTCCCTGCTACTTGCCAGTTTTACACTGCAGTTATCTTAATCCTTGTAATAAAGCCCCAGCCTGTCTTTACTACATATTAAACAGTTCTTCATTAAAAATTTACTGCTGCTGGCCCATTTTTCTTATATTATAACTTTCAGCTTGGGGTAATTAACGTGCATCAGGCTTTTGTTGCTGACATTCCATTCAGGAGCTGCCTTTTTTGTTGCAGCATCTCAAAATGTAAAAACACTGTGCACCCAAAACAATGCACACCCAAAACAATGCACACCCTCACCCCAGCTTATTAAAAGTCCAATTCTCCATTACAAATCTGCCCCATTGCACTCAAGGCCCTCTCTGACATGACAGCATGCTAGTACCTTAAGCACATACTGGGTCACCTCCAACCAGTGGTATGTCTTTGATACATTGTAGTTCATCGATATGACCGTTTGTAAGCATTTTAATTACAGCCTTGCCATCCCTGCATGTGTTTGCTTAACCAGGGCATAGACAGCCTTGAGAGGAAAAAAAATTAAATACAAAAAGAAAAACAATGTACTAAAAACATGAAAATATAGTGATGGTAGTGGTGGTGGGGGGAGGGGGACTGGCTAGATGTGGACCAGCATTTAGCTCTCAGCAAAGAGCTAAAGGTCATGTTTCTGCCTTTTCTGTCTTGTTTTCAAGAACGTTGGCCTCTCACTCCTTGATTAATACCTAATCTAGATCTTTTTATGCTTCAGAAACAGACTTTTTTTAACCCATTAGAGGCAATCCACTCTCTACTCTCACCTATTCCTTGTAAACATCACCCCAGCACGCAAATGCGCAAATGTCCCTTTTTGTGTTGCAAGGATTTGCTTAAAAAAGTAAGGCTTATGTTTCAGGGGGTGTATTTTTGAGGTTTTCATTTATTTTCACTGTATACTGTCTAATATTTTATGTTGATAGGGACTATTGTTAATAATTAAATTAGGCAAGTAGTGATTTGCCTTAAGTATTGCATAATTAAGTAAATATGTATGTTTAGAGTATCACCCCAACCCTCCTCCGCACTGCCAGCACCCCAACATGATTGACAGCAGCAGTGGGCAGGTGCAATAGCTAGTCTGCTATTCGCTATTGCAAATTCAAATAGCAAATAGCAATCAAGCTATTCATTTCTATGCTGTCTTTTATTTATTTGTTTTACTCCGACGGGGTGGCCGGTGGCTCCGATGTCAGAATAACAAAAATTTAAAAAAAACAGACAGCAGGGAAAGGTTTACTCTGCTAGATCAAGTAAACATTTCCAGGAG
>NW_017306293.1:2448095-2474616 GCF_000935625.1 Nanorana parkeri | reverse complement strand
ATAGCGGGAGACTCCTCTGAAACGTCCGGGAGAGTTGGATTGTTTGGAGAACAGTATATATGTATTTTGATTGTAGTAAAATGAATTTATGAAAATTGAGAATGTTGATAGATGATAAAAAGTCAGCCAAGAAAAGAAAGAAGTTTACTTCTGTAGGACTGAGGAAACAGTGTACAAGCTCCTAGGGCACTAGCAAAAAACTGAGGCAGCATGCCTGTGGGTGGGGTTATAAATGGGCTAGCCTTTTCCTATTATATTATATTGAGAATGTTTTATATTGTATTGCATCGTTGTGTGAAGGGAACTGAGTGTACTAATCTAGTGGAAACATTTGCACTTTGTGGAAAATGTGCTTCGCTCATTAGTTTGTGGGTACGGAAGCACTCCTCATTACATTCCACTCCCATAATATCTTTCAGGCAATATTCCATGTAAATCCGTTTGCAATTATTATTATGCCATGCCCTAGCTTCTATGCTTTACAGAAAAATACATGTACATTTTTGCACACATTATCTCAAAATTAGATTTTATTCAGATACTATTCAGAACTAATTAAAAGCCCAACCCATGAACACAATTAAAAATATATTTTTATCACCAAGTACGGTCACTGCAAACAAGTGATTTATGTAGCTCTCAATGAGACTGCTGCACATGCCAACAGATAGAGAAGTCTCCAGAATACCTAGATAGTCTTCAGATTTAATTTTGCCCTGCACAGATTCAAGACACCAAGCATCAAATGCAGAAAAACAGCCCCAAACATAACCAAGTCTCCTCCATGTCTTACAGTAGGTGTTCTTTTATTTGAAAGCTTCATTCTTTCATCTGTGAGCATAGAACTGATGCGGCTTGCAAAAAAGCTTGTGTTTAAATAATAATAATTCCCAGGACCATCCCAGATAGCAAGGATAACTTGCTACAAACTTGTGGCTGGGTGAAATTGTAATTTTGTTAACTTGCTGCACATATTCCTGGCAAGTTGTAGACTTGCAGAACACTCGCAGTACAAGTTCTAGTTGACACTTTTTGAATTTGTAGCAAATTTGCTTGGCAAGTCTACAGCAAGAGTCCTGCAGGTCCTAGCAAGAGCTCTGCAAGCTCGCTGGTCTGGAGACTTGCAATGCAGACTTGCTGTAATTGTGCAACAAAATTGTGAAGCTTGGCAAGTCTGCAATAGTTTAGCAAGTCATTTTCAAACTTGCAGCACAATTTCTTGCTATCTGGGATGTTCATGAGGAAAATATAATAACAAGAAACTCTATTCAAGCAGCACAGTGGTGTAGTGGTTAGTACTTCTGTCTTGCAACACTGAGGGTGTCCAGTTTAAATCCTGGTCAGGACACTATCTGCAAGGAGTTTGCATGTTCTCCCTGTGCTTGCGTGGGTTTCCTCTGGGTACTCCGTTTTCCTCCCACACTCCTGGAAGGTTAATTGGCTCCTGTCTAAATCGACCCTAGTATGCATGTGAAATAGGGACCTTAGATTGTGTACTCCTTGAGGACAGGGACTGATGTGGATGTGCAAATATGTAAAGCACTGCAATAATTGGCGATGCTCTATAAATATCTGCAATAAATATGGGGGCAATTTAATCTAAAAGAAAATTAACTCATATCAATGTAAATACTAATGCAGTGCCCTGCAAGCTAGCTATAGGGTCCTGTGACCTCAACACCAAAAAAACTATGAATATTCATGTCACGTACCAAAAATAACCTCTCGATCTTTACTCTGAAGATTTCTGTTTTCTTTCTTTGATCCGAAACTGAACAAAACCTAACACAAAATTTCACAACTAATGCACCACTGGAAATGTGGATAAAGTATTACAAGTAAAAACCAACTCTGACCACCAAAATAGGATTTGATACTTTATTTTGTTAAGTTATGTCAAGGTTTAGCCATCTATAGTATGTAAGCCTAGTTTGTGAACATATGAATATATTTACTCTGTTCCGTTCCTGTCATATACCATGTACAGTTCATGGCTGTTAAAGAAACACTGTCACCTAGCCCATGCAGGGCAAAGGGAGAATGTTGCCGCAAAGGGTCCCCCACCACCTAATATTCACCTTGCCTGCACTCCCCTGCAGCAAGCAACACTAACTGGCACTTCTGGGTAGGGCAGCATGTTAACTGCTGCCTTGTGAGCATGTTCAAGCTTGAGAGCCAATCACTAGGCCTAAGTAAAGTCACAGCACCCAGGGAGTGAAACCAAAGCTTTTGTGGATCGCTGATGCTGCTGCACCAGCTGCGGAAGATGAAAGTGTGGCAAGGCAACATAGGCAAGGGGAGTATAAGGAGATCAGATGGTCCCTTTTGAGAGACACTGTCACTTTGCCCTGCATGGGCAAAGATAAATAACCCCCGTTTCTCAAACATGACAACTAAAGCATCTCCAGATGTTCACTTGTATTGCACAACTGTACTGCTTGCCATAATGTGCCTAAAAACGTTTGCATGAAACAAAAAAAGAAAGGATTTCTGCACATCAATGTTTTTCTGCTGGAAGAAAATTGGCAAAAAATATTTGACCTAATGTATCCCTAAGAGAGTAAAAATAAATCCAAGTTTAAAATATCTATAGCTAAGGTACATTCATTTTGCAGTGAATAGCTACAGCATGAAATAAAAAGAAACTGATTGTATTCCAAATTTTGAGAGATAGAAGGAAAAATAAAAATCTCCTGAATCTCGAGTCATTCAACATAGTGTGCATACCACGCCAGGACTCCAGCAAATAAATAATTAAATATAACGATTCCAATCTTATACAGCAGAAAAGCAATTTCCAGAGTGGCTAGGAGGTCACTTCTTCGACACAAATTACCAGGTCTTTTAGGTTAAGACAGAGGGGCAGTCAGAACTAGTATAGCAATCAGTGGCCTCACAGTAATACTTTTCACTTGCCTTCTATTGCATACATATTAGGGCCAGAAAAAAAATGTCATCTTGCTTTGGATACAGAGCAGATGAAGATTGTGAACAATAGATTGGAATAATCTCAGTTTACTTTTGTGTTGTTATGAGTTATGTTATGGGGATATAAACATATCTCTTCCTTCCAGATCTGCACAGGACCTTCTTTCCAATATGCATGCTGTGCAGTAGATGCTGTTCAGTTCTGCTGTTGGAATGACCGCTGTAATGAAACACTGATAACAGTCGTTACCGCCCTCCCCCCTTACTTTTTTAGCCTGAATTGGGAATATTTAGGACCAGTGAATTATAAAACGTTCCAATAAAGGATGTGAGAATTTAGCAGAACTTTGCATTGCTCTGAAGCTTGGAAGATATTAGGTACACAGTCAATGGATTTGTAAAAATTTAGTGCACAGCCAGGCAGACTTAGACCCCGTTCACATTGAGCGAAATTACCGCGCGATATCGCGCTCCAATGCAATCCAATGGGGCAAAGGGTCCTGCTGTCGCGGGTCGTGTGTCGCTACAGCAGGACCCTTTTTGGAGCGGACTTGCATATCGCGCAGTGGGAACGGGGCCTAATCCTTCTTGCTGCATCAGAGGGGACTCATTTCTTCTGCTGCAAACTGATAATATAACATTATTAAAAAATCCAACAGGGAAAGTTTGACCTCCACCTTGTAAAGGACAGGGAAGTAGCAGGAAAATGGGATGTGAAGATCTGTCTATTAGAGCCTTAAAGATGTGGAAGTTCTCAGTCAGAAACATTACATAACAACTACATAGCATTCCCACCAAATATGCCCAATTGTTTTTGAGAAATGGAACTCCCCAAGGCAAACAAAAGGATATACAGGTATTCTTCACTAAACTACCGAGTTCCGTTCCTACTAACCGGTCGTTAAACAAATTGCTTGTTAAGTGAGGAACTCTATACAGTACTGTACTGCATTAGTACAGTACTGTATAGTGTTGCAGATGTACAGTACTGAACAGTGCACTGTACATCGGCCAATAAAATACTCACCGAGACCCGCAGTGAAGAACAGAGTACATCACTTCCGCTGCCACGTTCCTGCACGTAAGGCCGGAGGTCGGTCGTAAGTGCGAGTGGTGGCAAAACAGGTAAGTCGGTAAGCGAGGAATTTCTGTAATGGTAATTGCTAGTGAGCATTGGGTGGGTCCACTGCCTAGTAACTACCTTTAGCAGCAATTGTACCATAGCACTTCCATGTTTAAGGGCACCTGGTCTTTTTCTGACATCACTCTTCTATGTTTCTATAAGATAGGGCAGGAATTCTGCCACATTAATAGTAAAGGACCACCACACAGAAAGGCAAGGCTGCATGGGAGCAACATACTATTTTGAATTAGTACCTATTTAACATACAGAAGCTTTTCATAAGTATTTATAGTATTTAATAGTATTTCATACATTTGTATCCTAAGACTTCATAGAGATGCCTGTATTACTCTATCATTTTACCCCTAATTCAAGTTCTCTTACTGTCAGTAAGTTCAGATGTGTCTATAAAATGGGTAGTACTTCCACTTTTATATTTTAGGCCTCATTCACACGACTAACAGCTGGCCCGTACAGATCTGTGCTGCGTGCACGGCCATATCGGGCCGCTCCCGGGAAGGACAGGTGCTGCGTGTGATTGCATGCAGCAGCCTGTTCTTCTCTATAGGAATATATTCACAATAGTGTCCATGTATTCTTTTACTTTAATAATGTGGAGGTTGAAAGCAAAAATACATTCTTGCTTAATTTTATAATCTAGTACAAAATGATCTAACCTCTTATCTACCATTCCTCTTTTTTTTTTTTGCATATCAATTTTTGACAAAATACAAAACATAAACATTGCCAAGGAGGTAAAAATACACCATTTTGTTTTTGTCTTTTCTTCGCAACACAATACAAAATAAAGTGTAAGATACCAGTAATCGGGCTCCAAGCGAGAAGTAGAACTAACAACAAGAAACAGTTGCAAAATCCATAAAGAGAGGAAGAGAGAAAGACAAAAAAAAACACATAGAGAAATATCGTTGTATAACAGTAACAACATAAATAGGGGTTGGCACTATATATCTTTAACTAGATGAATATATTAAGAAATGAGTGGAATTGTAGGACAAGAGAAAGGGGGATCGGATTCGGCTCAGCAGTGTAGTCGGATAGAAGGAGTGTCAAAGGACATCTAGCCCACCAAGTGAGTTGTTCAATTTAGCCTCTAAAAAGGGAGTTTTGGAAGACTGACACAATGTCCCGTAATTGATCCAGTGGAATATCAGAGGTTAGATAGTTTGACCATGTGTCAAAAAATTTGCTATAGCGGTAAAGATTAAATTTAGTATCTAATTTATCAAGTAACATAAGGCCATTGAGCACTGTTTTGGAATGTAGGGAGGGGCTGTGGGTTGGGAGATAACCAGTCAGTCAGGATGGCTTTTTTCGCACCTAATATGCATAAATGTTCCCAACGAGAGAGGGGGGGAATAAAACAGCCGAGTCCGGTGATGGGTAGTGGAATAGGCAAATATCCAGGGAGGGCAACCTTTATTTATCCGATTTGGAGTTCATAAAGGAGACAACATCGTTCCAAAAGGATTGTATATGAGGACAGTGCGTTAAGTCCGGCAATGGCGTGCAGCATTTTGGACAGCTTGTCAGCCACCCCATTTCTCTTTTTAAGTTCAGCAATCCACTATTTCTTGTACTTTCTTCTATACTCTTTATAAGCCTTTCTGTTCTCCTCCTGTTTACCTTTATTTCTCTCCTGCAACACTCTTTGTTGCTCCCAGGACTGTATTAGTTGCTTTACATATCTGATTTCATTACATTACATTCTCATTTTATACTTTCCTTCGTCCAAATCTGGTTTGTTCATGAAGATCACTGTCTATTTCCATTTTGTGCTACTGAGCTGGTTATGCAGATCTTTTTAAAACTGAACTCAAGGGAAACTTTTACCTGCCAAAGCATATGTATTTATGTCCATTCGGTCCTGATCTAATCTAAGGTAGTCTAAAGCTGTTTAATTCCAACATATCTAAAGCATAGCTTCCATAATAAGTACAGTGCGTCATAGCCCACGGAGAGGTTTCTTTTTTTAAATACAGGCTCAGCACTTTTATGATTAAAGCCCAGGCAAAGCTCTACCCCCTCCCATTTTTCTTTCCTACCCCCTCTTCTCCATTTAGAAGCTTTAAAAACAATATTTAATTTATGAAGCATTTTTTTTTTTTTACTCATCATTCCTGTTACTTAAGTCCACCACCCCTGTCACTTAATGATAGCATTTCCTGATGTCCTGGACAGCCAAGAGGAAGTGTTAAATTCACCCAGGAAGTAATGAGGACACCCTAAGTAAGAACCTTCTCCTCTGCATTGAATAAGCTAGAACACTAAGGACCTGGTGTGTCATGTGACTTGGATTAAGTCCCCGTTCACACCTAGGTGCTCTGTGAACATACGCCAAATGCAAGGAAAAAGTGCGCTTTGATGCACATTCATGGGACGCCTCAAAAATGTGCAGCGCACTTGTGGTGCCATTACTTGATACTTGTAGCAAAATTTGCTAGATGAGTTACTTTCTTTGTTGCGCATGGAACAAATTCCTGGTACACCTAGGTGTGAACAGTGAGTAAGGTAAGTATTTTGGGCTTTTCGTTTAGGAACTTTTTAAAACGAACTCAGAAATTTGTAGGGGGTATTATTATATCTTTTTTTATAGATATGTAAAAAACAGCATTACCCCTCTTCTCCAAGAACTAACAAACCCAGCACACCAAGCATGCAGGCTGGTATCCTCATGCCAGAGGGGTGGCAAGCGTGCAGCCCCCCTGATATCTTGATATGAGCCCGTGTGCCCTTTAGCATGGGGGGAGTGATTTGAGAGGGGTTCCTCCCAATAAAGGGCTGTGTCAAGGGGAAGTCATTGTTAAATATAGTTTAATACTAGGGATGCACCAAAATTTCGACCGCCAAGACATTTGGCAAAATGCTGAAAATACTATCTTTCGGACGAAATTGCGGTGCATGCCTGGTTTCTCTTCTCTCCCACTGGGCGCTGCTCTGTGTCCCCTCTGACACAGCGCGGCATCCAGCAGGAAGGGGAGAAACTGTCAGAGGAGGCTGAGGAGTGCGGGGGAGGAGAGCGCTGTGAGCAGTTGGCATGTCACAGGAGGTCGGGGTCTCCTCCCGCACCGCCCCACTCAAATGTGGGGGCGGAGACATCTGTCAGCTCTCACAGGAGGCTAACCAGTGGTGTGGGGGAGTCAGCTGCCAAAATTGACTGAGCTCTCCTCCCTGCACCGCCCGCTCAGCCTCCAGTGACAGTGGGTCAAGATGGAGAGTGGCTACTAGCAGTCAGCAACCAGTGATCGCTGACTGCTTGTAAATAATCGAGGACAGAGTATGTTTACTGTGTCCCCAATTATGAATGAATGGAAAGTGCTATACATCACTTCCTGCTCATACATGATTGTGGATATAGAAAATATACTATCTGCACAAGTTATAAATGAACAGGAACACTCAGTATAGAGGATTCCTTTTCAATATAACTGAGGCTGCAGAACATTAGTTTGATGACTCTGTGTCTTCAACCTTTTTCTATTTTGAAAGGAAAATATCAGGGGTCTGATGTTTAGACCCCTGATATTTCCCCAGAGCCCCTGACAGTAAAGTTAGAAACTAAAAATAGTTATTAAAAAAAAAATAAAAAGTTTAAAAAAGTAAATAATTTATTTTATAAAAAATGTTAGAAAAAATAATAATTCCGGTGCACCTCTATTTAATACATGGCACCTGAAGGTGTCCCCTGGGAAGGATAATCCAGCAACATAATCTCAGAGGAGAAAGCACAGGTATTTCCCCTTCACTGCAATGTGTCATACTCGCATGCATCATGAACTGATTAGGGGAAACCGGGGACCATGCTTGGTGTGCTGGGCTGGTTAATTCTTGGGTGTTTTAGCACTATGAAGAACTTCTTCTGGCACATTTGTCTGCATGCTTGAAAGTTTTTGTATACAGGTACTATAATTGAATGTTACTGTGGACTGCCAGAAGAATCCCATCGAATATCACTTGGCCGAAAAGCAGTGAAGGACTGAATGGGGAAATTTCCCAGTGAATCCTTTATGAAAAGAACCCTGACCATGAAGGAGTATTCTTCTCTCTCTCTCCCTGTGTGTGGGTGATATATATATATTAGGGCTGTGCAAATTAACGATTAATTTCTCGATTAATCGTTAATCTTTTTGATCGATTAAAATGTTTTTGAAATGTTCTGCATGAGCACCAGCAAAGGCATTTGCCTATACACATACAGCACAGCAATGAAGTGATAAAATGAACTAGGATCACACTAATCCAGCACGTTATTATTCTGAGTTGCCCCACTCAAGCAGCGGCCATATTGAGTGGGGCACATGAGATTAATAACGTGCTGGATTAGTGTGATCCTAGTTCATTTTATTACTTCATTGCTGTGCTGTATGTGTATAGGCCAATGTAGTTGGATCTGTATGTGCGTTATAATTAATCAAAATTAATCGATTAAAAATTATTTTGATTAATCGAACATGAAAATTTTCATCAGTAACAGCCCTAATATATATACATATATGCCTGTTGATAGTCTGAAATCACCAGCTATAGGTCTAAAACAAGCAAGCAGTGTGCAGTACACTTTACTTGCAGGAAAGGAGGATGTTTTGACAGACTATCATTCAGTGGCTTTGCAGCTGAACAAGCATCTTGTATGTGAGGTCACTAGTACAAAACAGTAAAATAAAGAAAGGAGTGAGGGAGCAGGTGCCTTAAGCGAAAATCTGAGGGGTTTGCTAAGTGTACCTACTAATTGATGAAACACTGTAGAAACACTGTTAATGCATCCACACAGGTCGTATGTAGCCTGCTATGCATATATTTGCATTACTACTGTGAGGAGACTGTGGGGAGGTAAGATTGAGAACAGTAAAAAGCTATGAAAACAATAGGAGGACAAGAAATAAATGCTGTATCATAAGAAGTCTCAACAAGTGCACACTAGGGAAGTAGAAAAGCATGTTTTCTTGCAGAGTAGCGTTGCATGCACAGTAAATATGATGCACAGAGCAGAGCCATCAAATTAGCTCAGTCGTTTGATCATGAAGACAGATAATAGAGCAATTAGTTTAACGCTGCCTATACACTTGCATATCTGGCATACTATACACATTGGGACAGTTAAATATGATCAGATCAGATGTTTATCACCTGTGCCAAGATTCCAGATTATTTAGGGAACAATAGCACCAGTTGTATAACAACCAAACACAAAAGAGACCTTCACATTTAGCCCAGCTGTATAATATCTGCGCAATTTAGCTACTCATGTTGTACATAATCTGGATTAACATTTGATTAGACCTAAAATGAACTCATCTGCCACACAATTAACGCTTGGCAGACGAAGTGGTAATTTTTAGAAATGTGTTTTATTTTTTTACGGCCTAGATAAGAATATAACATCAATTCTAACACCGAAGACAAATAACCTTGACTAAGGTGTTTGCTTGGTCTGAGAGATTACCAAACATCAAACAACAAATTTAAATTTCTTCAACCTGTTTCTAATTTCATCTCTGCCTGTTATCATATTAGGTGGTCACATATGAGGTGACTACTGAATCATATATCTACTCTGTACTTTAACCAAATCTGTGCTACAGGATTTGTGCCCCATAGCTTTTTTTCACCTTCTTATTATGTTCCGATTATCTCTCTTTCTATTTATTGATATTTTTTAATTAGGGTAGTCAATACATAGAAAAAGACGAAGTGATCAGATTCCAGCTATTATCACTTGTCAGATGAATAAACACATCTGATTGGCAATTGAGCTTGTGTGCAGGTTATGGGAAGATGTAAAGCTGCCAACCTGCCATTTATACAGTGCATGCACAATAAAGTGATAAGAGATTATGGATCAGCAGTCTGATTCCAAGAAGATGTCCATTAGGAAAAGAATGTTATAGTGACACTAAACTCAGGAGTTAAATCTTAAAAATGCATTCAAGTACCCTAACTATTTACAAAAATGTATCCTCTTTGTGTATCACTCAGCTGTAGATCCTTAAATCATCTCTGAATTGGTGCTGACACTGTCCTTCCTTCTGGAGGGTTGCTACTTTTTTCCCCATGGTCCCTGTGTGTGTTGTAAAGTAGCCACCACTCCAACTTTGCTCCCATGATAGACTATAACTTCAATACAAATTAGCTAACTAAACATGAGATTATAGTCCATCACGGGAGCAAGCTTGGAGCGGTGGCTACTTTACAGCACAGATAGGGACCATGGGGAACAAAATAGCCACCCTCTAGAAGGAAGGACAGTGTTAGCACCAATTCAGAGATGTGATACACAAATAAGATACATTTTTGTTGACAGTTAGGCTGGGTTCACACCTGGGTGTTTTTCAGCGCTGAGCGAAGCGCTGAAAAACACTCAAGCAGTAAAATCCCATAATTTCCTATGGGCATGGTTCCCACCCGGGAGTATTTCAGCCCGTTTTGATGCGCTTAAAAACGCCCTATGCCCAAACTGGTACAGGAGCTTCTTTTGGGGGGTATTTCCGCGCGTATCCATTGGTATTCCCGAGTGTGGCTCAGGGTTAACAAGCGGTAACCCTGAGCCACAGTCGGGAATACAGCGTAGGTCTTACCTTGTCCGCGATCCCCGCTGTGTCCTCCGGCAGCTGCCGTCTTCCAGGTTCCGTCCATTGCGAGTGTCCGCATCGCAGGGGGGCCTAAAAAACGAGCATAAAACGAGCCTATTTGGAATGCCCAGGTGTGAACCCAGCCTTAGGGTACTTGAATGCAGTTTTAAGGTTTAACTCCTGAGTTTAGTGTCACTTTAAATTAACAAATACAAAAAAAAACTGTGTCTATGGTATTGACTACAGATCTCCCTACTTTACCAGGATTTTGCCTTGCGGTAATTTATGAATTCATATTCTGAACAGAGATTATGCTTTAGTAATTTTTTATCATGAAACTGATGATTTTGAGGGAATAAGCAGCTGTTTTTTAATGAACAGCTTGGTATTTGTGATAATTAAGCCAGCGAGGGCATTGTCACTCGCACAAGAGTCCATGGAAATGAGTCGGCCAAGGTTGGCTTGTAGCATACTTTCTGGCAAGCACATTGCTAATCACTGTATGGGTTCAATCCATTTTTATATAAAAAGAAGAGTTACGTGGAAATAAAAATGTGAACCACTTGACCTGGAAAGGTGACATTCAAAGGGCAGGTTTAGCTGTTAATAGGCACTGCACTGATATCAAGAAACGGACGCAGCATGGCATCTGTGGCTCAAAAAAATCTTTTAGAGGCAATAATTATGAGAGACATTCTCAGAAGATAACAAAGGGCCACTGACAGTATGCCAGCTGGCTTGCATAAACTCTTAACATTTTGAGGGAATCTAGACCTTACAAAAATCATTTACCAGCAACTATACACATACAGATACAGTGCAAGGTTGCCCTTAGACACAAGATAGGCACCCTGATGTTGAGCACCCTGAAACCCAAACCAAAGGTACTCTAATAAGCAAATAGCAACAAGCTTCCACAGTAGTCAGCTCTGGCCACCTGCTGCTGTACTGTGTGGGCTCCCTAACTAACAAGGGTGTGAAACACATGTCTGGAATTCTTCAGCTGTTATTCATTCAAAAATAATCTTTTGCATATCGATTTCTCCTTCTTAAAGGTGCCCATACACCTTATGATTATCGGACGAAAATTTTCGTCCAATGATCGAACCGTCGTACGATTTTCGTACGATGGCCCCACCTTCCCCCGATTATCGCAAGGTCCAATTAGCGGTAGTTAAAAAAAACACCTGGACGACTTGCGGTAATTGACCGCTATTGTTTTCGTTTGCACATGCGCAGTGTTAATCGTACGACTTTTGACGGACGGAAACGCCACCAACCATGCGAACATCGTACGATCTAGCAAAGTTTTCAAACATGCTTGACCGTCAAAAGTCGTACGATTGTACAGTACTATCGGTCGGGCACTCTATTCACACATTACGATTGTCGTACGAAAAGTCGATCGCATACGATTGTCGTACGATAATCGTAAGGTGTATGGGCACCTTAAGATAACTAAACACTTGTACACAAAAAACATGTGCATTTCCTGAACATGCAAGTATAATTTTGATATTATTTGGGACAATTTTCTCTGTATAAAAAAAATTGTTCAAGCTCAGCCTTAAGTTTGGTGAGCACTGTCATGTGGGTAGTATTAAAACCTTGATAATACATGTGACCTTCCTGAACCCAATCATGAGACTCTTCTTGACCTGTCTGGAATACAAATTTATTTTCAATTCAAATAAAAATACAGATGTAAATTGATTTCTACCTATTATGCCAACTTTTTTAGCTTTAGGACCCTCAGCTTCCATAAAGCTAAGCAAACGTGGCTACTTTTGGTCCCTTAGATTGACCCTGATGACTGGCTAGAATTTGCAAACACTTATGTGTCTTCCTTAATCTTTTCCCAAGATAAGATTCCCAAGATGGAAACATTTTTTACCAAGTGTACTACACTCCAATGGCCCTCCACAGGTTGGGTTTTAGATTCTCCTCTCAAGGTTTTAAAGGGTGTGCTGAAAATGCTGATTCCCTTCACTCATTTTGCAGGGTGATCTGCAATTATTGGTCAGAGGTCACAGTCTTCCCAGAGTCAAGTTAGGGCAAGCCCAATGTTTGTCAACCCTCTGTAAGCCTACGCTAGGCTAATGGAAGACCTACCTCTGGACCCTTATAAAAAAGGTGTTCTTAGAATCCTTTTTTTTTATGCCAAAAAGGGCATTCTTTTGGTGCGGAACTCAACCTCGCCTCCTACACTGTGGAGTGGATGGAAGAGGCTGATAGATCAAATCCTCCTAGTTTATAAAATCACCTATAAAAAAAAGGGGTAGATATAAATTCTTACAATGTGCATGGGGACCCTGGCTTTCCTCTGTCTTAACAGTCTCACTTCTGCCCTGATTCAGGGCCTGCTTGGTTTGGAGAATTTGGGTGTTTCCCTCTTCTCTCTTATCCTTTTTTTTCCTTATAATGCTTTTCTCTAACTGCATATCGGTATGCTATTCTATATTATATACTGTGTCAGCAAGGTAATTCCTTCAAATAAGAGGCAAATACAGTCTTGAAGTTGTAATGTTCTTAATTGTTCTTATTGGGGTTTTTTTCTAATTGTATTATTGGCCTTCTGCGGTATATAAGGAACCCTGTACTAACTTTGATGCAAGCATTTATAAACCATACGTTTGGCACGCATCAGAATACTCCTCTTTTTTCCCATACATAGTCCTCAAATCAAGATCTCAAATTCAATAAATTCCCTTCAGAGGGCAATGCCACTGCCCCAACAGTGTTCCAGGCTAACGTATTTCAGCAATAAATCCACTTCTTCATGGTGTCTTTGAGAGGCTCTGAAGCCTGGAAACCTATGTTCAATATTAGACTGGTAGAGATAAATGTAGAGGTCCAATCCACCTAAATGTGTTTACCCAACATGCACACCCCATTATACTACTTCTAAAATGACATACAGCTAATAAGTTATTATATCTATCAGCAGTGATCAAATTCCCTTCAGAGGGCAATGCCACTGCCCCAACAGTGTTCCAGGCTAACGTATTTCAGCAATAAATCCACTTCTTCATGGTGTCTTTGAGAGGCTCTGAAGCCTGGAAACCTATGTTCAATATTAGACTGGTAGAGATAAATGTAGAGGTCCAATCCACCTAAATGTGTTTACCCAACATGCACACCCCATTATACTACTTCTAAAATGACATACAGCTAATAAGTTATTATATCTATCAGCAGTGATCAAAGGTGATTTGGAATCATTTTCAATCTACTAGATCCCCAGCAACACAATGTCTGGCTTGCCTATATTTTTTTTATTGCACTATGAAGCAATTTAGATAAACAGTTGCTGCATCTGTAGCCTTGGGTCTAGTATGTTGCTTACCACTGCTGTACAGTGAAAATACTCTAGGATATAATAATTTCCTCATGCCCTTAGAGCTTCATTTCTGATAGGATCAATACTCAATGTGCTTTTACAGGTTCTGATAAAAACCAATTCAAACTATAAAATTATGACCTTAATGAATGATTGTAACAGTTCATGAGCATTGATTATATGGATATTTTTTTCTACCTCACCTAGCTTCTAAATGTACATATAAATATATACCGAATGCAGAGTAGCATGTCTAAAAAGTCATCTATCAGCCATCACTGATAATGGAATACTTTTAACATTTTGCTAATAGGCTGGGCCAAATCAGCTCTCAGTGTTTCAGGCACACTGAAAGCTAAATAAGAAGCTATTGATTTGTACAGCACAATAGCATGCACCAGGAAAGTACTTCTGCTTATGAGAACAAGCATCATTTGTCTCCCCTCATGGTATTTTAGTCTGCAGATTTGCTACTCCTCTGTTGATCCCTTTATTTCCAACACCTTAAACCTTAGAAAGTGGACCTAAAATCAAATTTGTCAGCCACTCGCCCTTGCTGTTCCTATAAAACAATTTACAATATTTTCCTTTGCTACTTGTTTATTTAAGATATTTAAAGAATCACGGTCATAGATTAAAAATGTATCCTCCTGACAAAAAAGTTTAACGGCTGTATTACGTCTGTGGCCATTCATGCTGTGCTTTCTCTCCTAGTCTCTGCAAAAAGGATTTACTTGGGTAACGTATAGGTGCTGTTCCTATTATTTTGTGGGAGTTTTTTCATTATTACAGAGGAACCAAACTTTGGAATCTGTACCCAATAGAGACAGGCTAAGGGCAAATGACTGGTTATCAGCACTGCCTGAGGTCTCCATGCAGCTGATCATTTCCAACCACTGGCTTCCTATGGCTTTAACTACACTCTGTCTCTGTGTAAAGACAGTAAACTTGGTAGAGGTAGGTCTTTGATTTCTCATGTCAGAGCCAACAGCAAGTGAGCCAACAGTAAGCAACACAATATTGCTATTACCTAATCTTACTCCCAACAGCTTAAAAATCTCTAGCATTAGGACATCATTGAAACAGTCGTGTATAGCAAGCAATGGAATTGATTTACTAAATGAGTAGAAACTTTTTACCTAGGAAATTGAGTATAAAAATGCAAAATGTGTTCGTTTCTTGTGTTAAATAAGCAAGAAAAACTGGATAGAACAAGTGGGGCTTTATTGGCACCAAATGACAAGTCCCAAAACAACACACTGATTAATTAAAACTATATTATTTTATTGAATACAAAATATGAATAAAAAATTATTTCAAAATACAGTATAATTGAGAGATACCTCCACAGCCACTCCCTTCCATGATTAAGGCAAGTGATATAACCAACAATTGATAAACATGATAACAGCATATGGACTAGATCCAGAATATGACAAATTCATTGATAGCATACATGATTGGTATAAATATAATAAATAGCGAAATAATGAAATAAACAGTCCAAAATTTCATCAAAGGTGATAAGCCTTATCTGGGAGCAAAGGAGTGAATGGGTAGTCAACGCGTTTCGCGCATCATGCGCTTTGTCAGGAAGTGGAGGAAATCTCCCCAAAACAGAGCCAGAAAAGTGCATCCCCAGCGCAACGGCCACAACGGGACAGTCAAGCCCAGAAAGAACAGAGGCCAAGGCCACACATGGTCAAGTGAGGGACGGGAGTCAGGGCCCCAGGTCGGCACCCATCAATCGTGGCCAGCCTCTCTCATGGACCAAGGAACCAGGAAGGGGAGTGCTCAAATAGGATCTGCCACATCACCCCAATCACCTCCCTCACAAGAGAAGCCGGCGCTACACACAGGGCCGTCACCAGCGGCACACATGAGAGAGGCTGGCCACGATTGATGGGTGCCGACCTGGGGCCCTGACTCCCGTCAAAATGACAATAAAAAACCCTCAATATAATCCTTAAAAATTGACCTCCTACCCTTTTAATAAACCACCAATACCAATTAAACTAATATAAGAAACACAAATATTCTTATATTACTTATCTCAATAACGTTTATGTTCCCCAATTCCAATTCCAAGTCCACCCCACACTGGAAAGACCACACCACCATTTTAAAACTCAATTTCATCAGTGGTCGGCTTCTTGTTCCTAGTTTTCTGGGCCAGCCCACTGAGGTCCACATCATCTGTGCAGAAAAAAAAATGCACTATTGCACGAGAACCCATGAAATCTCAGGAAATAGTACATAATTTTTTTTTACTCGTGAGAACTTGCAAATGAACTACGAGAGCTCCCTTGAAGCAGGGCCGGTGCTTGACTATTTTGCGCCCTAAGCAAGACCAGTTACTTGCACCCCCCCCCTCACAGATTGGCTGAAATTTGCAGGAGATGTCTTTGTCTCCAGCGATCATCATTCAATCCTGTGAGGAAGCTACTGATCGAGGCTGCACCCAGGGCGGGATTAACAGCATCATGCACCTGGTGCTAAGCACCCGCTTAGCACTCAGCACTGTTGGCCAGTCAGACGGGAAGCAGCTGAGGTGTCTCTCTAATTAGCTGGCTGCTCGCTCCACCGTTTTTGTCTCCCACTGACCACAGTGTACCCCCTGCCACTTTCACCCACTGACCCCAACAGTGGCCCATTTACCAATGCTGCAACATTCCCCCCATCACACACCCCAAACACCCTCCCCCAAAATCACATTCCCCTTGACCCCATCACGCACCCCAACCAACCCTGCTGTGGGTAACAGACCAATAAGTAACCACAAAACAAGCCCCCAACCCCCCCTCCCAACCAGGGTAACACACCAACAAATGAAACACACCCACCATGACACACCATGAAACAAGTGCCCCCCCGCTAAAATAACCCCTGCTGACCCAATGCTTCAGGACCGCCGCATATCACCCTCATTACCTCAGGACTGCCATAACACACCCCATACCTCAGGAATCCCATAAAACACCCATAACAACCCCCCATACCAAAAGGACTCCCTTAACGTATGACATAAGTCAGTGGCAGCGAAAGGGTTCTGGCTGCGCCTTAGGCAGCAGTGTGTCCTGGGCGGCTGCCTAGTTTGCCTAGTGAAAGCACTGGCCCTGCCTGGAAGGCACTGGGGATGTAGCCTTCCCAGGAGGAAGCTGGATGGCACTGGCTACGTCACCAGTGCCGTGGGAGAGGTGGAAGTAAAACTAAAAAAAATGTAATAAAATGATCCAGAGTCTGGCCTTTAAGACCAGCAGACCTGTTAAAAAAATGCCCCCTGTCCCAACCCCCTAAATACGTAATTCTCTTTCTAAATTCCTAAGGCTACTACTTTACTTCATGTTCCCTCAGTCAGCCATGCCAAAGGACTGTGTGAGGCAATGCCATCTTGTGTAAAACTGGATGTTTCAGCATTTATCCCAAGTAGTTTCACAGCAAAGCATATGTTTGAATATACAGGTGAAACTCGAATAATTACAATATTGTGCAAAGTTCATTTATTTCACTAATGCAACTTAAAAGGAGAACTATGAGGTCAGTGCTTTTCACTCACCTCCTAGTTCTAGCCGACCTGTGACAATGAGACTGTCACAGGTCGGCACAGTAGATCGGGAGGTGAGCAAACACATACCGGGTTCGCTCACCTCTCGATCCTGTCACGGCTCTATGCCGTGACAGGGGGAGGGGCTGGATTCCCCTCTCCCGCTCTGCCAGCGTTGACTGGCGGAACGGACGGGGGAGGGGGCGGGTACAGCTGGCTCTGCCTCTAGATAGGCAGAGCCAGCTGTCACTCACGCAGCTGGGCGGATCCCGTCGTCTAAGTCGGGATCTGCTCCGGCGTCTCAGTATACCGCGAGCTGTAACTCGCGGTATACTGAGCTTAGGGTAACGGGAGGATGCTAGTTTGTGTCCTCCCATTACCCTAAGGAGAACTATGGGGAAAAACACTGACCCCATAGTTCTCCTTTAAAAGGTGAAACTAATATATGAGATAGACTCATTACATGCAAAGCAAGATAATTCAAGCCGTGATTTGTCATAATTGTGATGATTATGGCTTACAGCTTATGAAAACCCACAGCATAGGAAAAAATTGTTTTTTTTGAGAGGTATCACACCAACACTTAATTGAATAGATTATAAAAAGATTTATTTTTACATATATTGATTTGAAAAACCATGTATACAATTACATTAGATACAACCTAGGTCAAAGGCATCCTAGGCGGAAATATAAAAACAATACCATCTAGCTCTCTATATAATCACTCCAATGCATTTTGTTAGTCACATATGCTCAATTGGGAAATCCATACATCCAGTCCCTACGCGTTTCGCATGTTGCTTCCTCAGGGAAACATGGAGTTGTCTGACAAAAAACATATACATACAATCTTAAGTTAATTTATTTGAGTGATATAATACATAAAACCATTTTAAAAGTTTCCGTAATTGGTCACCAGAAAGAGATGTGCTCTTAGCGGCTCCGCCAGACAGAGAGATCCCCACCACCATCGTCACCACCATAGCCCAATCTCCTCTCACTTACCACCCAATGGGATGCCCAGATGCAAGCAGGGTTCCCCCGATCGAGTGCTGACGGGGATCGAAATCCCACCGTGACCACTCCGTCCAGGGGTCAGTATGGGGGCCCTGGGGCCATGAGAGAGGGCGCTTCGGAAATGAGCAAGCGTAGTGGGGATTTTTCGCCTGTGCTGAAGAATCAGTTTCCCTGTTGAGTATGTATATTTTTTGAAATCATATATCCTATCATGCATATACATGTACACAGATATATATATGTGCGCATGTCCATATTACTAAGTGCTATATGGGTGGACATCCCTCGACATGGTCTCTTCTTCTACCCTATACTATAGTGAACCACTACGTCCCCCATACACAGTGATCATATGTGAGTCTCTTGTGATAGATTAATCTGTGTCGATGTCGCATTTGTTACATCAAGTGAAATAAAAAAGAATATGTGTTATTCAAATATTCAAAAAAAAAACATCAAAAAAAAAATTAATTTCAATTATCATGAAGCTAAAAATAATTGTAAAAAAAAACAAAAAAACAACTCTATGTATATATATTTATAGTGATTGAGTGTATATGTCAGTTTTAAATGTATTGGATAAAGGGACACATAGAAAGGGGGGAGAGAAACAAATATGTATACACTGTATATTTATTTATATTCACTATTGTAAGTGTATAATCTCACATAATCATGGTGATCAAAAATTGTGTCGTGTTCTCTTACTTATAGTTCGTGCAGGCTCCCCTCTATGTATCTTTCTGTGGTGCCCCCCTATTGATATCCCCATAATCCCTCCTTTCCCCTCACCCTTGTAACCCATGCACAATGCCTGTCCTAAGGCCAAACAAAAAACTCCTTCCAACTGCAAATCCCCATCAGTGTTATCCATATGCGGTCCCACTGGTTCCCTCATATATATATATAAAGGTAGTTGTACCCAAAGTTATCCACATACCTGTTAATTCTGAATTGACGGGATCCAAAGTGTAGCTATATGAATCACGTCCGTGCTCCTATACAGCTCTATGTCTGTTTGTATCGTCCTGAGTTCCCGCACCTGCGTCCCACCTCCACTTATCCATCCCCCTGCCCTTCCCTCTTAAATAGCCCCCACCCCAGACAGGACGCCCAGCACCTGAGGGTGATTAGACGCCCGTCCGCGGTGTGGACCTCAACTGCGCATGCGCGAGATTCTCGCGCCTGCGTATTGGTGTTAGGGCCCGCCGCCACTATGGCAACGCGGGACGCCCAACCTGTGTCTCCACCTCCAGCCATCTTCCGGCATCGGGCGAGCTGATAACAGCCTAATGTTTGGATGTCAGTTACTCTGCTTCCTATAAGACTTAGGCCCCCGACATGATGAGTGTGGCCAAATGACAATAGAGCATCCGGTATGCAAAAGAACATAGATCACCTGCATCAGATAACCGACTATGGGTGACTACCTCATGAACAGGATAAAATTAGTAACCAAGGGATGGAAATGTGGATGTTTTTGAACTAAATTACATAAAATATACTTAATATGACTGATACATATACTGGCAACTAATCATGTTTGATATCTTGGATGCTCTTCGAACAAATGTAATTAATTGAACATACCTAATTGGACTAATATAGATACCAACATTTGATCATGTTCGGATATTTGTCTCAATATTATATACTGTATGTACGATGTATTGATGTGATCTGATGCAAATGTATGTTTAAACTACAGAAGAGAACAAAAAACAACTTTCAGTGATTGGGGACCGGGGAGGAATGTGTTAATATGGCGGCTGCTCTGCATAGACGGGTACCCCTCGGGAATGGAAATCTGGGGATCACCTGGGTGGGTTGTCATAGATGCGGTAACAGGAAACAGTATTTTGGGGACCTTTGGACCTCAATGATATGTAGAGACGAAGCAAAATGCAAATAAAAGAGGAGACAAACAAACCATAAGCAGAGTAACTGACATCCAAACATTAGGCTGTTATCAGCTCGCCCGATGCCGGAAGATGGCTGGAGGTGGAGACACAGGTTGGGCGTCCCGCGTTGCCATAGTGGCGGCGGGCCCTAACACCAATACGCAGGCGTGAGAATCTCGCGCATGCGCAGTTGAGGTCCACACCGCGGACGGGCGTCTAATCACCCTCAGGTGATTCTAACAAGAATTTGGAAACAGGATTTGCACTAGAGAGCAATTAAACTAGATGTGAACTGCAGCACCAACGGATACTATTGTTGTAATTACACTTAGGAAAAAAAACCCACACAGTGAGGACTTTGCTGAGTTGTTGTGGGTAGTGAGCCATGCTATTCAATTCTCTTTTCAAACACAGCACAGTGCTGAGCGCTACAGTCTAACAATCAGTAGCCATCACTGGCTAACAGTCAGCAACCATCACTATGAGTCCTGCTCTGATTCAGGTCCAGCTCAACAACTTTCACTGAGAAGCAGTGAAAGGAGTGAAAAAGTAATGGTGCCAGAAGATAAGTGGATCTTTTACCAAGAGGAAATATTCAAGGTTTGTTATTTATTTCCCTGGAAATATGATTGGTTCCTAATGACTCAGTGTTGCCCCAAGGGTGCTGCCTATGGAAAGATATTTTTATGGTTTCCCATGTCCTATGTAATTCTTTTCACTATTTTCTCAATTTAATCAATCAAAATGTATGCTGTGCCCAGCACATACCACATCTGTACTTTTCTTTTTGACAGCTCTATAGAGATGTGTATTAAACAATCTATGTGGAATAAAGCCACATTAAGGAAATATGTACTGAGAAAAACTTATGATCTCCTGAAAATGGTAGCCGCTGCCTCTGGCTTCAAAAGTTTCTAAGACACTGACATGGAACAAGTATAAAGTTTACAAAGTCAGAGTGAAGCCAGAACACCTAATCTGCGTACTTGTTTGCGTCGGTAAGTAAAAGTGTTGAAACCACTGGATCAATAAGTCAGCCAAATAACAAGTATTTTAGGAAGGTACCATATCAAGCCTAACGAAGCAACCTCCAGATAAATCCAATATAATTGCTCAATGTGGATATGTACTCCTGTAATGGCCATAATCCAGTCACGTTTGTGTCATCTTCTATGCTACAATGGCTGAATTCAAAGTATAAAGTATTATGAATACTTGCACTTGCCCAATCTAAGTATGCATATGATATACCTGGTTGGCCCTGCGGGATGTCTGTAAAGCACTGTAGATTGTAAGCCCTCACGGGAAGCGTCCTTCTTACCATCTTGTCTTGAATTGTATTGTAACTGTAATGTCTTCCTTATATTGAAAAGCGCTGCGCAAACTGTTGGCACTATATAAATCCTACATAATAATAATAGTAGTCAAAGCTACTACTGTGCTTTACAGTGCTCTTCCAGGTACTGTATGGTGCTGAGCAGCTTCCCCTCTACTCTGAAAACACAGGGGGTGGCTCACTCGACACATCAACCATTCAGAGAATGCCTACCGTGTTTCCCCGAAAATACGGCACTGTCTTATATTTTTTTGGGCTCATAAGAAAATACTAGGTCTTATTTTTGGGGTAGGTCTTATTTGTTTTTTGTTTTTTTAATGTACAACAATCCAAAGTTAATGCAAATCCAAATTAAATAAGCCAAAATGACAGGGATTATTTATAGGGTGATCAGGGCAATCAGGGGTGCCATACCTTTCCAAGAGAAAATTGGTAACCAATCGCTGGCCAGAATGAGCAAAGTGCGCTTTCACTATCATTCCTCACTGGCAGAGTGCATTTGGAATCACTCCGCCTGCGTCAGCAGCAGGCGCTATTGAGGAAGCATCGGCTTATGCGGCTCTGCTCCTTCCGCTGCCACCTCGGTTCCTCTAGCGCCGGCTTCGTTGGCACCGCTGATTCTCTGCCACGGCTCTTCAAGTTTCCCCCTTATGCCACCACCGGCCCTGGGAAAGGTCACAACTAGGTCTTATTTTTGGGGTAGGTCTTATATTTTAGCAATTCGAAAAAATAGTACTAGGTCTTATTATCGGGGTAGGTCTTATTTTCGGGGAAACAGGGTAGTACTGTATTTCTGTTCAGCTTTAACGATGGAATATTTTTGCCTAGGCATCCAATATACAAATAAAATATACAATAAAATGTATATCTCTAATCATCAATAAAGTAGAGCTTAAGTTGTCAATGTCACATACAAACAAGCATGATATAAACATTGAAAACAGAGTTCAGGTCCATTTTATAATGCCTGTGTGACAAAAAGCCCAACACTCATACAAAGAGTGTATGTGAAAACATAGCAAGTCTATACCATAGGAAAGGGAAAAAAGAAAGGTGGGGGGATGGACAGAAGGGAGGGGTAGGGGAGTGGGGGAAAAAAGAGTCCTTCTACTGGGAAGCACTTGGGTGTGAACGGTGGTTGGTATTAACTTTGTGACACCATAGCCTGCCAACAATACTGGAAAATTACACGACAAAGAAATGCTATGTTCCATGCCTTGACAAAAAAAATGCTGTGATATTGATTTCATCTGTAAGTTCTGTCACATAAACAGAAAAAGTGCTTACTCAATTTTACATAGCAGCATGACAGAACCCAAAATAGTAAAACATTAATAAATATATCAACTTTTTAAAGATCATTTTTTGTGAGAAGTAGAGCATAAATCTTACATTTGAATTAAAGAAAAGCGGTGACTAAAATAAAATGATAAAAGACCCATCAACAGCATGTGGCAGCACAACCCTCAATATGGCAGGGACTACAACTGTGCTGCATACAGCCCTTTCGGTTTCTGCACTTCCAGGTTGCAGAAATGATATGCACCCTCTCTGCATCCCATAAGGAAATGCCCAGTGCAATTTGAAAAGCCTAGGTGGTAGCAAGGGAAAATAGCAACTTTGACAATGTTGTGTTTGGTAGGCTTTGGGCGGCACTGCCGTTGTAGTCTTTGTCACCAAGAAGTATGTGTTGATAGCTTTAATCATATTAGTTTTACCACAAGTAAAGATGCACATACATTTCAAATCCAAAATTACACTTTGGATTGCATACATTGGACACCAGCCCACCTGCTTTTCATCTATGCACAAGAGAGAACTCACCTGCTCCTACATTATGTCTCCTCCTCTAGCCAAAGCGCTGTAGAATTTTGCTCATCAGTGACAATGAAAGAATGCCTCGCTAGTATGACCAGCAAGGAAGGGACACCGTAGGAGTACGTAAGTGCCCTCACAGCAATCATTTTACTGATGAGATTTCAGTAGCAACAAGATCACTAGTATGACTTGGTCATTAATATAAAATTCTACTGCGGGCAGTAGAACACACAGTTGAAAAACACATATGTCAACTATCTTATCTACCAAAGGATTTGCAATTCCGTCCAGTTACATACTAGACAGTGCAGCCAGGAAGGTGACACCACTTTCTCAGTTCGAGTTAAGAAATATAGTGGTAACACATCGCTGCATGCAGACTGCTAACTGAACAATGAATGAACAGTAGCGAACTGAAAAGACATCTCTACTGCTAACTCCGCTCTCTCCCTGTTATCACATGTGAGTGCAGCGGAGCCTGAATGGCCTCCTTCTGCTGTAAGTGCTCCTCTTCAAATGAAGACAGAGGCAAATATCAAGGCAGATTCAGGTAATTATTTGAGTAGTATATCAAAATAAATGCAATTATAATTAAAGGAATACAAAACTGCATTAAATTGTGTTCTACCTGGAATTCATCTTTATACACATTCCTGGAACATTTGCAGGTTATATATTAGTTATCTGACATACACTGAGAAATCAGAACACTTTTGTTTATAGTGGCATTTTTGAAGCCCCATTCACATGAAGCTACAAAACGCTTGGCATTAGGCTATATCCACACGTGAGTGTGACCGTAGCCAGGTGATTTAGAAACATATGCATTTTTTAAGCGTTTGTATGCACTACTTGTAGCACAGCAGGAGAATTGAGTGTTTTTGGTCCCATAGACTTTTAAATGGAAATGCGCATTTTTCAGGCGCTCCCAAGACTATGGGGGCAAAATGCTCGATTTTGCCTGAAAAAAAATCACCTTTAATGCTCGATTGTGAACAGGAAACATTGAAAAAAATTGAGTGTTGTAGATACAAAATGCCTAGGTGTGAATGGGGCTTTAAAAATCTCCTTGTCTTCTATGGTGCCTGTTCATACCTGAGCACTCATGCTCTATACATTTTCATAGGAGCGCCTAAAAAACTCTTGGAAAACACTAGGGATGCACCGAAATTTCGGCCAAAAATGGTACTTTGGGCAAAATGACAAAATTAAATTTTTTCAACCAAAATGGTAACCATCCATGGTTTCTCTCCTCCTCGTTGGACTCTGCTCTGTGTCCCCCCTGACACGGAGCAGCATCCAGCAGGGAAGAGAGAAACCTTCACGAAGTGGGGCGGGGAGGAGAGCGCTGTCAAGCGTGTCACAGGAGGCCGGGCTCTCCTCCCGTACCACCTTGCTCGGTCTCCTAAGACAGGCTTAGAAAGAGAGGATGGAGATCGGGGAGGAGACAGCTGTCACAGGAGGCCAAGCCAGCAGTGCGGGGAAGGAGTCAGCTGTCAGTCATGCTACAGAAGGTTGAGCTCTCCTCCCTGCACTTCACGCTCTGCTTCCTTCAGCTCCCTCCCTGTATATCTGAGCTGGCGATTTGCAGGAAGTTTACAGGAGCTTCAGCCAGTCTGTGTAGTTATCTAGTACTACCTGGACTGTGACAATGGACAGATGGTGTGAGAGAGCAGTGTGTTTGTGGTTGTATCTCTCTTCCATCTCATCGGTTTGACTGCATGTTGTTTTGTATTAGCTTCCCCCTTTCTTGTACAGCTGGGTACCTCTCATCTCTGCCCTGCACTAGCTGATTAGATGCACGTATATGCATTTAGAAAACTTTTCTAAATGTGTATATATGCATCTAAAGATTTCAGAATGGGTTCATTCATACGCCGCACTTACATTAATTTAGCTGGAATCAGTTTACTTGTGTTTAGGAAAAATAGTCTGGTGCTTTTAGGATCCAAAAACCTCTAGCACCAAAACCCTCTTTAAAACAGGAACATCTAAACACAGGAAAAATTAATCTGAGATGCATAAAATTGCTTGCTTTCTTGGTATTTACAAACAAATTGTAAAATATTCATATTAAAACTGAAAACATAAAAAGGCCCATTCTTTTTAACTCAAAAATGAGAATGAATGCATAAGGAACAAAGAATATATTTATAAATTTAGCAAGCATAATGTATAAGTCCCCTAATGATGAGAAGGTACAAATGCTACTGCTCTATGTTCACCTTAATGCTTATGTTCCCCTTTCTGTACGTGTGATCATACCCTTATTCACTTACCATACAAAGACAGATGCAAAATGGGTTTCCCAAATCCCTGTATGCCACTACTAACAAATCATGCATACTTATGTGCCAATCAGCAATTACCACAAAGCTTATGACTGCCTCCTTAGCTAATCAGAAGCCAATTTAATTAAACGCATAAATAGTTATAAAGTATCCAGCAAGACCACACAACAAAGCTTGACCCGCTAAACAATGGATTTCAACAAAATGGAAAATAACGTGTATTTTTTAAATGACTAAATGTGATTTCTGTGCACTTTCATCCTTGATTCAAACACTCTTGTTAATAGATGCGCAGTGACTCACACACTTAACAATATACATATTATTTCTTGACTGTGGTAGTAATAACCTATAACAAAGGAAGGTGGGCTTATAGCTTCTTCCCTCTTTTCCTCTCACTATAGTGTATAACGGTTCTGTTCTATTATTGGAGACAGTCTTTCTCCAATATAAACAAAGATTACTGGTTGCTGGATACAAGAGGTGTTCTGCAGGCAATAAGAATTCCCTTTCCATGGGCATAGGGGCCGAGCACTGTATACTCCCTCTGGAAAGTCTGATGACCTGATATTAAACTTAGAGTATCTATACCTAAAACCTTTTTTTTTTTTGGGGGGGGGGGGGTTGCTT
>NW_017306293.1:2414652-2448076 GCF_000935625.1 Nanorana parkeri | reverse complement strand
GGGGGGGGGGGTTGAATTTGGATTAAATGGGGAGGGGATAGAACCCCTGTCAGGTTTTACTGCTATCTGGGGCTCTATTAGAGAGATTCCCCCTCGCTTTCTGTTCTGGGGACAACATTTTACCAGACAAGAAGTGAGTGAAAATCTGCAAACAAGGAACATACAACAATAAAAAGCTGACAAGTTTTAGCATTCCCCTATGTAACAAAAAAAAAGCATATTGACTGTTGTCTGCGTAGTTTGTAGACAGATTTCCTTTCTACCAGGGGGCAATCTCTCCAACAGAGTCTCTACTTGCAGTAAAACCTAAAAGACTTTTATTCCTTCCCTACTCTATCCAAAAAAATTGTTTGGCAAAAGATACACTTTAATGAGATTGCTACGGACTTCATTAAGACCTTATGCTGAACTACCTGGTTTCCACCAAATTGGCAATTGAAGTTAAAAAGATTATGTAAAAAAGATGTCCTGTTTTGATCAAGTGCAGACGTGGACAGATTTGTTGGTAGCCTTTCCACGAAAAAAGAACCCCACAATTTTCTCTGAAATTACTTTAAACTGGCCAAAGTAACTGACATCTGACATTTTTTCCATATATTTCATAAAATTAGACTTTGCTTTTGACAGACATGTGTTAGCTATTTCTATAGATGTTTTTATAGGATTCAGATCAGGGCTCATTGAAGGTCACTTCAGAATAGTGTGATGTTTTGTTCTCACCCATTCTTGGGTGTGTTTTGGGTTATAATCCTGTTGAAGGACCCATTTCTGTTTGGCTCTACAGTTCCTTTATAGTCTTGAGTTTTTATTGTGACCTGTACAGATTTAAGGCACCCTGTGCCACACGCAGATGAGCAACCGGGAAACACAGTGCATACACTATATATATGTAGGAATTTTAACACTTTCATGTGGTATATTTTCACATCTTGAGTTCAGTGCACTGTGGATTTGAAAGAACATTATCTTACACTGACTTTTTGATCTATTACTCAAATCACATAATTTCATGTTGTAAAATGTTATGTCGTCTAATGAATAATTGTTTGATGTATTATATGATTGATCACTTTTGTTATTTGTAGCGCTATACTATTTTTTGTTGTTTTAACCCCAAAACATAACCGACCCTCCCTTCAGATTAGGGATAGTGTTCTTTCATAGAAAGATTTTTTTTTTTGTCTGTGAACCTAGAGCTGATGTGACTTGCCAAAAAGCTCCAGGTTTGTTTAGATGTCCAAAGGACATTCTCCCAGAAGAGTTGTAGCTTGCCAATATGCATTGAACAAAATTCCAGTCTTGCTTCTTTATATTTTTTTTACAACAATGGAGTCTTCCTTTGAGCCAACTGGTGCTAAAAAGCGATAGATCAGACACTGATGTACCTTGACTTTGGAGTTCAGCTTATATCTCTCTGGAAGTTTTTTCCTGGCTCTTTGTCTACTATTCACACTATACTTCTGTTTATTCTGAGGTGAATTTGCCTCCTGTGTCATGTCCAGGGAGGTTGGCTACACTCCCATGCATCATAAACTTAAATATTTAACTTAATATTTGCAACTGTAGTAACAGGAACATCAAGTTGCTTGTAGATGGTCTTATAGCTTTTACCTTTGACAAGCTGGCCATAATTTTCATTCTGATCCGAAAGACTAATTTCTTCTTTGCTTTGTCTGGTCTGTGTGGTGACGATACCAAGCAGCAGAGTGACTACTTTTCTCAATTTAAATAGGCTGACTGACTGATTACAAGTTTGAAGATATGCATGATATTAATGGCAGAAAACATTTAGTTTGAAATATCATTATGATCCAATTATATGTGACCTTTTTTAGTGATACAAACAAATCTGTTTAGGCCAATATAGAATATGTTTGTACAATAAGTAATAATGTATCTCTTTAAACACATTCTTTGCTTTACTTATTGGTATAACATACCAAAGGTGTGCAAGTATACATAAGAACGTTGCATACTGTATGTCCAAGAAAAGAACACTGTATCTACTAAGAAACATGGAGGAGGCTCAGTTACGTTTTGGGGCAGTTTTACCGTGGGTATGCGGGGCAAAATTAAATCTCAAAACTATTAAGGAATTCTGGAGCAAAACTTACTGCCCAGAAAGTGTTGAAGGTCATTGGTCCTCCAACAGGATAATGACACAAACACACAGCTAAAAGCACCGAAAACTGGCTAAGAACAAAACACTGGAAGTGGCCTATGATCCCTGTTCTGAACCTCATCAAACATCTATGAAAAGAGCTGAAACATGCAGTCTGTGGAAAGCACCCTTCAAACCCGAGACACATGGAGCAGTGTGTAAAGAAGAGTGGGCCAAAATACCTGTTGGCAGTTGCAGAAGTCTCATTGAAAGCTATAGAAATCAGTTGTTTGCAGTGATTTCTCTAAACGTTTTGCAACAAAATTTTAGGTTAAGGGTCCCATTATTTCTGTCCATGCCATTTTTTTAAATTTAATATTTAAAATTATTCTGTTTAATCAAAAATCAAAACCAAAGTCTGATTTTTATTAAGCATGGAATAAACAATTATACTTTGGCCAGTTTCAAGATACAGTATTTCACAGAAAATTGTAGGTTTTTCCCTTTTTTGTAACAAATTTGTCCACATCTGTATTTGTGTGTGTTCCTGTGGTGTTGGAGAACCAGTCATAAAACAGCTCAATTTTTTTTTTTAATTGATCTTTTACAATTATGACTGGTTGTAATTTCAATCAATATTTTCTTTTGATGATAAAGTGTCGATAAGTTGTTGTGCCATTATATATTTTATTTAATGATGTTTGTGATCACTTGATCAATCACAGTTTTCTATGTGTATAGCTAACTTTAGATCAGGTCCCAATCCTTTACTCTTTTATCCAGAAGAATAAATATGTTCTAGTGCCAAAGTGCACCAAAATAAATATGACATATGACCATCAAGTTCATGCCATACTGCATGCCATACTTTTATTCAGCCCACATCATCGCAACAGTGGTATGAACTGAGCCCATCTGAAACAAGGCAAAGTGCCTTGTCTTGCGGCTGCATTGGAAAAATGGCCAGCGCAGCCCCAAAGCATCTGATATAATGCCTAAGGCTTATAATGTAATTCGGCTTGTAGTAATTGTAAATAATATAGCTATATTCCAATTGGTTTAATCCAAAGAAATATTAGACAACAACATCAGAGGTTTTCTGAAAATAAATGGCAGCTGGAATAAGGTTGCTATTGGCAAACCCTTTGTACCACTTCCAGAATACTTCTTTTCTCTAGAAATCTTTATAACAACTTCTAACACTTAAATTTCACAAGTCTTAATGACTATTGCTGCTACCCTGACATGCTTCGGACACTGGGTACTGCACGGGATCTGCAAAACAAAGACATTCTTGGACATAAAGGCAACCAAACAGAAAAAAAACATCCAATAGTTTCAGGGTGGAGCATGTATAACAACATGGTGTTTTGACACTTTTATAATTGCACTTTCCAATGTAATAAAAACACACAATTCTCTGACTGAACCACATATGATAAAGACATTAAAAAACAAAGAAATGGAAACTAAAGTTAGCTTCTGTTAGTGAAAATAAGGAAGTGAGTGAGTGATGGACACCTGTGCTAATTGGAATATACTCCAGTAGCCCACAGCACACATCGCTTCTTCTTCAACAAAGGGGAAATCTGACATAGCACTCTCTTTATTTCATTGGGTTTCTAAAACAAAGCATGAAGGTGATACACAACACGTTGTATCAAAAATGTATTGCTCCATGTATTGCCAGTGTTATTGGAATAAAACAACAAAACTCAACATTTTTGCCTACACACATTATGCAATTATCTGTCCGGGATGTGGGTAGACAGATGAGGGACCAGTACACAAATGTAATTTTTTGGTTAAAGTGACATTAAACTCAGGAGTAACATTTTAAAGATGCATTCAAGTACCTTAACTATTAACACCATTGTATCTTAATTGTGATAGACTAAAATTTTCACGTTTAGCTTACTAATTTGTATTGGAATTATAGTCTATTACAGGAGTGAGCTTGGAGTGGTGGCTACTTACAACACACAGGGAACATGGAGAACAAAAGTAGCCACCCTCCAGAAGGAAGGACAGTGTCAGCACCAACTCACCACTCGTGAAAATGCCCCGATACTAAACGCAGATACCGGTGTTCTGTCAAGAACACCGACGTAGTCGAATTTGCAAACCTCAGCATCTGCGCTTGCGCACAGACCAATATTATCGAGGAAACCGGGATTTATTCACAAAGTATTTTGTTTAAATCGTCAATTGTGACCGTTAATAATATTCCATCCGTCATTTCCTGCCATGGAAGGCATATTATTAACAGTCACAATTAACCATTACAAACGAATACTTTGTAAATAAATGGCGGTTTCCTCGTTAATCCCGTCTGTACGTAAGCGCAGATACTGGGTCAGCGTTCTCGACAGAACACCGGCACTAAAATTTTAAACAAGCGGCTGCCTGAGGTCCCGCACTTGCTGTGGACCTTGGCAGCCTTCCTGTTAACCATGTGGTGCCATTGCGCTTAGGGGGGGCCCTTCATGGTTTCTTGCACCGGGGCCCTAAAGGTTCTAGTTACGCCACTGGCTAATGCTTTCATATATAAAACAATGCCTTGTATTTTTAGTGTCTTATGTAACAGGGCGTATGTCAGGGAACTACATACAACACTAAATAAGCATTTCCGAAAAGCACATAGTCCCCCGTGGAACAGTCAAATCTCTTATTATATTAAATTGGTTTAATATGGTTAGACACTCCAGCATCCAAACAGAGAAAGAAAATAAAAATGGGTCACACTATATCAAAGTTGGAAAGATTCACAGAGTGCATTTGTTATTTTAAGCAGTGAAATAAGCATAATCAATTCTATTTATTTATATTTTTAATTGTGTTTGCATTTGATTTCACTTTGCTGTCTGTGCTATATTTCACATTCTGATGCAACATTACTGTATTTTAAAATTAGCTTTTTAAATCATTGCTCAGTGAATACATCCCCCTCTCACTGTTTGTCCTCAGTACCAAGATGACAGTTCAATGTACTGATATGATGGATAGCCGCGATCGTGTTTCTGCTACGTATGCAATGTAAAGTTGCAGATTCCTGCACTAGTGTGAATGTCTACATCCAGGAAAATCTGCTAAAGCCTTTTGTCATCGTGAGCTTTCGCCTCAAAAATAAAAAAAGCAGATTGGAAAGAAAGAAACTGACCAAAGGTAATTAATTACCAGGCTCAGGCATCCTAGCAGCTCCATTCTGCTATGCATAATCATGTTGCCATCTATCTGTGGAGAAAATTGCTTAATTTTCATCTTGAATCAATAAAGCTCCTGAGGATTTATTGGATAAGCATTTGTAAGGCCTGACGGAGGGAAGGTTAGTTGGTATAAATTAAGAGTCAGAAGAATTACTAGTGCATTATGTTCTAGTTGCACATTTTAGGATATTTGCATACCTCCATACAACGCTCATTTTGGTAGTATTGTTCTAATAATGTGGGTGTGGCGTTTTTCATTTTTTAAAGGTTGGGAGTTATGTACTTCTGCTTTGCACTTTTATTATTCCATTCAGAAAACTACATCCAGAATATAGTGTTGTCTGCTATTTTCTACACATAATAAGAGGTGCCTTTAATTTAAAGGAGAACTCTAGGAATTTACAAATGTAACCCATGTAGTGCCCCCTCCACCCCCCACTCCCACACACACACACAGCAAGGATTAACTGCTCATTTTTCTCAAGGGGCCAGAATACAGAAGATATTCTCACTTGATCCTTGGTCCTGTTTCAGTCAGCACTCACCTCTCTTCCCTCCACTCCGGCTGTGTTATGTCATACTTGGCATACTCACATCTAGTGTAGGTGAATGGATCTACATTAGGCATGATGAATTCAGTGGGACTTAGACTGCCAGAGCCCAGGGGAGAAGAGGCTGCCGGGGACCTGTCTAGGCAGGACAGATGATCAGGTGAGTATATCTTCTTTAATCTAGCACCTAGACCAGTGTGGGGTTAGCTCCACTACAAGGGTTAACTTTGTTGATTCCTGGAGTTCTTCTTTAAATATTTAGCTTATTGTTCTAGGTTTAAACACACACACACATACTATATGCAATTACTAGACTGAGTGAGTAAATCGGTATCCTGCACGGAGGTTTATGACCATTTGGCGCCCTTGGACATCTACCCTGTTCCCTTTGCCAAACAAGATCACCACCATTAATATTTATTGTTGTATAAGTGCTCATATAGTGTCCATCCACCACTCACATGGAGCCATATACTTTGCTCTACAATTCTTATATGCACACATACAGTATATCACATCTGCACCCACAGCAGCCCATACATTGTTGTCCGCCACTTACACTTCTTCCATATGCAAATATCATCCCAAACGGCACCTTTTATGTCTCCTATGATCTTTTGCCAAAAGTCTTTTTCTTGTTCAAACATTTTTATCAACAGCATCAAACACGTACAAAGGATTAATTTTTAAAAAAAGACAGCAATGGATGTCACAGAATCCAAATAGTTGATACATTCATAGTACTCTTGTGATTATCACAATTCATATATATATATCAATAGAGACTGCAACAATCTAGTAAAGACCATGTAGACATGTAAAGTAAGAAACAAATAGAGGTCTATAATAGAAGGAAAATAAAGCAAAAATTAGTGGAAAAGAGCATAGAGGGGCAAGAAAAGGCTCCGAGGACCCCTGTCTCTGAACATGAGCAAACGCAGATTTAGAAGAAGACAACTAACTGTCCATCTGAGAGTAGACCACAATTAAGGCTGCAAGAGCGCACTATCGAACCCCAGAGGCAGAAACTTGTCAATCTAAGGTTGCCACTCTTTAATATATTGAGTCACTCTATCTAAGATTGTGGATTCAACCATGGATCATGGCCTATGTGACTCTATTTTTAGTTTCGATCAAGTTGAGAATGGGAGTTTTCCAGGCTTTGGCTACAGTTTGCTTGGCTGCAGTGCCAAAGTCTTTTTATGTGCGAGATACGGCAATATTTCTTTTTAGGGTTCCAGATGACAATATTTTCACCAAAGATTCACACAACTTTTACTCAAGACTAAAACATTTTTCTAATTAAATTTAGTGAAAATTTTGGATGAAAACATTGATAAATGGACCCCCTTGGAGTCCATGTGCTGAATTGAATGTGAAATATATACATATCATGTTAATTGAACTTTGCATCCAATACTTTCTTTTTCTTTGAAGTGTCTTTGCCTATTTTGTGCTACAGGTTTCCACTCATATAAGACATCACTGTGTCTGAACACATACCTTTCATTTATGGGTAGAAGTTTGCAGAACATTCTTAATCTGACTTCAAATCCCGAAGTTACACTTGGGCCAATCTTTTCCTACCTCCCAGAATTTACTATTGACGGATGGCCTCAATCACTAATAAGTCGGCTATTTTGCAAAACAGAATGCCGAGGGGTTCGAGGATCCTGGGGTGTTCAACAAGGTGAGTGTAAATGAAGGCACATCTTGGTTTCTGCAGGTTACCATTTACAGGTTCACTTTATAATTGATCACACAGGAATTTCAGATCCTAAAAAGCATCCAAGGAGCCTAGGCTACACCCATTGCCTATCCACATGTACTTTGGTAGTTTTGCGGTGTACTACTTTGAGCAAGCAAAAACGATTAAATCATAAGGAGTGCACAAAGCTGTACCCATGGAGAAGTTTCAACAGATGCTGAAAAGAAGGAAGAAAATAGGACATTGTGTATGGCTCCCTTCAGGGTACATCAAAGTAAAATGCACTCTACACACGACACAGTACAGCAATATTGTCCTGCTGTGTTGCATGTGACGAGTGCCAAGGTCTGTTCACAACAAGGCTACAAAGGTCACCTAAAAATGTTCACAGCTAAACAGCCAATTATCATGTTGCTTTTAGCAGAGAATATAAAAGCCCTGTTTATTAAAGTCACTGAAGCAGTCAGCTGTCTTGTTGCAGTATAGTATAGCCAAATAAATGAAAGAATCTTATTTGTTGATGTAGATAAAAAAATGTCTTCACACACTTAGAGTGGAAACCTTTCATGAAAAATAAGTAGGCTACCATTGTTGAAATCCAACTGAAAATGCTAGTTGCCTCCCTGACCAGCTTCAGAACTTTCCCACAGGCTTACCCAGAACAAGCATGGCGAAAGAACTGCTAGGATCGGATTAGATGCGCGAAAACGCATGTAAATGGATATAAACACAATTAAACAGTGAGTGATCTGAAAATCATAAAAGTTGTTTATACTTTCCAGATAACTTCTGCAGTATTTAGTGAAACTAAACGCAGGAGTTACAGTGTGAATGAAGCCTTACCCTTCGTGGCACAATTACAGTTTTATTTGTGTCCAAGATGTTGTTGCCAGTGTAACTTTTATGTAATTTGTGTAGTCACCTCCTTGTCCTTTTGAAAAATTGTGATGCGTGCAGGGTAAAAGAATCAGTTTGTGTAGATCTCATGTAACCTTAAGATGGGAAAAAGTTGGGTTTGCACAGACAAGAATTTGTACAGGATCCCAATTTTCACAGGTTTGTCATTTCAAGGATTGTCTCCCGAGCAGGCTTGAAAACCCGCCGAGAATTGTACGATTTCCAGCGGGTTAGTGGCGTTCTCGGGAGACAAATGCAAGCGCAAGTGCACACTGCCTGTGCGGCACTGGAATCATCGGAAGCCCTCCCCTCAACATGGCGGGCTTGCGATGATCGCAAGTATGATCTGCCTGTCCAAGATGGGCAGATTGTACGAGCTTTTAATTACTTTACAAGTCGTGCGATGGTTGTAAAGTGTATGGCCAGCTTTAGGCTAAACATAACCCATCCTTCAAATCTCAACCTTAACACCCTTCACCATTGACATTAACCTTAACCTAACTTTAACATAAGCCTTAATGGTAAGCTTAACTCCTAAACTCCAGATTTATCTTAATTTGGTAAGGAAAGTCATAGCACCCAATTTAAAAAGTGTCATTAACAGTCATCATTTCAAGCACCTGTGCTATGGAAACACTGGTAGTAGAAAGTCTCTGGGACACAAATGCTGAAAGTACATGCTGGTAAAAGCTGAAAACAAAGCCTTAAATTGCACCCGTGAAACACGGTCTCTTTAAATTTTGAACTAATTTCAAATCTCATTTGCTTATAGCATCATGTTCTCTGAATACCAGTTGCTCACCCATGTGAGAATGGCAAAGTGTTTGCAGTATCTGTAAAGAATAAGTCAAGGCAACTGGACTTGCTGTATTTTTCTTGAAGACTTTTCACTGGTAAAGTATTTGCAGCCTTCCCATCGTTAAAGTGCCCATACACCTTGCGATTATTGTTTGATTTCCGAACAAAATCGGGTTTTTGTGCGATAATCGGCCAGTTTATGGGAAGTGAACAATTAGAATTACTGCACCACTGGCCGAATTTCTTCTAACAGGCAGCCTGGAAAACCTTTTTTTTTTAATCTTACGAAAATAGAAAATAGTGGCGTTTTCATACAAAAAAATAAATCGCAAGATGAACACTGTACATGTGCAAGCGAAAATCCATTCTGTCAATTGATGAAATTCAGTCAGTTAGCATTGCTAACGAACGATAATTGAAATTCACATTGGTCTGTGCATGACGGGGCAGCCGTGCAGAAATCGAACGACGGTTCGATGGCAGGACAAAAAAAAATGTACAATAATTGTATTTAAGAGTGTGTATCCAATATGCTTCCCTTCTTAACAGTATGTAACAGTAAGTATGGTGCATGGGCATGGGCACCATACACATGCATTTTCATTGCTGCCAAGAACCCATGTTTGATTCTAGTTAAAATAGTCCATCAAGCACGGACAAATGTTGATTTCGATAATCAACGATTAGCAATGCTAACTCACTGAATTTTGTCGATCGACAAAACAGATTTTCGTTTGCGCATGTGCAGTGTTCATGTTGTGATTTTATTCGGACGAAAACGCCACTAATCCATCGATTTTTCATTCGCTTCGAAAAAAAGTTTTCCAGCCTGACCGATCAGGGAAATTTGAGCGGGATTACAGTAAAGGAAAACGTTGGCAACCCATCACCTGTTCGATTTTCGTTTCAAAGACCATTCGTGGAAGATTTCCGAAGGAAATCGAAGAGTGTATAGGCACCTTAAGTTTCTAGCAATATCTCCTATAGATCAACAAAGGAAGTTGAATAGTACAAAGCCACAGGTGTGGTTCTATAAATAGCAAAGGCGCAATGAATCACAAACAACTAAGATAAAGGTAATTTAGGCATCTCCAGACTTCAGCTGTAGTGTTTTCTGAGCAGCATTAACAGTTCAGTAAAACATTTCACATGTTGTCTGGTGCCTTATAGTTTGAGAATGGCGGCTCTAAAATAAAAATATAAATGGCCTTAAAATTACCTCCAACTTTGTCAAAATACCTGAACAATCTGATTGGATGCAGGTATTGCTCAGGTATTTTGAGAGCCAGCAGTGCTGACTAGCGAGATACTGAAGCTTGGCCCAGTGGGAGATTCCTCCGTCCACACAGTTTAGCGTAGATGGAGGTATTCTGTTGCACTTTTTCCATCTGACCACAGAAAATCTGCAGATAATCTATAGGTGTATGGCCAGCTTCAGGGATACAAACTCATTACAATTATTTTACTTAAGTGATTCATCTTGGTTTTGATGAGGACGTTCTACTGCAGGATTACTCTATTTGCGAGTTTGGCTTTGATTTATTTATTGAATGTATTTGAATTACAAGAACTTATGTCAGCCTACACCATGATAAATAATGTCTCGTAGGTCCTATATTCAATTTAATGCCAGGAGTGCGTTGAGTAAAAAATATCAGCACATTTGCTGGGCCCCCCAGAGTATTTCATAAGTATGTTTTGGCTATTTGTCAGTTTATAACACGTATAATGAAAAGCTATATTTTATGGTACTGTGTCCCCAGATGTCTTGTATTTTTTGATAAATATGAGTGTTAACATTAGAATGTGTTTTATGTATATTTTACTGTGTGATAAGCCCTGTTTTAGGGCCCTGTCACACCATTAGGAGTGCGTTCCTGTGTGTTTGGACTCTGGAGAGTAGGTCATGGTCAAATAAATTATCTGTAATTGTCCACTACACAGGGTCATATTCACCTAAGCCAAAGGTATCTGTCACTTATAAAGCCATCCACAATTTCTCCCCCCGGATACATCTCAGACCTTGTCTCAAAATATCACCCTAACCGTCCACTCCGCTCTTCCCAAGACCTCCTGCTTTCCAGCTCCCTTGTCAACTCATCCCATACTCGCCTCCAGGACTTCTCTAGAGTCTCTCCCATCCTCTGGAACTCTTTACCCCAATCTGTCCGTCTATCTCCCACCTTAACTGCCTTTAGGCGTTCCCTAAAGACTCATCTCTTCAGGGAAGCCTATCCCACCTCAACCTAACCACTCAACCATCACGTTCTGAAACAATTCATCCCTACACAGCTACCTCCTCATGTATCACTTACCCCTCCTCTTTTAGATTGTAAGCCCCCAGGGGCAGGGCCCTCCTCACCATCTTGTCTTGAATTGTGATTGTAATGTCTTCCTTATATTGTAAAGTGCTGCGCAAACTGTTGGCGCTATATAAATACTATGTAATAATAATAATATCTGATGGTAGGAATATCAGTAAGAATAAGAACGGTGGTGGCATACTTCACAATACATACAGTATATGAAAATGTATATAACATCATACGCCTAACAGAAAACTACACAAAATAGCCCAACAATGCTGTACAATAAACTTGCAAATAAATATAGAACTATAGAATTTCAAGAACAGAGATGGAATTTAAAACAGGGCACCCACTGAAACAAGAGGGATATTACAATGACTAGGAAGTCTCTAGGTATCAAGGCACTTCAGGAGACAGCTGGAATATCTTGTAATGGAAAGTCTATTGGAGAGGTTCTTTTTTTGGGGTGAAAGACTATTGTCCTCCTGACATAAGACTGATGCCAGCTATAACACATATCTGCTTGTAAGATATTCATATTTCTATGTGCATATCTGTATACCATACATAAAAAGTTTTTGTGACATTCAGATTGAAGATAGCAGATAGGGTTATAAAAACAGTCTATGTACATCTTTTATCAGGATTATAAAAACAGTCTATGTACATCTTTTATCAGGACTATAAAAACAGTCTATGTACATCTTTTATCACTGCTTAATAAACTGTTCCTCTACTGCACCCATCAGAGATGAAGTACTTTTAAGTTATGGAGTTTTAATGTGTTATCTTTACATCAGTCATTGTGTCTCTGCAAGTCAGGGATTGTGCAGATGTGAAGCTTTTCAGTAGTAAAAACACAAGGAAGAGTCAGACACGATTGTCTTTATCAAATAAAAGCTCAGTTCTAGCATATAATATGAGAAGTCCACTTTAAGGAGCAAAAAGTTTGTCTTTGCAATGGCGCACCAGTTTGAGCATATCTGTACCTAATATTTGTATCTGAATAAAACAAAAAATAGCTGAATAACAATGCAGAGATGCCAGGTGCACTGTATACACTACTTACTGTATAAGCACTAAGTGGATTGAAATTTGGATCAAGACACAGTGTGGCACAGGAGAAATAGGTCACTTGAGCACCTAGTTATTTTTATCCTTCGTAATAATTTAAGTTTCCAAAATGTGATTAATGGCCCAATCTAGAGTGCCTGGCACAGGATAAGAATGTGTATGTTATAATAATTGTAAATGATCTAACAGTAAAGCAAAACGTTTTAACACAGGAAGTATGTGACCAAACCCAGACCGCCCACTGACTATCACGTAACAGCAACTGAGATATAGAGGGGTGAATCCACCCAGGGACACCTTAACCCCTCCCTAATTTAACCACATTTAAAAAAAGCCTTTACATACACTTTAACACAGTGGAGGCTACTTCATATGACCGGAGCAAAGTCTCATCTTCCACCTCTCTCATCCACTGATATGGTCATCAGTCCTGCCATAGGGTATTTTGACACATATACTTCCATCAGGAATCTTGTTATTACTAAAGAATAAAAGGGGAAACTTCAATCTTCACACACTGAACTGTAAAAACTGTTTCTTAATTCACCAAGGTAAGGGGATGAAGTGCTTGATGTAGCACGAAACTGGTTGGGTTGTTCTCCAGTAGCTGATATATTGTTATGTATCCACACTTATTTGCCTTGCTGAGCATAATTTCTGCTTCTATGGATTGGCACTTTAGTAGATTTTCCTAACATTTTTCTTTCGCATTGATACTGAGCTCATGGCTACTTTTGAAAGTATAGACAGAAACAGGTTGAATCATCTGGCTTTTTATACTTCTCTGCAAGGAAATTGCAGGGATCCTTAAAGAGCCAGGGTACCTTGAAGTATCTCAAAAGGGCAGAGTGGCACATGCTTTACATTCCATGTGAAATAGTAGGTTGTACTGTTTTAGAGAGTATTGTTTTATGTGAAATAGTAGGTTGTACAGTTTTAAAGTGCCCAGCACTTCTGAACACGGACGAACATGGGACCTCATTCCCATGACAGTACTCGGGTCTAGCTGTCAATTACTAAACACCGCCACGTAATTTTAGAGGAGTGACATCATCACTCCCCCATTTTGCTGGTACCGGTCATTTTGGCGCTGACTATAGGGGAAGGAGAATCTGTGGGGAGTAATGGTAAAGTGAGCATGGAGTGGGATGCATGGGCAAGGTCCAACTGTGACCAATCCATATTATAACAATGTAATGCCAATGAAGGATTAGTATATCTTTAAAAAGTGTTATATCTATCAGAGGCAGCTGCAATCCAATATTCAGCTGTAATGAGTGATTGTACAGCCACCCAGATCACTTGTACGGAACAAACTCCGCGCGCTGAAAAAAAAAACAACAAAAAAAAGGATCCAAGATCATCGCTCACTTCAGGAACAGGATATTTATGATGGTCCGGCGTTCCTGAATAGGTTCATTTTAGCATGCCGCTTGTTTTATCCCCCTCACCATCACCACAGGTTCGCTTTACTGCAGCTACAAAATCTGTAAACACTTCTCCTAAGCTCTTATGACATGTAATTCTCAAACACACTCTATCCAGGGATGAGTTGTAAAGCAAATGTTTTCACAGTGAAATTGTATGTAACAACCACTAAGTGCTAAAATGGGCATTGCTTGGATTAGGTGCTGATATGCTGTCAAATGCTGCTAACTATTACTGACACGAATTGTACAGACATAAGTGCTGTGTTCCCATGCTTTTAACACTGTTGTGTAGAGTGTGGATAGTGTTACTGTATTCAGTATGTACATATGTAATACCATTAGTACAGACAGCAGAGCATGAAAACTCAAGGGGATTTGGATGTATCACTGCAGCATGCCCAGAATAATCGTGTTAATGGGTTGATGCTCCAGAGATTCCTTCACAACCCAGTGCTATGGAAAGGCCTGATCTGTAAGGCAGAACAGTGACCTTATGAAACTGTCATTCTAAGTTATCACAATACAATGCAGACTTTTATAATAGCAGTAAACTCAAAACAATCAGTTAACATTCATATATAGTTTAGTATACATAAATAAACAAAGACGGTTATAAACTTGAGGGCCCATTCACACCAGACGCTGCGCTAACTGCAGAGCGTCCGACGTGCAGTGCCGAAGCGCTGATCCCAACACATGATGGCATGCCTTACTTTTTACAGTGCACACCATAGGGTTCTTACTGCAGGAGGAGAATAACGCTTGGATATGCAGCAGTTCACTAACTGATGTAACAATTTTGGTGACTCAGTAAGTAGCCAGATTAATGGCACACTGTAAAAGCATACATTGTAAAAGCATACACAGCTACATTGAATCATTTTCGGCACTGTCCAGGCATGTGGCAGTATTGACAAATTGTATGCAGCTTTGTGCATAAGTGTTTTTTAACAAAGCTGTTAATTTTCCACTGCTGGTTATCTGGCAGGCAGAATTAGAATGATTTCTACCAGCTCAGACATAATTGTTTTGCTACTCTTGGATAGTCTGACCAGAAGGCCCTACTGCATCATAGCAGATCATTCTGTTCCTGATTCAGGTCTACTAAGGAGCAGATATGATTTGATCTAAATTGCTGATCTTGTACCAGAAAGTAAGTACTTTTTTGCAGAATAGTTTATAGTTTTTTTTTCTGAAAGCACATTAAAGTTGTGTGGGCATTTTTAGATTAATGTACTTTGTTGTTGTTTTTTTTCATCATCATGTGATTTCATACAAAAATTTTTCATCGAAAGTCCGTGATACAAATATAACGATGTACAATATAAAACAAATGGTTAAAATGTTAAAACACAGCAGGTTGCTCGCTCGGCACAGATTCTATTCAGCAAATGCCTAGCATTTTTCTCAATGAATACTCAACTTTCTCTGATTGGACGAGGGGTGGTTATGCTTTTCGCACTCAGTTTTAGCTGCCCGGAATTCTAGTTTGCATTTTTTGTTACATTCTTTGTAGTTAAGGAACGCCAATGCCGTTCCTTAATGGCATGGCAAAGTACACTTAGTACATTTGGGCTTTAGTATGAAATTAGAGGTGTGATAGTATTATCTCTCACATGATGTGAAAAGCTAAGGTGGTTTTATTGAGTAAAATATAAGAAGATAAGATGAAAGTTCAGTCACAGAGCCTGACACCTTCAAAAATTGCATAATTTAAACATCATCCCTTCAGGTATCGAATATATCAATGGGCAGATAAAACTGTAATTTCCACCATCTTCTTAAATGGTTTACCTTGCCACACGAAAGGCTACAAATAATATATTTGGGTACTGGACACAACCAAAATACTGAGCACTATACTGTATAAAGGATTACACCTGTACCTTTCCTTAAAGGAGAGCTCCAGGCAAAGTATTTCCACCAACCAACAAAATAGTGGAAAACCCATCTATAAGCAGTGTCCATTGCAGAAGCTCCTAACTGGATCCATTGGAGTTATTGTGTATTTTCAGCATTATCTAAAAATGTGTTCAGTAGGTTTCTCATCCAAATTCTGAAAAAAGGCACAGAAGTGGATTGTGGCACTTGCCTTGGAGATGCTTTTTTTTAACTCTGAAAGCAAGTGACTTAAAGTGCATGTCCAGCCAAAACTTCTTCAGTTTTCGATATAGTGGGGAAAGTTCAGGACCCCTACCAAGATTATACATCTTTCCAAGGCTCCATTAGTGGGATGACACCTCAGATACTTGGAGACAATGGATTCAACACACAAGAAGTGATGGGAAATCTGCAACAGGGACACCAACAGCTAGAAATAACTGATTGGGTTCAAGTCGTTCCCTACTCAATTGATAAAAATAATGTTTCTTTCTGTTTTGCTGTTGGAGATTTCCTTTTACATATGTCTAGCGAAACTGTTGTAAGGTAAGGCCGGTAAAGCACTAAAAGTACGAAAGGATAAAAAATATTGTGAGAGAAGAAGAGTACAAGAAAAACTCGTCCCAAGATTCCGCAGTGGTACTGGAGAACTAAAGACTGAGGTGGCGTTGCATGTGGGTTCCTCCCACTCGGTCTCTGCAGATAGCTCGAGGGGCCAAACAGAAGAAAATGCAGCTGTATTTGCCTCCAGGAGCAAAAAGAAAAAAAGGGGGCCAATTCCCAGGCAAACAAAGACTCACAAAGGCCAAGACCACAGACACAGAAATAACACAGGACTAACTGGTAAGAGGGGGAGGGGAAATAAGGAACATTGGGGAGTAAAAGACAAATGCTTATGGACAGTGGGGGCCAGGAGGATCCAAGGGATAGGATCGCAAAAGGAAGGAAATTACCCTCTGTGAGATAGGGCACTCCTCCACAACTGGGCAGGTAGGGCCTCCAGTCTCCCTCCCACGCCCATCCCTAAAAAGACTGACAGTAATAGGCATTCAGCGCATACCAAGATCTCAGGGAGTCCCAAGGCTAAGGAGGTTAAATACATTGTACTTTTACTTATTATATACGGAAACACAATAAAAATATTTTTTTTAAATGGTATTGTTACTGCAGTTAAAATCAGGAATAATCTTTTATGTAGAAGAAAATACGCAAACCCTTACACATGCACACACACAATATAGATTTATGACCCCCATTATCTCCTTCAACATTGCTTTCTTTTTAAATCTGTATTTCTATTTAGCCCCTAGTTACAATAACACACTTCATCCAAAATGCCCTCACTGCATATTTGCTTAATCTAACCTCGGAATTGCTGAAGCTGCGGCTCTGCTCTTTTAAATAGGGTGTATTCTAAAGAGCAAACAGATTACATAATAACATATTCCTCTCGCTAGTACCCAGACAGATGAAGCATTGAATTAAACACGAGCTTAGGACTCACTAACATTATTAATGAACCTTGCTGCTGCAACACAAACATTTGTCAAAGTCAGCAAAAACCTTGAGACAAATAAAAAGAATCACTCAAGCTATTACGCAGTTTTCAGTACTCACATATCCAATTAACTATTGGTGCTTCACTTTTCAATAATGCATGTTGGCTGTTAATATTCAGCGCAGTTTATGAAACTTTGGGCGGTCATTCATGTGGAAGCCTTGCTTGCATATATTTTTTATACACCTCTCTTTTATGAGGATTGACAGTAGAAAACATTTGTGGTATTTTTCACAAACTCACTGTTCCAACTAGTTCTAGATCAAGTCAGTTTCCCTAGCAGAGGCCATGAAGATATAAAAGGATTATAAGGATATGAAATAAAAAAATATAAGAAAATATAAAATGATAAAATATAGTAAATGCATGGTAAACCTACAGATATTTTCAATTCCACTCATGAAGTCTTATGGGAAGAAGCCAATTACACTCCCATTGTTAACTGCAGGAGCCTTGTAGAATTGTGAATGGAATAAGTGTACATTAAGTGATTGCCCAAGTGTTCAGTTATAAGGAATGTTACTGAGGATCTAGACTGCGTATCAGTAGGGAGGACACAATCTGTGTCAAAATCAGTGACTTGATTGAAATGTAGCGTTATCATAAGGCAGTGCCTGACTGCCCACAGGGAACTTCTTTCTGAAGGCGACCAGTTTTTCAGTAGCTGATAAAAAAACACAGAGCAGGTGATGCTTCTAGGTAAGATTCTAAGCTATTGCTAATGGCTCTGCTTCATCAACAATAAGTATGCAGAATCTGGCCCACACAGTATATTAGTATGTTTTCCAGTTCATACAATCGAGACAAACAGTAAAAAAAAAAAGTAATATTATGTTTGCAAGGATTGTGCATGTAGAATGGATGTTTTAAAAGAATTATGAAATCTACAAAGTACTATGTACTATAAATTAGTATAAAATGGTAGTCCATCACGGGAGCGAGCTTGGAGCAGTGGCTACTTTACAACACAGACGGGGACCATGGGGAACAAAAGTAGCCACCCTCCAGAAGGAAGGACAGTGCCAGCACTAATTCAGAGATGATTTGAGGATCTACAGCCGAGTGATACACAAATAAGATATACATTTGTGTTAATCGTTAAGGTACTTGAATGCATCTTTTAAGGTTTGGTACTGGTTCACACTGATCCTATTTTTGCAGCGGATTCAGCCTGATCAAAAGCGTCACTGAAGTATATGAGCTTCTTTTTGGCAGATCTAAGCTCGTTTTGGCCCCAATAGGAAACACTTCACTTCAATGTATCACAATCTGCTCATAAAAGCGCGCATGACTAATATATGCAAGTATACCCCCGCAAAAACGCATGTAAACATGCAGGAAAAAACATGCGTTTTTATGGGCGAAAAAGCTCATGCTTAGGTGTGAATCTGACCTTAATGGTGCTCCTGCTTAGACCCTCCGCATCTGCCCCTGGTGAGACCTCCGCCTCTGCTAAGACCCTCAGTATCTGCCCCCGCTGAGACCCTCAGTATCTGCCTTGCCGAGACCATCCACATCTGCCCTGCTGAGACCCTCCGCATCTGCCCCCGGTGAGATCCTCTGCATCTGCCCCCGGTGAGATCCTCTGCATCTGCCCCGGTGAGACCCTCCACATCTACCCCTGGTGAGACCCTCCGCATCTACCCCTGGTGAGACCCTCCGCATCTGCCCCTGCTGAAACACGCCGCATCTGCCCCTAGTGAGACCCTCCTTATCTGACCTGCTGAGACCCTCCGCACATGCCCATGCTATGCCCCTCCTTATCTGCACCTAGTGAGACCCTCCTTATCTGCCCCTGCTGAAACACGCCGCATCTGCTCCTGGTGAGACCCTCCGCATCTGCCCATGTTATGCCCCTTCTTATCTGCCCTGCTAAGACCCTCCGCATCTGACGAGACCCTCCTTATCTGCTCTGCTGAGACCCTCCTTATCTGCCCCCGCTGAGACCCTCCTCATCTGCCCCTAGTGAGACCCACTGCATCTGACCCTAGTGACACCCTCCTTACCTGCCTCTAGTGAGACCCTCCTTATCTGCCCTGCTGAGACCCTCAGCATCTACCCCTGCTGAGACCCTCCGCATCTGCTACTAGTGAGACCCTTCTTATCTGCCCCTGCTGAGACCCTCCACATCTGCCCTGGTGAGACCCTCCTGATCTGCCCTGCTGAGACCCTTCTGATCTGCCCTGCTGAGACCCTTTGAATCTTCCCCTGGTGAGAACATTTACATCTGCCACTGGTGAAACCCTTCGCATCTTCCCTTGCTGAGACCCTCTGCATCTGCCCCTGGTGGGACCCTTCTTATCTGCCCTGCTGAGACCCTTTGCACCTGCCCTGCTGAGACCTTCTTTATCTTCCCTGCTGGGACCCTCCTTATCTGCCCTGCTGAAACCCTCCGCCTCTGCCCCTGGTGAGACCCCCCTTATATGCCCTGCTGAGACCCTCCGCACATGTCCCTGCTGAGACCCTCCACACATGCCCCTGCTGAGACCCTCCGCACACGCCCCTGCTGAGACCCTCTTTATCTGCCTCTAACGAGACCCTCCTTATCTGCCTCTAATGAGACCCTCCGCATCTACCCCTGCTGAGACCCTCTGTATCTGCTACTAGTGAGACCCTTCTTATCTGCCCCTGCTGAGTCCCTCCGCTTCCGCCCCTAGTGAGATCCTCTTTATATGCCCCTGTTGAGACCCTCCTGCTCTGCCCTGCTGAGACCCTTAGAATCTGCCACTGGTGAGAACATCCACATCTGCCACTGGTGAAACCCTTCGCATCTTCCCCTGCTGAGACCCTGTGCATCTGCCCCTGGTGAGACCCTTCTCATCTGCCTTGCTGGGACCCTCCACATCTACCCCTGGTGGGACCCTCCGCATCTGCTGCACCCACACGCTGGACCTGGGTCTGTCGTGTATTGGTGCTGATCTGAGGTTTGCAGTGCAGTGGTGTTGGGCTGAGGTCTGCCGTGCATTCCTTGATTTAGCTCACTTTCCAAATTGCTTATATTGGTCCCCTACCAAGTCCCCTACCAATTCCCCGAAAATACATCTTTTAGTGAATTGGCTCACTATTTTGAAAATAATGTGGAGAAATAATTTCTGTAACACAAGAATGTTCATGCAGGTGGGGCTGCTTGAATATGGGTGGAGCACAAGGGCCCCATAATCTTGTATTGCCCGGGATCCTCATGTGCTGTCAGTCCTCCCCGCTCTCTAACCATCTCCTGTAGCCATAGCCATGTGCAACCTATTGCATTAGGGTGTGCACACAAAAGTACAAGTGTGTGAGTGTGTGTGTAATATAAATATATATATATATTACACACATACACAAACCTGAGGCATCCCAGATTCCCATCTCTTCAACTGTCCTTTACCTTTTCCAGCTGAAGTGCAATAATGAAGCAGGGAGCCTGGCATGTGGTCATGTGACCATCCGCCCCGCTTCCTGATTGGATTGGAAGCCGCAGCCAGGGGAGAGAGTGAGGAAAGACAGCCAGGGGAGAGAGCACGAAGAGACAGTCAGGGGGAAGAGCGAGGAGAGACAGTCAGGGGGAAGAGCGAGGAGAGACAGTCAGGGGAAGAGTGAGGAGAGATGGCCAGGAGAGAGAGCAAGGAGGGACAGCCAGAAGAGAGAGAAGAGAGACAGCCAGAAGAGAGACAGCCAGAAGAGAGACAGCCAGGAGAGTGTGCCCTTCAAGACTTATCTGCACCCTGTATTTCAGACACCTCTTTGCTCCCCGAGTTCCCGCGTCCCTAAGTGTCCAGAGCCTCCTCCATGCACTCAAGTTGGAATACCAGGACCGCGTGGTTGCCCCTGTCCACCTGACATTGGAGACAGCACATACAGGACTCAAAACCCGGACTGTCTGGGTGACTCCTGGACAGGTGGCAATCCTATACTCAAGGTGATTAGGGTGTGCCCAGACACACCCGGCAAAGCTTGTGTGCACGCCTATGCCTGTAGCATATCTGCAGTCCCTGAACATCACATGTAGTCTCTAGTCATCTCCTGTAGCATGTCTGTAGCCTCTGGCCATCTCTTGCACATCACAAAACATGAAAGTGTTGTGATGTGTATAAAAACTATTACATTATTAGCCACTGCTTTAGATATAATTTTAATGTAAAGAACTAAAGTCCCGCTTTGCAAAGAGCACATTTTTTTTTGGGGGGGGAGGGGGGGAAGAGACATGAAAATACTCTTTTGCAATTAAAAATAAACTTTGCACTTTGGATCTTTTTTTTAAACTACACATCATATGCTGAGAATAAACCGGGTGCCACAGATGATGCAACTCCTGTACACATATGGTGTCAGTGGCAGAGGCAAAAGAAGTGGTGAGAAGATGGCGCAACGATTAGTGCCCTGGTTTGTCACCACTGGCACAGGGCACACTGACAAGTATGCCATAATGTGCAAGTTAAGCTAGATGAAAATTACATCTAATTAAAGCACATGTGTGCCCATGCTACAACCGTGTACAAATTTGTTGCTACCCTTCCGCAAAAAAAGAGAGACAATTTTCTCTGAAATAACGCGAAACCCACAAAATGAATTGGCATCCATCATTTTTTTTCAATGTTTAATAAAAATCTGACTTTTTGATGCAACAGAATACTTTTAAAACAAATGAAAATGGCATGATTGAAACTGATGGGATCCTAAGCCTACAAGCTTTAGGGGCAATCACATGTGATTTCTGTAGCTTTCAACAAGACTTCCGTAGCTTTCAACAAGACTTCTGCACCTGCTGACAGGTACTCTGGCCCACTCTTCTCCATCTGTCTCAGGTTTTAATGGTGCCTTCTTTAGACTGCATGTTTCAGCTCTATATAGTTGAATCACGTTTATTGAAGTGTAGAAGTGATACAAACATTATATCAAAGCTTAAGAAATGAGATGAGCAAGACAATACAATCAGATAATAAATGAACAAAAATAGAGGATCACTGGTTGTTACATACAGTAAAGAAGTGCAATGTACGTGTAGGGACCTTCAAAAGGTAATAGAACAGAAACACAAAGAAATTAATCTCACATGTGGGGCTCGTGCCAATCAAAAAATATATCAATCATTTAATAAAAAAAGGAATGTAAATACGAGTAAGAAGTAAAGAGAAAGACGAAAGAAGAAAATAAGAGAGGAAAAGACGGGGGGAATTGACGTAAGGAGTTGCAATAGGAAAACAACAAGAGAAGGTTAGTAAGAAATAAAAATAAACTCTGCATATCAGAGGAGTCCAAAAAGTGGATATGTTTCAGCTCTTTAAATAGATGTTCAGCAGGATTCAGATCAGGGATCACAGAAGGCCAATTCAGAATAGTTTAATGTTTTGTTCTTTGTTAGCTGTGTGTTTTGGGTCATTATCCTGATGGAGGACCCATGACCTGAGACTGAGGCAGAGCATAGTAACAATGAGCAGGCCGTTTCTCTCCAGAACTATTTGATTGTCTTGAGGTTTCATTGTGACCTGCACAGATTGAAGGCACCCTGTGCCAGTCACAGCAATGCAGCCTCAAAACATAACCAGTGGATAATATTTGGGGTAGTTTAATTCAGCGGCCGCAAACCCCAGGACTCAGGGACTCCAAAAAGCTTCAGTTTTGTCTCATCTGTCCAAACAATGGTGTCCCAGAAGCATCATGGCTTGTCGATATGCATTTAAAAAAATTCCAGTCTGACTTCTTAATGTTTTTCGTTTAACAGTGGAGTCCTCCTGGGTCTTCTTCCTCAAAAAGCGACAGATGGTGCTTTCAGACTCTGAAGTACCTTGGCCTTGCAGTTCAATTCTTTGGAAATTTCCCTTGGCTCTTTGTTTACCATTCACACTATCCTTCTGTTCCATCAGGGGTCGATTTTCCTCTTGCGGTTATGTCCAGGGAGGTGGGCTAGACTTCCATGGACCTTAAACTTCTTAATAATAATAATCAGGCAGCTTGGAGATGGTCTTCTAGCTTTTACCTTTGACACATTGGTCTATAAGTTTCTTTCTTACCTCCTCAAACAACTTTGTTCTTTGATTTTTCTGGCCTATTTTCAGTGTGGTGCACATGAGCATACCAAACATCTACTTTTCACCATGTAAATAAGCCGACTGACTGATTACAAGATTGAACACTTATGCTGATAACAGAAAATAGTTTGACCACTACGATTCAATTATTTCTAATCTTTTCTAGGGGTACCAAAAAATCTGTCCAGGCCATTTTAGAATACCTATTGTAAAATAAGCAATAGTTTTACACTTTTGCTTTCCTCTATGAAATACAGCCATGCAGGCATACATGAGACAATTGCTTTTAATGTAATCACTTTTTAGGAGAAATGATGCATTGTTTCCATGAGCTGTAAGGGCACCAATAAATTTGTCCATGTATGCATATTTAAAGGTTTTCTCATGCTCACTCCAGTGGAAGCCCAGTGGGTTAGTAATAACAGTGGAGAAGGCACTCCAGAGTAGACACTAACTACTTATGTATACTGAGATACTAGGTTCAAAAGACTTTTTCAGCCTTGGCTTCTGTGTGGCACTCATTGTGAGGTAGAAACAGCTAGAAAGCCTACTTTTAAAGCTGAACTCCAGGTACAAAAGCATTCATATAATCCTAAATAGAGGTAAAGTTTATAAATTCACTTTGTATGCACCAAATGCCTCTGCAAACCCAGATATGACCTTTTAAACAGAGTGCTGGCATCATCTCTGTGCTGCATACAGCCTCTGCAGAGAGCAGAACTGTGGGAGGAACCCAACAGATTTACTCACTAGGGTGAATGCAAAAAAATTACAGGATAGTGGCAGGTACAAGACCAGTTACCCTACAGTGTTTGATCTTCACATGTTTGGTCATCACTTTGGTTTCACACTGGATTACTGCACAGATGTGGAAGAAATTCACAAAGCACACAGAGATCCAAGTAGGAATACGCATGCCTCTTATATTTAGACAATATTTGCTTATCCTGGAGTTCAGCTTTAAGAAATTTCCATTTAGAGCCTAAAGCGGAGAAAGTATTTAGAAGTATTTTTTCAAGTTAAAGCCACATAGATGCGTTACATAAATCTCTGGCTTATATGGAGAAAGATTCACAATATATTAGAATGTCTACAAGTAGCAGGCCGAGTCTTAGTAGATGTATAAGATGTGGCAACAGGGGCTAGCATACAGCAGTTTTAGCTAAAAATAGTATAGAAAAGATGACCTATTCATGTCATTACTCTGGTTCATGTTGACTGACTTACAGACCCACAAAAATTAATTTTTAACCAGGTCTGGTATGCTTGCTTCTAACAAATAAATATTGCATGCATTTCTAAAAATAAGCAGACACGGCTCTGGCTGCAGGCCTGGAGGCATCCCCTTGTAATGTCACTAGTCATTGGCACACACTAAGAAAACATTCTAAACCTACCTATAAAGGTTACAGTGCTAAATTAATTTTATTAAAATTTGGCAACATCAAAGAAATATGCGTTGTGTCTGCACAATAAAAATAATTTCACACAGAATATGATCACCTTATACACTAAGTCCATTCAGACATATGTAAATTCTTTAGTCCCACACAGAGCACTTTCATACAGTGGTAGTTTATAAATGGTATAATGCAATGGTATAACTATGAATGCATTAGGTACAGTATACAAATACATCAGAATGCAATTTCCACCTATTTGTTATAGTTCACCCAGTATCTGAATATAAAAACAGAAACAGAGCGCACTGGATAGTGCAGATAAAACCACTTTTAATAAAAGAAGAAAAATTACAATTGTGCTTCCAATAAAGTCACTTGATCAAAGAATATCAAGAAGATAACCCATCCACAAAAATGCCAGGTCATGGCAACAGATGCTGAAACCCTCTCTCTCTGAGAAGCTGGCAACAGGAGCGGGAACAAGCCAGGATGTTTTTCAGGGAGTTTCTCCTACTTCCGGCTTTTTAGAAAGAGAGTTTGAGCATCTGTTGTCAGGACCTGGGTTTCCTGTGGACGAGTAATCTTGGTGATCTGCCCTGATGAAGTTACATCATTGTAAGTAGGGGTGCAACAACTAATCAATTCAATTGATTATAATCGGTAGTGAGAATCGTTGGCAATGATTCTCATCATCGATTAGGTGATTTACGGTTAGTTGCCGCCACTCTGCTCTTCTGTTCTCCTCCCCACTGGTGCTGGCTGCAGCGGTCTATGTCCCTTTGAATCCCTGCTGCTCTCCCTGCCTGTATCGGCAGAGGCAGCGGAGACACAGATCACTGCAGCCGGCACCTGCGGGGAGGAGAGACCGATGTGACTGCATTCCCGTTGCCCCCGTACCTCTTACCTTCAGGTCCCTCCTCGGCTGATTTACAGCAGGCAGTGGGCGGATGCAATAGCCAGCCTGCTATTGGCTATTGCACTTTGAAATATACAATAGCAGGCTTGCTATTGCTCCCAGCAATAAAGTACAAAAAAGTTTTAAAAAATAAAGTTAAATAAACTAAAATTAAAAAGACAATAAAAGTTAAACAAAAGTTAAACAAATAAAAATTAAAAATGCAAACAAAAAAAACTAAGTTAAATAAACTACACATAAATAAAGAAAAAACATTTATTTTTAAAAGGTGGGAAAAGTAATTTTCAGGTTCGGCCTGACAAATTTTGCTGCAGGAGGTGCATTGCGGTCCCATTCATTTCAACGGATCCCAAATGCATCTCCTGTCCACAATGTGATCGCCCGCACTGGAACGCGCGGTACTGCAATGCCCCATGTTCCAGTGCAGTGCGATTTCAAAAAATGTGCATACCGTTTTATTCTGACGTAAACTTCATGTCTGTAACGCTGCATTTGTGTATTTTATTTTAAACAAAAATCATTTTTTTAAAAATGTTATCCAATTAATCAAAGTGATTATGAAAATAATCGTTAGCTGCATCCCTAATTGTAAGTGCAATTTACATTTTCTTATTTGGTCATTATGGAGTCACATACCTTACTCAGAAGCCTCTGGCAGAAACAGCCATTTTCTGATTCAGGAGCCACATACCAGTTTTGGGGCAGTAAAGCTGAACCTATTTAGCATCACTGTGTGATATCACTGTTTAGAAACTATTATGCCTTCCAAGAGTAAGAGAATGACTGCTTCCACAAAAGGCTTCTGAGAAAGAATCACTTTAAAAAGTAAAGGTGGCATTACACCTTAAAAGGATCACCCGCGATTATCGTATGATAATCGGCAGGTGTATGGGCACCTTAAATCTCGCTAATACTGAAATGTTGAAGCTGGGTAGTCCCCAAAATGATAAAACAGAAATAGGTCATTCACATATATCTGTGACTACTGTAACTACAGTTATCGGTTTGAGTTACTAAACTGTTATTAACACAGTGGCCAGTACTATTCTATTCAACTGTCAAATGTTTGAGCTAGTGATGCTAACCACCCAAGAATGTGTCCTTACCTACAACTAACAGATCAGCTTACTTGCAGATATACAGTACGTTAATTGTCAGCCTGTAAAATAACAGACAATTAAACTAACCAATACTTAGATTAAAAGAGAACTTTGGACAAAACTTTTTTGGTGTTAGTTCTCTTTTGTGTCACAGGAGGACATTCATTAATGTCCTCCTGTAACCCAAAACTCAACAAATAGCGGGCTATTGCCTGCTATATGCTGACAGGGCAAAGCCATGCTGCAGCCAGCAGAGACAGAGCCAGAGCCAGCTGTGACTGATCTCTCCCCTGTCTGCTCCTCCAGTCAGCCCTGGAGGAACGGAGAAGGAAGTGGGGAATTTTGAGGAAAAAACTGAACTAAACAGACCCATGTTAGGTCTGTGGGCAGGAGGATGTAAATGGACGTGCGTCTACTTATATCCTTTTACCTCCAATCCGTCACACTCAGATCTACAAAAAAGGAACTCTTTCTTTTTTTTCGTACCTAGACGGACTCAGAGGTAATCGGATGTAAACGGACACATGTCTTTTCACATTCACCAGCCCAGAGACTAACATAGCACTTCCAATCAGATGCGTATGAAAAACTGACAGGCCCCTTTCACACTACTTTTCCAATCAAAACTTCCTAAGTAACATGTATTTTGTGTTTGAGTGTGAGTTGCAGCAGAGCAACCTAGGAAGGTACCAAATTGCTTCTCTCTCCCAAGATACATCTCCAACCTCATTTCAAAATATCACCCAAACTGTCCCCTTCTCTCCTCCCAGGACCTCCTGCTCTCCAGCACCCTCATCAACTCCTCCCATGCTCACCTCCAGGACTTCACCACAGCCTCACCCATCCTCTGGAATTCCCTACCCCAACCTGTACGGCTATCTCCTACTCTGTCTTCCTTTAGACAGACCCTGGAAACTAATCTCTTCAGGAAAGCCTATCCCATCTCTACGTTTCAACTAAAATGTTACTTTCTCAAACAATTCATCCCCACACAGTTACTACCTTTTATATTAGTTGCCTTTCATTTTTAGATTGTAAACTCTCATAAGCAGTGCCCTCCTAACCCTCTTGTCTTAAATTTTATTATAACTGTAATGTTTCCCTTTATTTTGTAAAGCGCTGCTCAAACTGCTGGCGCTATATAGATACTGTACAACCATAATAATAACAATAATAATAAGTTGTCAGGGATACCGGCGCAGGTGACCCCACACCTGCGCAGGTACCCACACAGGCAGACCAAACACGTGTGACCACACAGGACAAGGCAGAATGTATGATATACCGTTTTAATATGCCAACCAGGATAATGCAAACAGAAACAAGTCTTAGCAACCAACTACATCTAAACAACACCACATGCAAGAAGTACAGGGGTGTGGAAATTTAAAAAAAAAACTACTTGTCCAAGGGCTAAGGCGGGGGCCAAATCTACTTCACGACAATCTACTTGTCCCAATACAAAAAATAGTTTTAATCAAAACTAAGGATGCACCAATACCGGTTTTTCGGTATCGAGTACCGATTTTTTGCTTTCGGATCTCGCCGACACTGAATACTAATACCGGTGCTTCCGCTGACATAGAGCAGGCTTCCCTGGTAATCAGGAAACCGGGCAGCAGGTAATAAAATCCCGCCCAGGTTCCTGATTGCCACGGAAGCCGGCTCCATGTTGTTTGGCCTGCTTGATTGCGATTGACCGGGAAGCAGGCTTCCCGGCCAATCAGGAAGCCGGGTGGCGAGTAATGACCTGATTGACCGGGAAACTGGCTCGATGCTGATTGGCCAGGAAGCCGGCTTTCCAGCCAATCAGCAAGGACACGGCTTTCCGGGTCAATCAGAAAACCAAGAGGCGGGTCATTACTTGCCGCACGGCTCCCTGATTGCACGGGAAGCTGGCTCCATGTTCCCCTACGGCACTTTCCAGTCAGAGGAAATTTTCATCTGGCCGTAAGTTCCAATATCGGGGAAGGTATCGGAGCATTTGGGTACTTGCCCAAATACTCGGTATCGGCACTGATACTAGTATCGGTGCACCCCCTAATCAAAACATATTTTACTGTGCTAAATAGCGCTTCTCACTGGTCAGCGCAGTCATCTGACCACGTTGACCAATGAGTGCTTGCAATTTGCGAGCGAAATTCAAAATGCATAGGGGAAGACTGCGCTGCACAGCAGTACGGGGGACAGATAGTACACCCATACTGGCGGAGGGGAGGGATTGTTCGCCGAAAGATAAGTATAGCCAGGGGGGTGGTCCCCCTGAGACTCTCACTGATTGGCTGTGCTCGCCGTCCAATCTGCCTGCTGATTGGACGGCGAGCACAGTGTGTGAGAGTCTCAGGGCTGGACTTCACTAAGAGGCAGCTGATTGGCTCATCGGCATTCCACCCATTCTAGTGGAGTTAGCCACATTAATAGATGCACACAGCCATGACAATCAGACGCCGCCCACAGAGGCGTGTCCTTACATCATGGATCTTGGCTCACAGGTCTGCATCAATTACACTCCCCTATATAAAGCTGAGTGAGGCAGTGGATATGTTCTGACGAAGGGGGCGTGGCCCCGGAAACGCGTCATCACAGGAGTCCCGTGCTGACACACAGACATATGTGCAGCCATTCTACAGTCGCATAGGCTCATCTTTATGCTTTTATTGATCCACTTTTGTGAGTATGTTTTTACTCTGTATTTGTACTTAGAATCATTAAAAACCCTCTCCACTAGGGTGGGCACTCTTCTCTTTCCTTTTTTTAACAGGAAACAATACTGAGCCACAGACTTTACTGCAGGGAGGGCTTAAGTAACCTCCCAGGGAGCACCAGGCGGTGGATGATTGGTGGCAGCTGGGAGACACCTGCAGGTGAGCACTGGAGTTGCAGTTTCCAGCACCATCCAGTGGAGGTCTGGTAGCTAGCAGTTCCTGGCTGCCTGGAGACCCCTGCAGGTGAGTACGGAAACTGCAGGGCTTAGCTCCAGCGCCACCTGGAGGCGCTCTGGATCCTAACACAAGTTCTTTAAGTAAACACGTGAGGCTTAAAACATGAAAACTTCTACTGCTCACCTGTTTTCATAATGTGTAGGCTCGTGTCATCGGGATCCTGGCATTAAAGTGTATTTCAAGGTTTGCAGTCAAATCTGAGAAAACCATACTAATATGTTTGTATGTGTTCCCATTCACATAGCATACCTAGAAATCATTTTATAACAATATTTTTAGATGTTTCTTTGGAGCAGGCCTTTGGGCAGAGCTACACTGAACAAATTCAAAGCGAGTCTGTCCCCGTACAAAGTGGCAACTGAGTGGGTTTCCCCTTATTAACAAAGAATGCAGAAGCCAGGCTTCTAGATACTTAACTCTTTTTTAAGACTGACAGTGATCAGATCTAGTTTACAACTGATAATAAGATCTGCCAGCACAGAACTGACAGGGTTAAACATTAACCCCAATGTAAAAAAAAAAACACATTGCATAGCAGAGGAAAACTTCAATTTTGTCATTTTCATAAAAGAGCAAGTAAAATGTAAGCAGCAATTTTTTATTATGTGTTGTTTTGTGAATGAGAACATGCAACAAATATAAACAAGGTGTTATCCCAATATTCCCAAAAGTGAAAATACACTTTCAAATACAAGTTCCCATTACAGTATAGAAATACAGAAATACAAAAACATGGAGCTGCAAGTGTCACCCAGAAAAAATATATAACATAAATAGAATGCAACACTAATAAATATTATTAATTACACAGACCACGGAATGTTAGCATAAAAATGGCTGGTTAACAAGTAAAAATGTGTTAGCCAGGGAAAAAATACACAGGTACAGAAGGCAAAGGTGTTTTTACATTCATACCTTTTACTACTTAAAAGAGAACTATCGGGTAAGTGTTTTTCCCCATAGTTCTCTTAAGGGTCACGAGAGGACATATACTAGCGTTCTCCCGTGACCCAAAGCTCAGTATATGCGAGCTACAGCTTGCGGTATACTGAGACCCCCGCAGCCGGGACGGATCCCGACAATGCTGTCGATATCCACCCAGCTGCATGAATGACAGCGGGCTCTGCCTATCTAGAGGCAGAGTCAGCTGTACCCGGCCCTCCCCCGTCCATTCCTCCAGTCAGCGCTGGAGGATCAGAGCAGGGAGGGGGGAATCCCTGCAGGGACAGTCACGGCTCTCTGCAGGAAGATGATCGAGAAGTGAGCGAGCGACGGTATGTGTTCACTCACTTCCCGATCTATTGAGCCGACGTATGACAATGAAACTGGTTGGCTCGAACTATGAGTTGGAAGGGGGTTTAACACCGCGGATGTCAACTGGTTAACTAAAAATATTTAAGGAAATGTCCAATACACAGAATTTATGACACCTTATGAAAGGTAACTGCCATGGGTATGCCAGTAGAGTTAGACATTCTGAATTTCCACATTGTAGTGATAATAAACAGCCCTCAAAAGCTTGTCAATTTGTTGCTCATCTATTTACATACAATCTTTTACTAGCTGTATACAATGCCTTTCTTCAGAATCTGTACACATCTTTGTATTATGTCATTTCAGCTTACAATACTTTTTTTCCCCTTCTCCACCTGTGTAATACTGACTAATGTAATTTACACTAAGTGGCTAAATTAGTGGAAGTGATGTATATTACATCACTTCCTGCATTCACTGTCACTCTTCAGCTAGAGAATCTGATGAAGCCGATCTCTGCTTCATCAGCTTCTCTGGAGGTCCCTAAGTGACATTAGGGGTCTTGGAGACCCCTGATGTCTCCATAAAGAGGACCTGTCATGTAAATTGGCTATCCCATAGGGGGCTTCTTAGCCCCCCATGTAATAGCAATAAAGTTGTATGTAAAAAAAAAAAGCATAACATTTATTTAAAAAAAAAAATTTTTAAGTCCGCGCCCCCCATCACTCTTCTTTTGCCAACTGCTCCAGGTCTCTCAGATTGGAAGAGTTCCTTTTCCCAATATTGTTGTGAGCCATCCCATGTGCACCCTGCTACAAAGGCTGGTTATAAATGTATGCGGTTACCATCTTTTTTTTTTTACAGAACTAGGAATGCACCGATACTGGTTTTTTGATATCGAGTACGAGTACTGATATTTTTTTTTGTGCCCGGATTATCAGTAAGTCGGGCGGCAGATCATGACCCGTTGTCCAGCTTCCTGATTGTCTGTGAAGCTGGTCTTCTAACCAAAGAACACTGGCTTCACTTGCCGAGGCTGCCTGGCTTCTTGGGAGATCTCCTTCTGACCGGAATTTCCGGTATTGGAGATAAGTATGGGAGCACTTGGGTGAGTATGAGTGCTCACCCAAATACTCGGTATCGGTGCATCCCTAAACAGAACACTTCAATCTGCTTTAGTAAGAAATATAAAAAACGCATACGTGGTAGAGGTGGCCTCTTTATTCCATAAAGCTACTGGGCAGTGACGTTTTAAGTTTTTATGTTTCCTTGAAAAAAAGATTAAAATATTTTTTTTTCCAGCTGTAAATAAGGGGAACTGATGGCTCTTAGTGGCCACTGTTTGATGGATTTGCCTTTTTTAGAATGTCTAGTTGTCTTAAATCACAAAAGCAGGACTTTGCTAGAACCATTTTTTTTATTTCCTGCTAGAGAGTTTCCAGCTTTTGTAAAAATTTCCAAAATCAAACAGCAGACAATTACTTTGTTTGGAAGTGGAAATTGAGTGCACCAACCCATGCCTGCTTTCATTTCTGCTTTCTGTTTAATTCTTAATAATAAAAAATGTGGATCCGCGCTTATGGGTAGCCTTGATATTAAAGCAGCTGCGCTCTCAACCCTGGGGTCAAAATTGGATAAAGTGTGAATTGTGCAGCGCTAGAAGATAATAAAGTGCATGATATAAATATAAATATGTAAATATATAAATAAATATATATAAATTAGACAATATGAAAAAATCTATAATACTCAGTGTCTATCTATTTAAATAATTATAATAAAAAGTGTATCCACAGTGTAAAATATCCAGTATCAAAATTATATACAGTGTCAAAAATATTTTCACTCTTGTGTCTTTCAATAATAAAGTGATAAAATAGTGTCAAAACATTTTTGTGAACAGCTGATGACCAGCATAAAACTTTACAATAGTCCCAAATGGTGATCCATTTATCATAGAAATTATAGAAATTAGAAATTAGAAAACCGTGATATAACTTAAAATTGGATCCAATGAACACTTCAAGCAAATATCTCCAGTTGGTGAATCAGTTGATGAATTATTCCCACACCACAGTGTTGTCAGTGTTTTCAAACTGCCCCCTTTCGGGTGTGTACTCACCCCACAGTTGAGGTAATGAAGCAAAAATCCCAGGTTAGAGGGTCCACATCTCAAATGTTTTAAACCTCATCTGATAAGCCACCGATTTTAATACCTATGTATTTCACCTCCAAACACTAACAAATGGAAGCTCTAAGCTATAATTATACCTTTCCCTTTACAA
>NW_017306293.1:2399964-2414600 GCF_000935625.1 Nanorana parkeri | reverse complement strand
GACTATGCAAGTTGAACAGGAACAGATTGGGCGTCTGCATAAGGATTCCCCTCTTATTGTCACTCCCATTCCAGCCTTTCTTGAGGGTTGGTCTGCTCTGGTGGTCCCGTCGGATACATGTGCATCCACTGTCTGTTGGATCTCCTCTACCTCCTGAGGAAGCGCTTGGTGCGTGAAACGCATAGAGACTACTATCCACTCTATATCATCTTCAGATAAGGCTGTTTTCACACATATGATTTGGAGAATATTTCATTGTGATTTTGTTTCATTATACATCGTGTTTTCAATGATGCTTATATAGAGCTATCATTATTATGTTATGAAATATCCATCAATGTTCTATGTCCAATATCTATATGAATTATTGAATCATTGAATAATGTTCTCTGTGTGATTTCTATGCTTTAATCATGACAACATTGAGTGGTTTGTGGCGGTATCTTGCTATTAGGATATGCATATCCTTCTTTTAATCTATGGGCTTTTTAGTGTTTTTGTAATTAATTAAAAAAAACTTTTTATACAAAGCAAGTTGTAGTTCATTGGGTCTGTCATTTGGTGCCTTTAAAGCCCCATCTTCCTATACTACTTTTTTTTTTTTGTTGAAAATTATAGTGGTGTGGCACCATTTACTCAGGATCTGTTCATGATCATTTTTCTTTCTATAATTACACATAAACTAGAAGTAAACCCCTGGTTCTCAAATGGTGGGTCGTGACCCTAAAGTGGGTCGCGACCCAGTGTTCAGTGGATCCTCATGTGCCTTCCACATTTCTAGGTGAATGGCTCCTCAGCCTCCCCTCAGCGCAGCACTGGCAGTTCACACACCAAGCAGCCATTAAAACTATGCTGCCTGGCACAGTGTCAACTTGGGTGAGATGGGATGGGGCTATGGCCGCGAGGGAGCTCCATTCATACGTGCATTGTTTACAGCTTCCTTGCGTGTCCTGTAGAGTTGCCTGGACCGGAGTGACATAACATTCTGGCTCCCGCCACCTCTACAGGGCATACAAGGGAGCTGTACAAGCAATGCACATATGGATGTGGCTCTGTCACAGCAGCCCACACTGGACCCCAGGCTAAAGATCCACTCCAGTTCTCGTAAGATAGAAAGACTGGGGGGGATCTTAAAAAAAAGAAAAGAAAAGTAAGTGTAAGAATGTCTGAGTGTGTGGTATTGTGTCAGTGGTTGTGTGTCAGTGTTTTTTGTGGGCCCATTCACACTAGTACGATTAATGCACTGTATCGCGCAAAATCGCACCTGCTGCAAATTCTGGTTTGGGAGGTGTGTTGCATTGCCATTTGAATGGCACCCCAAACGCACCTCTCTCCTGCACTGGAATGTGCAGTGCCACAATGCTGTGCGTTCCTGTGCAGTGCGACTTGGGTCATGAATTAATGACCAAGGTCAAATGTGGGTCATGAGGTTGCACAGATTGAAAACCACTAAGTAAAGAAAGTATTGCTGACCATTTTTTTCATTCACTTCACACATTTGTGGTAGATGAGATTTTGTATGCTTTACAATGTTTGTGCAACTGTTTATCAAACCTCTATTTTTAGTCAAAAATATCATAACTTAACCCCTTGATGACATTCAAACTCCCAAACATTATATAATTTCTGAAAGCCGAGACCCTGTAAAATAAAATGGGGCAGCTGCAAATTTTTATGTTGCACATTATTAGCGCAATATATGATCAAACTCATACATTTCGTGAAAAATGCACTTAAGTTACATTTAGTGCCCCAAAACACAATAAAATACAATTTTTTTTATAATATAAAAGATGAGGCTAAAATGAGTAAATAGATACCTATTTACATGCCCAGGTTAAAAATTGTGTGCGTCTGTGACACAGCGACAGAATTCTGTACCCCAAAAAGTCCATAGAGGACATTTTAAAAGCCCCTACAGGCCATCACTTTTGAGATACGCCGAAATATTGGCACTACAATTATTGCTCTCACTCTGGCATGCGTCGCGATACCCAAGTGTAGTGCGATCATCATTTTCATACGCAGTCACACCTGACGCATGTTTATGTTATGTTTGTACCATTTTTACATTCATTTCATTTAATATTATTTTTAACTTTCATTGCTATCACATAGGGGGGCTTTCAAGCCTATATTGGCAGTGACAGGTACTCTTAACAGTGATACTGGGGGTCCAAAAGACCCCTAGTATCACCTTTCCCCTTTAAAAAAGCTATTGAAATGCAGATCTCACTTCAATAGCTTATTGCTGGGCTTCTGGAGCCCAGCACTGACAGCTATTAGACCGGAAGTGATGTAATCTGCATCTCTCCCAGTCCCATAGAACGGGGAGGAGATCGGTGAATGGAAGTAATAGGAGAATTAGTAATCTGCCCTTAGTAAACATTGCCACTGTCAGAAGACTGGGGAGGAAAAGAGAAATAAGGTATGCAGAGAATACACAGCCGGCAATTATCTAGAAGTATGTGTTTGTAGATTGTCATTACTAAACATTTCTAAAGATATGTTTGTTGTTATTTTAAAGATATGGCTAAAGGTCCACTTAAGTGTATATGATGACCCCAAAAGGTATTCCTATACCTCTGGCATGCATCCAACATGTGTTCACAATCAGTGTTTACATACAATGCATCCAATGTATATATTTCCAGCCAACTACAATAAAGCCCTGGGTCCGGGGACAAATTTTAAAACAAGTCTATCTGTGAGCTTGATGGGTATTATACTTGCAGGGTTGAATACAATAACTAAAAATATAAAAACACAAGGTAAATAAATGTAGGCAACATCATAAAATAGCATTTGCGTGGCTGCTTTCGCAATCTTGCTGCTTCTTGAATGTGATTACGGGCATTTCAAAAGCCAGTGGTGTTTCCCATACAATAAACCTTGGGCAAGCACTTTGTAATATTTGCAATCCATCAACTGCCGGCATGTTTGCTGCAGTACAGAGGTGTAATTACTGGCTGGGAGTCCTGAACGCCAGCCGCTCTCTTTAGCGTATCCCCGGGGTGCTTGCACTGAGACAGCATGTGCAGCAAGTATTATTTAAATCGGAAAAAATGGAAGTGAAAGCGGTGAAGGCGGTGACCCTGAGCTGAAATCTCACATATATAAAGGTTAAAGAAATACAGAAAGCTATTATTATAGCCACTTCTCATTTTCTGACCCTTCCTGATACAATAGCTGTTAATTATATTTCAAGCCAGTCTAGCACTTCTTTACTTTGATGATACTTAGTTGTTTAGTAATGATTTGTTGACTGCAAGGGGATAAGCGGATGTGTCTAGTTCAATTTGCAGGGCATTCGTTCAATCCACTGTAAAATCCAAAAATTGCAAACTTTAATCTGAACCACATCGAAGTCTATGGAGGGGGGGGGGACAAATCTTGAAAAACAATTCCAGCCATTTTCAAGGCTAATAGGCAAGGGATTGTCAAACAAAGGTATGGGGAGCTGGGCACTTTCAAGGGAAACATGTTTTACATTTTTCAAAATAGTATGCATTGGGTAGATGGTCTTTCATCTTATGCGGCTTCAAGGGCAACATGAGAAAAATACCATTCCTTTTAAATTACATTCTTGAGAAATGCTTTTACACTGTATGTGGTGTTCATCATATTTGGTAGCATCAGCTACAGGGGCTTTGTTGATCCAGGACTTGTTCATTTTTGTAAGTGAGATGGTCTCACTGTAACAAAACAACCTGCTGTGCTAACGGCCCTCTCAGACAGCACATTGGGCAAAAGCTTTCCAGAAGCTCCAGTGGGTACTATGCATGTTACAGCCAGTGATCCAGTCTGGACGCCCAATAGTCCTTACTTCAAAGTGCCCCCATCGGACCTAGACTCCAAGTAGTCTGCAATCATATAGTACAGGCACTTTTTGTCTGGGACTGCTGCCTACAGCTGGGCCTGTCTGCTGTGGTTGGAAAAATGACTTAACTGCATCTACTGCAAGACAGAAATTACCTTCTGGGCAAAAACAATAGCACCTGGGTAGCTGCCACTGTGGTGCAGCACAGGCCATAATCTTAAAGTGACTTTAAAGTATATATATTTTTTCCTCCTCATCTCCCGGCCGAAAATCTGAACTGCGCATGTGCCCGCCCCAAGATCCTCTGCGGCCGCCCAAAATTTTTCAGATTTTCGGACGGAAGCCCGCGGCGAAGACACAGGTAAGTTTAAACCTCTTTTAAAGCGTTTTTTTTTAGTTTTTGCATATATCTGCTGCTTGCTAGCAGTAGATATATGCAAATAAAACCCAGAGGGTTTAGTAACCCTTTAAGGTTAGATGGGTTAGATGACCCTTTAAGGTACGAGATGGATTCCACGAGATGGAACGGGAGCAGCTGTAAAGGCAGCCCTGACAACATTAAATAAAACTCAATATACCCACAAAATAAATTAAAAAGCACAAAATACAGCACCACTGAAACAAAGCCAAATTTTGACCTTTTTGATGCCACTGCTAAGTGCCATAGAACGACAACGGTGGGGTCCTGTACAGATTCTGACATCTGTAAAGCCGTCTGTTTGCTTTTGGCTGGAAGTGACTGGGGTGGTTGGGGTGGCTTTAAAGTGGCACAATCTGTGCTTGATCCGCTTCATTGGAGCGCAAAGGTAACAGACCTTTAAGGTCTCTGAGCCCCATATGTGATGGCTAGCTCGCGGTATACTGAGCTTAGGGTCACGGGAGGACGCTAGTTTGTGTCCTCCCGTTACCCTAAGGAGAACTATTGGGAAAAACACTGACCCCATAGTTCTCCTTTAAGCAAAAAAATAATAATTTACTAATTATTTTTATGCATACAAACGCAAACAAGAGTTGTGTGTGCTTCTGTATGAAAATGATGATTCATCATGTATGTTGGGTATCGCTGCATACGCTAGAGTGAAAGCAACAATTGTAAGGCCACCATTGTTCACTCTAAAATTGGTCATGCGTAAAAGCTTTTAAAGTATTGCCTATATGGTTGCTGCAGTTTTTCATGATTTCACATTTCGAAGCTTGACATTTTTGTTATCCATTTCCTTGGCACAACCTGATCTTATGTTACCAAAAACAGGATATTATGATGTTTTTTATGTGCACTAAAATTAATGTCAAAATATTTTTGACATGCGACATATGCAATTGCAACCGCCACCAATTTATTCTACAGGGTCTCTGCTTTCAGGTTGAAAGAAAACAAAAAGGCAGAAAAAGGGGATGATTACACAATAAAACTAGCAATCCGAGTACAATTTCCTTCATAACTGACCCTGATTGTATGCCTATGCAGCTTCCTTATATTTTTCCTGCTACAGCTTTCAGTAAACTGACACTAGGGATGCTCCCAGGCCCCTTCCATTTTCATAGTGAGGGGACTGGCACATAACAAGACCCCATTATTGGCAATTCTAATACAGCTGACCACAGCACCCTCACAATGCATTTTTACAGTCAAGGAAGGGTGGGCGAACAGCCGCAGAAGTTTGCCATGTCTGTGAACCACAAATGAGTTGGGTTCACTGCAAACACATGCCTGGCCTGAACCCAAAGCTCATCCCTGATCACAATTTAGTAAAGCGTTGCTTGTCTCATTTCATGCAAGGCTCTGGAAAAACTGAGTTACTCTTATAATGTTATGTGCAAACATTAATTTAAACTAATGCTATGATTCTTAAAACAACAATGAGATAACAATGCTATGACATTGCTGTGACTGTTCTTCTCTATGGGAGTATGCGGCCGTACGCTCACCTGAACTGCACGTACGTGCGAGTGTCCGTACTCGTAAACTGACAGAATGGCACAGCATGGCCCAATACGGCTGTGCACGCAGCACGGATCTGTACGGGCCGGCTGTTACTTGTGTGAATGAGGGCTAACTTGAACGGGTGACAGCTGCCACTTGTAAACGCCAGATTATGGATTCCTGCTGCAGTAAAAACCAAGTTCCTGACACAGTAATTCCCTAATCACACTTAAGCTTACATGTTTGAATGGGGCCTAACACACACACACACACACAAAAATACCCCCCCCCCTTCTCACACAAAAATATATAGACACACGTGTATATAGTAATACACACACCCCTTGCACACACATACATAAGATAAAAGAAGGAGCCCCCTCACCTGCTTACATTTTTTGTAGGGAGGAGGCATATTCCCTGGTTGATTAGTATGGTCTGCACCTTTGGCTGGTACAGACCTTACTAATCCTTCCTTTCGGCCAGTCCTCAGTGAAGGCTGTCAAAGCGCCAGGAGCAGCTATGCAGTCTGCATCTGACAGAGATACAGACCGTGTAGCTGTTCCCCCAAGTCAGGTACGCCGTCAGTGACAGCGTGCCTGACTTGTTAGCCAGCTGCAGGCAGCATAGTACTGGTTTGCGGGCCGGATTTGGCCAATGGGCCAGGACCTTAAGTCCCCTGTTCAGAGTATATAATAAAATATTATGGGTGCAAAGCATGCAATAAAACAGTGTATAGGTTTTTGGGAAGGAATATGATTAACACATTTTGAATAGCAATAAACAGTGGTCACTTTTTTTTTATGAGTATCAAACGATTGTATACACAAACATACCACAGACAGAAACAAAAAAAAGCATACATACATATCAGGTGACACTTAAGGGAAATACATTTTCATAGTGTAAAAATCAGACTGTGACCCTTGAACACATAAGTCAAATAGAATATGTATATAAAATCAGTTTGCACATGGTGTTTTTCTTGGCATGTACAATAGAACTTTCCATATTGTCATATTTTTTTTAAGTATAACCATTGTGAATTCTCTGGTGCATTATTTTTAATATAACCCTAGTGAATTCTTTTTTTTTTCTTAGACCTCTAGGTCCTTTCCTGCCCATTGGTTCATTTAATGAGGTTTCTGAGTAACACCTTTTCATTTACAGAAAGCTTGTTCAAAGATAATAGCTTTTTGGACAGAAGTAGCAAGGGATGCTCAAAACATTCCATAAACAGACATCTTTCTTCTAGAATGAAAGGTTATTTTTTCAGAATACTCTAAACCTGTAAAATATATCCATGAACCTTATTATCATGCTCTAAAGCAGTTGAAATATATGGCTGAACAACATAACATGTGCTTCTGTTGTTCTATGGTGTGTACAATATTAAAGGTATTTGACCAGACTTGAAAATAGTGGTAATACTTCTACAAGCAGAACATATTTAAAAATTCACTTAGAAACTATAAAGGTGTGCTCAAACAGATGCACTGCCTCATAAAGCATTGATTACAAACTAGTTTAGTATGTGGTTTATGGCATAAATATTACGGTGCATCCACAGTAAGGTTTTGTGAGGGCCTGCGGGAACAGTCATTATAGTGGACAAAAGTGCAGCAAACATTGTGAAGTGTAAAATTTCAAAGCAGATTTGAAATGTTTAGAATATTAAAGGAGAACAATGGTTCAGTGTTTTTCCCCATAGTTCTCCTTAGGGTAACGGGAGGACACAAACTAGCATCCTCCCGTTACCCTAAGCTCAGTATACCGCGAGCTACAGCTCGCGGTATACTGAGACGCTGCAGCCGGAGCGGATCCCGACTTAGATGACGGGATCCGCCCAGCTGTGTGAGTGACAGCTGGCTCTGCCTATCTAGAGGCAGAGCCAGCTGTACCCGCCCCCTCCCCCGTCCGTTCCGCCAGTCAGCGCTGGCAGATCGGAGCGGGGAGAGGGGAATCCAGCCCCTCCCCCTGTCACGGCAGAGAGCCGTGACAGGATCGAGAGGTGACCAAACCCGGTATGTGTTCGCTCACCTCCCGATCTACTGAGCCGACCTGTGACAGTCTCATTGTCACAGGTCGGCTAGAACTATGAGGTGAGTGGAAATCACTCATCTCATAGTTCTCCTTTAAGTCATGAATGACACTGTTGTCTTTAATAGTGTAATATTTCTGATTTGATTTCTTTTTTTACAATTCGGTGAATAACACTAACTGTTTACTAAAGAAGTAGAAGGCATGCCCAAATGTAGTACTTGTAAATAGATGATTCAAAATGACCCGATCATAGATCCAAATTGTCATGCTTTACCTGAATTTGTAATCTCTATTACTGATTTATGGCAGATTATGTTCAGCCTGATCCTGATTATGTTAGATTTAAGATGGTGGTGCGGGACAGGACATGCAGCGTGTGAGAAAAGGGTGCAGTGTGTGAGAAAATTCTTGGCCTAAGCAGGGGTGAATTTCCATTTTACACAGCTCTGATAAAGACTTTAAGTACATCCCTAATTAAAGTGGACCTTTTATAAGTCTGCATGAATTAATAACAGCACACTTTTTTTTAAATTAAATTTGAAACTTTTTCATTAACAATTAGTCCTTGATCTCTAGTTGCCTGGGCTAAAATTATGTAATTTCTGTGTTGCAGGAATCAGGAAACTAATAAGTCAACAAGCCTTAAAGGTTACAACAAGTAAATAGATACCCAACATGCCCAGGTTAAAAATTGTGTGCATGCGTGAAATGGTGACAAAATTCAGTCCCAAAAAGTCAATAGACGACATTTTAAGAGACTATACAGGTCATCAGTTTAGAAATACGGGTAAATATTGGCCCTAGAATTATTGCTCTGGCGTGTGCAGCAATACACAACATGTGTAGTGCGATCGCACCCGACGTGTGTTTCCGTGTCATTTTTTTTATTTATTTTTTCAATTAAGAATTTTTTATTTTATTTTTGTTGTACAATACATAACATCAGTCCAACATATCAGTGACAAAAGTTCACGTGTGATGGCAAGATATGGACATTTAGCATCCTCAACACTTTCGCTATATAGGCACTGCTCTGGTAGGAGCAGTACACAACGGGTTAACACAAACAATTACTAATAAACACTTCTGAGGTCATTAATCTAGTTGAATTAGTGAACTTCTAATACTCTAGATGTAACAGAAAGAAGTGTAAACATTTGTGGGGGGCCGCGTACTACCCGTACGCCACCCTCGTTGTTCATTCAGGTAAGGGAAGGGTAAAGGGGGGAAGTAGGGAGGGTCAGGAGGGAGACAAGGTCCGTGTCATTTTTTTAATATTGTTTTTAAACTGCATGCACATTTTTTAAACTTTTGTTTTACTTTTTTTGCATGACGGAATAAACGTCAGTCAAAGTACCGCAGCGCTGAATACTGAAAAATGGCCTGGCCAGGAAGGGGGTGAAACACCATGGTCGTCAAGTGGTTAATTGCAAACACAATTGCCTGTAAGCCCCCCTATGTGATAGCATATTGGTGGTGACAGGTCCTCTTTAAGGTTGCACTAGGGGTCCAAAAGACCCCTAGTGTCACCTTGCCACTTTAAATAAGCTATTAAAGGGCAGATCGCTGGGGGGGGGGGGGGGGGACTACAAGTGATCTGGCGGCAGCTGGGCCGCCAGAATCGTTTTTATTGTAAAGCCGACAGCCAGCTTTGCAATTGTGAACTGAGTCTGCTTGAACGGGCCAGCTGTTAATGATGTACTATGTACATCAGTGGACACAAAGGGGTTAATTTAAAATAAAATACACAAATGCAGTGTTACAAACATAGAGTTTACTTCAGAATAAAACTGCATGCACAATTTTATTTGCAATCTCACTGCACTGGAATACACGGCCTTGCAGTACCGTGCGTTCCAATGCAGGCGATCACACTGTGGGTGGGAGGAGAGTTTGGGGTGCCATTGAAATGAATGGCACTGCAATGCACCTCCCGCAGCAGAATTTGACTTTTTTCCCACCTTTTTGTCATTTATTTTTTAATAATTGTATTGTAAGCACATGGTGCTTGAATAGCTTCAGCCAGGGAATGACAGCTGCCAGTGGCAGAGATTCCACAGACAGCAGCTGAATGTAAATACAGCAGGTAGTGTGCTGGTGCAATAGCCAGCCTGCTTTTGGTCATTTTAAATTGCAATAGCAGGCTGGCTATTCCATCCGCCCACTGCTTGCTGTGCCCTCCTCCCAACGCGGAGAAGAGAGCTAGGTGATCCAACCAATTAATTGATAATGAGAATAGTTGACAACTATTCTCATTATCGATTAGTTGGTTGCAGCCCTAGTTTGAGCATGTCACAGTTCAGCTGCAGATTTGCAGCTGAGCTGTTACTTGTAGTTCTTCAAGTATATGCATACCTCTTACCCCTGGTTCTGCAGGCATGTAGGGCTGTGCTGGTGCTTGTAGTCCTCCAGACATGTGCTCTGAACCTGACTCACTCTTGCACCTGTCTGCAAGCTTTAGGCGTCGGCCGACCTCTCCTGCTGTTTATTATGCAGTTTCTTGGCCAATCAGTGCAGTCTGCTTGTAGCCAATCTTGTGGATCCTCCCTCTTCCTGTCTCTATTTATACCGCACGCTGCCCGAGCAAAGCTTTCCCAAGCTAGTTGCCGAGTCCCCCATTTGTGATTTACCCTGAATTCCTGGAAGTTTTCCTGTGTACCAAACCTTTGGCTTGTCCTTGGAAATCCCTGTCTACTGGCTGTCCCTAACCTTTGATTCGTACCCTGTACCTGTTAGGTGAGTTGGGTGGACCTAGGGATTGTGACCTGGGGTCAGCACGCAGCCAAGCCCATCTCCACCATCAGGAGCTCTAGCGAATATCGGCTAGCTCTTAGATACCACATCCTGGGGGACCCCATGCCACCTACTCAGCATCCCATGCCACCTACTCCGCATTGCAGCACCCTGCCTTGTATTTGAACTTCCAGCTTAAGCTGACTTTCACTACCTCATTCAGTTCCCCTGCTTGTACTCCACCTCTGGGAGCCGTCAGCCTACACTGCTTGGACCCTTTTCTCTGAGTGTCCCTGCCAGTGTAGTGGAAAGGGTCCACATACCTGACTCCGGTTCATACCTGTGAGTCCCAATCCATGACAGAGCATTAACAGAAATATCGTCTCTAAATGAAAGTATGAGAGGGTGAAAGGACTCTAATCGGTTTCAGGATTCTTGCTTTGCTTTTTTCAAAAATTGGTGGTGAACCCTAGCCATTGCATTTGGTAGCATTCAAAGAAGTAATGCTTTGCAATAATATTATGTCTGGAAATTACAGTCAAAACTTTCCACCAAGTGGTGTTCACTGAAGAGGTGAGGTGAAGGTTTTGTGCTCATTTCATGCAGCTGTTTCACTTCTCATATCTCAAAATCCTGTGGAAAGTAAGATTGCCCTGATGCATTTACCTTCTTCTGCTTAGCAGCTGAAGATTTCTTATGCATCATTATGGGTGCAATGCTTAGCAGCAGAAGCTGAAGGAACAGAAAACGTTCTTTGAATGGAAACAGTGAGGGCATGGCACTCAATTCACTAACTTAAGACTTTTAGGCCCCTTTCACACATGAGTGGTCTGATTGTGTTCGCCTGTCAAGTTCTTCAAGCGGACCCGGTCAGATGCTCAATGCTAGTCTATGGGCAGTTGTGTGTAAACGGACGGCCGTCCATTTACACCCAGTTACTCCTCAGTCCGGCCAGGTCTGGAAAAACAAATGGATCAGAGAACTTAAACGCAAGTACTTCTATTCTACTGTTAATTCCCAGACTATACCCTAATAGTTTTTGAAGTGACGCAACTTCTAACCCAAAATTGTGTTAAAGGAGAACTATGAGGTGAGTGCTTTTCACTCACCTCATAGTTCTAGCCGACCTGTGACAATGAGACTGTCACAGGTCGGCTCAGTAGATCGGGAGGTGAGCGAACACATACCGGATCCCGTCATTTAAGACGGGATCCGCTCCAGCTGCGGCGTCTCAGCATACCGCGAGCCTAGGGTAACGGGAGGACGCTAGTATTACTGAGCTTAGGGTAACGGGAGGACGCTAGTTTGTGTTCTCCCGTTACCCTAAGGAGAACTATGGGGAAAAACACTGACCCCATAGTTCTCCTTTAATGCCATACTTAATGATGAAGTGGGGACATTGCTATTACTGATGAACGCATGCCACTGCATTGAATCAATGTTCTAGGTTTTACAGGCTTACGCATGACTTAACCACTTGAAGTCCGCGGTGTTAAACCCCCTTCCTGGCCAGGCCATTTTTCAGTATTCAGCCCTGCGGTACTTTGACTGTTTCCCCTATATTAAATTATAAAACATTTATTATTACCCAATTTTTTGGTAAAATATAAAAGGCAGGCTCACGTCGGGTAAAAAGACACCAAACATGTCAAGCCTTAAAATTGCGTGCACGTGCGAGACCTAAAAAAACTACAATACCCAAAATTGACCATAGGCGATACTTTAAAAGCGTTTACCGCTCATCAGTTTAGTGTTATCAGTGATTGATGACCCTAAAATTATTGCACTCACTCCGACGTTTGCAGAGATATGTAACATGTGTAGCACAATTGTCGTTTCCGCGCGCTGACGCATATTTACCTTTATATGTGCATTTAAAACTTTTTTTATGTGACTTTTATTTTTTTTTACTTTTTTTATTTATATTTATTTTTTTTACACTTCTTGTTATTGCTATTACATAGGGGAATAACAATCCCCCTATATAATAGCAAAGGCACACTGACAGGTCTTCTTTAGGGAGACATTAGGGGTCTCTTGGACCCCTAATGTCACCTGGGGACACCAAAAGAAGCTGATGAAGCAGAGATCAGCTTCTTCTCTCTGGCTATAGCAGCCAGATGACTGACAGGTGAATGCGGAAGTGATGTAATACACATCACTTCTGCATTCAGACCTCGGAGGGAGCTCAGCAAGGAGGAAGATGCTGATCTCCCTCCCATCTTACCTCCTGACGCCCTCCCGAGTCGGTTCCGGGCCGCAGATGGGCTAGTGGACAGGCGAACACAAATCACATCATACACCCGATCGGCGGCTATAGAGCCGCCAATCGGTTGTATGTGAAACAGCCGGTAACAGCTTTAAAGAACGGGCGGGTTTTTCTTGCCTGTGCACGCGCAAGGGGGTGCACGTGAGCAGGAAAAAAATGGCATCTAATGACGACAACCCGCAAATGTGAATCTGCTGTCTGTCCGTTTTTTCTCAACGGGCGGACGGCAGGAGGTTAAACTACTGTGTACTGTACTGAAGACTCTATTGAGCTGTATGAGGTAATACAGTTTCCTTGCTCTTCCTATATACCTGTAAGGCCCCGTTCACATTGAGCGATTTATCGCACGGTAATTCCCGCAATATCGCGGCTATTTACCGCGCGATATCGCTCTTCAATGCTTTGCAATGGGGCAAAGGGTCCTGCTGTCGCGGGTCATGTGTCGCTACAGCAGGACCCTTTTTGGAGCGGATTTTGCCGCGATTCTCGCTTGCTCAATGCAAGCATTTACGCTATATCGTGCGACAAATCGCGCGATATCGCGCAAAATGCAAATCGTGCGACAAACGCGCGATTTGTGAATCGCGCAGTGTGAATGGGGCCTTAGTGTGACACCACAGTTGAGATCCTTGCAAGAAATCTATATTACCTGAAGTGTTACAACCATAGACTGACATGGGGTTCGGTCATTTCAGTTTTTCCCTCCATCGTATGGATTTTTCCTCAGTGCTCAGATTACCCTTCTCAGCCCGTGTGAAAGGGGCCTTAGTAGGGAATCAGAAACACTGAAAACGCTAAAAGAGCTGGAAGAACATGTTAAATTATTTGCTGTCACAGTGCAGTTACAATTGGATAAATGCACCAGTCACATTATTATTGATATACCTGTACTGCACTATTAAATTATAAGAACTTCATACATACACATAAATGAAAACTCAGAATTAAAGTGTGGACAGACTCTGAGATAAAAGGAATTCAGAAAGTTTAGGTAGTGTTAGATACAGAAGCATGGTCATAGTAAATGTATTTTCTATGGAAACTTATTAGCATAACATTCCTTTTATAGTGAATGTATAGGGTCTTTAAACTGTACTAAAATTAGTCATTGCAGATGATAGAACAGACTTGAGCCCTGCTTGCAAGGACTGGGATTTGCATGATTTAACTATATAGAAATAAATGTTTTCATTTAACAAATGTGAGGATGAGAAGTCACCAATAATTATTTTTTCTATGTAGTAAAGGAAGGGGTCATTGTAACAATCTTACTCATCAGCTAAATCAAGGCGTATATCATGGCAGGCCTTAGTAGTGCTGTGATGGAGGACGCGAGGGGCAGCTGTAGCACCACACACCGTTCTCTGCAAGACATCTGCTCATTTATGGTCAGCCTAAAGGTCCCCACACACCTTACGATAATCGTACGATAATCGCGGGAAATCCCGCGATCGTACGATTATCGTAAGGTGTGTGGAAGCCGTGCAACCTCTAATACTGTAAGGTCGCACGACTTTAAACTTACGGACATGTTCGAAAACCCGCCGAGCATCGTACGATGTTCGGCGGGTTTGTGGCATGTCCGTATGATAAAAGCCGCACGGGCCGGTGTGCGCAAGCGCACACTGCCCGTTCGGCATTGCGGTCATCGGAAGCCTGCCCCTCAGGGGGCGTGGCTTGCGATCATCGCAAGTACGATCTGCCTATGCAAGATAGGCAGATCGTACGTTTTTTTTAAGTACCTTACAACCATCGCAAGACAAAAGTCTTGCGATGGTTGTAAGGTGTGTGCCCAGCCTTAGAAGTTATGCTATGAATAGATGATTATTCCTCCTGACAATGTCTTA
>NW_017306293.1:2392464-2394964 GCF_000935625.1 Nanorana parkeri | reverse complement strand
ACAGTTTTTCTAAAACAATACAGACTAATGATTTTAGGACAGTGGTGGAGTGCCAGAGGCAGGTCCCAGCTGCAACCGCTGCAACCCTGGTAGTTCTCATGAAAATGCCAAGTATCTGCACTGGTACTCAAAAAGTATCTGTGCATCCCTAAGGGATAGCATAGGACAGCAGGAGGTTAAATGGTACAGAAACTGGATGGGATGGCCCTTCTTTCTGTAAGAAGAGAACTTCAAAGGGAGTCTCTATGGACTGGCCCCCTGCGCTGCAGTGAGAAGTAAAAGTCTTTTGGCTGAAAATAGCCGAGTTCATGGCTGTAGGAGTTAGTGGAGTCCCCTAGAATGAAGGTTAAAGGGCACAATTCAGTCCTAGCACTGAGCAGTTTAGTGAGAGGTACATTGCAGTTCAGATAAACAGTCTGTAGTTGGATTGGCCTGGAGGGACCTCTGGGGGTCATGGGGCTTATAAGTCCTTAGGAGCACTTCACACAAGTTCGATAGGTTAAGTATACAGAAGGAAGAAGTTTTTGGAGAGGGCGAGAGAAGGATCAAGAGTAGGCGGAGCAGAGGGATAGGTGAAAAGAGCACCTTAATCAGTACCCAGAACTTGTAGGACACTTTAAATATCGTGTCTAAGAGGCAAGTCAGAAGAGCAGCTCTGTAGTAAAGCTCCACCTGAGGCAAGCCCATGCCACCATCCTGTTTCCACTTGAAAAGGAGCATAGCCTTTTCTTACTCAACCAGGGTGTCGTGGCACCCTGGTGTGTCTTCTGGCTTCCTCGGGGTGCCTCAAGATTTTGCGGCAGTGGGACTGTGGTAATGAAGGGGGAATGAAGACTGATGTGAAGGGGGAACTCTGATGTGAAAGGGGGACTCTGATATAAAAGAGAGTCTTCTGACCTGAAAGGGGGGCTCCTGATGTAAAGGGAAGCTACTGATGCAAAGGGTGACTCTGATGTTAAGGGGGAATCTTCATTTAAAGCAGGCACTTTGATGTGAAAGGTTGTGTTCTTGCATGGGGTCCCCCTTAAAATTTATGAGTGGGGTGCCTCAAGGTTTTGCATACTTTTAAAGGGTTCCCTGACTTAAAAAAAGGTTGAGAAACGCTGGTGTAGGCACACCGAAGAACCTTTACAAAGTGTATAGCGTATTAGGCAGGACCACAGGGAATGGAAAAAAGCCTTCAGAATCTTAATGGGTACCATTTGAAAAGCATTTAAGAGATGTGAGAGTATATCCGTTTTTATATAGGGCCATCCTGTCAAGCCAGGTATGATTCAGCCCAGACCAAGTCTGTAATTTGTGGTGAATTAAAGACAATAAGGAGCTATAGCTAAGATCATATATAACCTACGAGTAGAGAGATAAGAAGATGCCTAACTACTTGAGGGGCTTGGGCCATCAGATGAAGGGGAAATTGTTCTGCAGGACATTCATGATACATTGAAACCCTCAGGTTTATGGGTGTTGACTTTAAAATTACTAAGGACGGCAAACTGAGAGAATTCCTGCAGCAACATAAGAAAAGCTACCACCGGATTTGTCCCATAGATCCGCAGGTCATCGGAATATAAACAAAGCTTTAATTTGTGACTGCCCAAACGAACCCTCCAGGCAGAGGCATTGTCACGAAGAGCTACTGCCATGTGCTCCATAGCCAATATATTGTATGTAGGTATTGGGAAAATGGGCAACCCTGAAGGGTGGATGTGTGGGTGGATGGGTGTATCTGAATGGAAGATGATTTGGATTTCAAATCCTACATTAGATCTCTGCCCACAAGACAAGACTTAGAGATGTATGTGTCACATCTGGAAACTTCTTACAAGCAAGAATTGCAATCAGTGCAAGCCAACATTATGCAAATTGACACTAGGGTGAATGATCTTGAATCTACTCTGGACTTACAGTACACTACTTCCCTCATTGATTTTATGGCGCGGTGCATGTTGATGATCTTAAAAAAAGCAGCAGATGCAATAACATTTGTGTGTGGGGCCTCCCTCAGTTCCCTGACTTAAAAAAGCTTGAGAAATACTGGTGTAGGCACACCGAAGAACCTATACAAAGTGTATAGCGTATTAGGCAGGACCACAGGGAACGGAAAAAAGCCTTCAGAATCTTAATGGGTACCATCTGACCTCTCACGTCATACGACGCTCACTGGAGGCGTTTACATTCCCTTGACAGAGACTATAGCTTTTATTCCTTCCCTCACAACATGTACAGCCTACTTGATTATGTCCTTACTTCTCATGACCTCCTTGACTTCTCCCCTTCTGCAGATATTGGAACCATCTTCCATGGCCTGACCATGCCCTGGTTGTTTTTTTTAGATCTCGCACCGCATTTGCCTCGACCATACTCTTGGTGCCTCAATGAGTCTCTCCTTACAGACCGACAATCTGCTGACGAGATTAAGTCTACATTTGCCAATTTTGTGCAGGATCATGCCAATGGTGCTACATACCTCCCTACTCAATGGGAGGCTCTAAAGTGTGTA
>NW_017306293.1:2390272-2392412 GCF_000935625.1 Nanorana parkeri | reverse complement strand
TATCTCCTACTTGTCTTGCCTAAAAAAAAAGCTCTGTGTGAGATTTCTGCTCTTTTCCATACTATTACACAGCTTGAGTCAACTCATGAAGACCCTTTTCGCTACCGACTAACTTATGTTATCCAATGCCAGGCATAGACTTCGCCAGATTATTATTATAATACAGGATTTATATAGCGCCAACAGTTTACGCAGCGCTTTACAATATAAGGAAGACATTACAATTTCAATACAATTCAAGACAAGATGGTAAGGAGAGCCCTACCCGTGAGAGCTTTCAATCTAAATTGAAAATGTATCTCCGCTAGGAATAGAATGTGTCGACACCAATACAAATTCAGTAACAAATGAGGCCGCTTATTAGTTTGTCAGTTACATCCGAGGACCCCAGCTAGCCACATTCCCTAATTTCTTACATGTGACGTGGTTTAGTAGATCAGCCTAGGGAAATTTGCTCGGCTTTTCGAGAAATGTATTCCGCATTGTACCACATTAAAACATGATACTCAGATATGTCCCCAGAAGTCCTAGACTGCAAGATAGAGGAATATATACAGCAGACTGTTCTGCCCCTTTTCCCTATCCAGGTTCATTCTAACCTTGGTTCTCCTTTTACGCTAGAAGAACTCTGTAACACTATGGGCAAATGCTCTGGACCTGGCGGTCTGTCGGCAAAGTTTTATAAAACCTTCTTGGAGTCGCGTTCACCTTTTTTCCTTCAGACCTTTGACGCCATATCTGCTCACTGTCCGTTCCAAGCCCAAACTCTCAAGGCTCATTTTACACTCATCTCTAAGCCCGTTAAGGATCTCACTAATTGTGGTAGTTTTAGGCCCATTTCTACTCTTAATTTGGACCTCAAAATATTTGCAAAACTGCTAGTCTCTCACTTACAGCTGAACCTTCCACAGCTGATACACGATGATAGTGTTGGTTTTATTCCTCGGCGTGAAGCCCGTGACAACACTTCTAGGGATATTAATCTTTTCATACTCCCTTATGTCTTCTTTCTGTCAATGCAGAAAAAGTCTTTGATAGGGTCAGCTGGCCTTTTCTTAAGGCTACCCTTCAGCAAGTGGGTTTAGGCAACTCCTTTTTACATAAAATCATGGCACTTTACAACTGCCCTACTGACACACTCCACGTAAATGATCTCTTACCAACCCCTTCACAATTCACAATGGTACTATACAGAATGTCCTCTATCGCCCATTCTTTATGCCTTAGTCATGGAACATCTGGCAGTGGCTCTGTGACAGAACGCTGCAATTCATGGCATTTCTTTATGCCCTGACCACCTTCATAAAATCAGCCTGTTTGCGGACGACTTGTTAACATTTCTCACTTAACCATTACTTAGCTTACCTAATATCTGAAAGGAATTCGATACTTTTGGATCTCTAAGTAATTTCAAGGTGAACCTATCGAAATCAGAAATTCTTCATGTGAATCCTCCTTCTCAGACCTGCTTGTCCTTGACTTCTAATTTCCCTTTCAAGTGTACTAATGATCATATTAATTTACTTGGGTACACACATTCCCTCTAACTTAACTCTATTGTTCTCCCTTAATTATAAGACACTTCTAGGGGACATATTGAGAGACTTATCTAGTTGGGGCAGTAGGGGGCTTTCGTGATTTGGCCGCATTAATACCCTCAAGATGGATATGCTACCGAACCTTCTCTACGTTTTCAACACAATTCCTATCTCCCCCTCCTAAATATTTTTTTTCCAAATTGAGGTGCCCGTAAGCTTCGTGTGCGCTTTTGCGTTCCCTCAAAGGCCAATGGGATGGGGGAGTGGGTCTTCCGGACATGTAAGCAACATCCCTTCCTTTTCTAGCCCAACCCTTGCTCTCTATGTGGGACAATTTTGTTTTGCCTAAAGGCCTTTTCTTTCGACCGGGAACTCCACTGTTTGACAACCCGAGTTTCGGTCTGGACGTGCACTCCCCAGCCTTTGGCCCATTTTCCAGAGACCCGTGGACCCATGTATGCCATCTAGTTGATTACTTAAAGGAAACTCCAGACTCCAGAGATGTGTAAAGTTTCTCCTATTCCTCCTTCTCACACAGTTTCTTATATCAATAGGCTGCTGGGGGGGGGGGGGTGGTTTGGGGGGGGCCCCCCTTTTGTTTT
>NW_017306293.1:2386626-2390069 GCF_000935625.1 Nanorana parkeri | reverse complement strand
CCCATCGTTTGTGTTTAGAGATGGGCTGCGGGGGGGGGGGGGGTCGTTTGGAGGAGGACCCCCGTTTGACTTGGAGGGATATTCTGGGGGAATCCTGCTCGGAAGATGGTTGCAGAAAGTGTTATATTAGCTCATAAATATACATGTCTTCTCATATGCATGAGAAAAATGTCTCTCTGGTACCAAACGCTTCAGGATATCCACAGGATATAGCTATCCCTTTCAAATTACTATTGGCAATGTTCTATGAAAGTAGGGACCTATCTACATATATGGTGGAGCTGCCCTAGAGTTGAGGTTTTTGTCCTCAGTTCTCGACTATCATAAAATGACCATCTCCCGAGGTGGCTCTACTGTCTATGATCCCAGGATCCCTCTGCAAAATTAAGAAGGGAATCTTGCACCATTGCTTGTTAGCAGCTAGAGTCGCTATCTCAAGGCATTAGAAATCTGTTCAACCCCCGAGCCTCTTAGTGTGGGCGCAGATAATTAATTATATTTATATTATGGAAGACCTAGTCGCGTCTGAGCATAATAGAGCTGGTAAGGTTTCAGCTTGGTCTTGTTGGCTGGCCTTTATAAAACTCTGCGGAATTCAAAACAAATGCTCTGCCCATGTTTATCCACCTTTTCGGCTAATGCTGGATTATTGTTGTTAGATTTTGTCCACTGTGCAATTCTAACTGTCTGACCTTGGAAGATGTTTTCTTCTTTGTTGTTGGGTCCATCGCGACTATTTCTTCCTTCCCATTCTTGTTTTTGTTTCCTTTTCTGTTTTTCCTTTTCACTCCCCCTCACTCCCCTTTCTTATTTGGTGACCCAATAACTCTCCCTCATAGACTCTAATTGTGTCCTTGTATGCCTATAGTAATGAGTTTTTGTTGTGGTTTGTTTTTGTTTCCTTCAAACTGATTATTGAGTGTCTGAGAAACAGTTGTTAACATGTTTATATTGGGGGTGTTTTTCTTCTCAACTTTTGTAGGATGTAAAATCCTTTTATAAAAATATATTCACCCCTTAAAATGTATCTAAAGGCAAAATGTTTATTTTCCAGTTTTGGAAATGGTAAATCCTCAAAACAAGTGTCCCTATTAGAAGATTTCCCTACACATCCTAGTCTGGTGACAAATGTAAAATTTTGGACAACAATTACCAGGGCAAATAGGAGGGGATAAATCTCCCCAGCAAGGACCCAGAGAGCAATAAAATACTGACAATGATTCTAACCCTTTCTCGGTATATCAACCACTTTTTAAAAAAAAATCAGCTTTAGCTATACTCTCAATCTTATAATTTCCCACTCCATTTTAATCATGGGATTGTGCCTACTATGAAGAAAGTCTAGCAGTTAAGAATACTAGAAGAAAAAGAAGACATATGTATGCTGAAAACAAAGGTAAACATATGCAGCAAAAAAAAAAAAAAAAATTACAGGAATGAATAATGCAATCATTCAAGGTATTAGGAGCTTCATTATGGTATTGAGTAGTTTTCAATATTACACACTCATTTTAGTATTTGTCGAAAACCTCTCCAAATGCTGGACATTGCCGAATGAGTGTGCCTTACTGCAATTTTTTTAGGACAGACACATTTTGAAAAACATTCTGTCAACATTTTAAGATGGACACATTTTAAAAACAGAAGTTTTCAACCCCAAAAATATTGAATTACTAAAATGTATAGAGTACTTATTAGATAATTAAATCAGCTAGACTGTAAGTCTAAAAAGATAACAGACTATAAAATAAAATGTAAAAAAAAGTAAGCAGTGATAAAATATGTGACTATTGCCTTGTAGAAAGACAATAACACTAAACTATCTTAAAATTACAGGTGTAAATGCTTATCCAGCATTGGCCTGTGACTTGGGCATGTCTATACAGGAAAAAAGAAGAGAGTGATGCACTTTTAATAACATGCGCCAGGATTTAGTTCCAGGTCAGTGACTCTTACATCAGATGTTCACTTTATGTATGAAGATGAAGAGAGAGGGACTCAGGGACATAGCAGTTGTATAAATCCTAAGAGACAGACCTTTGAAAGAATGCATTGTTCAGGAGCAGTGAAGCCCAAGAAAGTCCCTGCAGGTTTTGTGGGAGCGGAACATTGCAGGGGTCTATGTTTAAAATCTATAATATAAAGCGCTTGAAGGGGATTTATAAAATTTTGTCATTCCATTTAACACTATACTTTATGCTGTGGGCTGATTCAGTAACATTTTATGGTACAAGCAGATAGCTAAATTATCACTAGCTATAAATCAAACAATACTTTGACATCATCATGAACATATTTATTATATCCTCCACATTACTGAAAAACTTAGCACTGTGTACCACCCAACCTATGTAATGTGCAAATAACCGCAAGGTTCACATATTTTATTTACATTAGGTACAAGCAACAAACAATCCTCCAGCTGTCAAGGGACTACAAACACGTATCTACAATATAAAGTAACACTGATTTAATTGATGAGCAATTCAACGAACTTGCCCTTTTAGGAACTCCATTACCCCTACATTTAATCCAAAAATAGAATAAAAGATGTAGGAAACGGAGTTTATTCAACGCTGTGGAAAAGATATAGGAATAATACAACCAAAGACAGTGGGGTTTGGTGTGAGTCGCCCAAGTTGGAAACACTGCTAATCACAATGTAGAGATAAAATCTTTTACAATATTTTATTTACACACTTGTTAAAATGAATTGAGGCTAAAAACATAGTAAAGCAAAATTGTCCGCAGGTAGGCAGTACAGTGCCACATAAGTCAGCAACAACCACCGTTTCCAACTAAATGTATATAAGTAAAGTCCGAACAGCTGGAAGATATGCATACATTTCAATGGAATGGAATTTTGAAATGCTAATGAATGACTTTGCCTTTACTGACTTCCTCAGGAGAGGTACTGAATGCCTAAAGGTGAAACAGCTAAAAAGCGAAGAACAGTTTTTGAAATAGCAACAGTAGAGAAACATCATAACAACATTTCAACATGTATAATGAAAGTTCACCTGCCCATGTCACAGACACAGGGGGGACCCCCATCACCCCCCTCCTCCTCCATAAAATGGGGAGTGTCGGGACCACAGGAGGGGCAAACACCACTCAAAAAACTCCAAAGTATGATACAGCACATGATCTAAATAATACAACCAACCAGCAATAGATCAAAGAAGTTTAAAACCAGACTTTGGTAAAAATATATATAAATATATGGAAAGGGTGCTTCAAATGAACAGCTAGACTGATTACAAAGCTGCACATATAAATTGTTATACCGGTTAAAACTAGAGGTGCACCAAAATGGAAATTTTAAAACCGAAACGAAACCGAAATAAAAAAAATGTTAGGTCGAAACCGACACCGAAAATGTTTTTTATTTTTTCAATTGTTTTAAAATATTTTATTTTTTATAAACTTTTTAATTTTTTTAT
>NW_017306293.1:2290494-2386611 GCF_000935625.1 Nanorana parkeri | reverse complement strand
GCGATCACTGATCGCTGAGTGTGTGTACCTTGCTTTTCTCTCTGACACGCTGTCACAGGAGGCTGATCGAGCGGTGTAGAGAGGAAAGCCCAGCCTCCTGTGACAGCGCTGTCTCCGCCCCCACACCGCTCTGCCGGACTGTGATAGGCGGCAGAGCGGTGTGGGAGGAGACGCCGGCCGCTAACAGCGCTCTCCACCGCAGCGCTCGGCCGGCTATCACTTTCTTTTCTCCCCGCTGGGACAGCGCTCAGCGGGGAGAAAAGAAACCAGGGATGCGCCGATGTATTGGCCGAAACATGGCTCTTTCGCCATTATGCCAAAAGTGCCATTTTCGGCGCCGATATATCGGTGCATCCCTAGATAAAACACCCCTAAATTCAAAGTAGTGTGAACTAGATGCTCAATTGTATATGTAAGATGAATGAGTTATATGAAAAGCAGGTATCATAGCAAACAGTTCACCAGCACTAGGGGGGCAATAAATGCTCCATTGTCAGGGATAGGCCATGGCAGCCTAAACAGGCAAAGTCTGTATTGGAGGTTTGTTCTTGAATTTCAGCTTTTTGAAAAACTTTTTAGAGGATTTTAATATGTTTAGTGAAGTCAGCAGGCCTCATCGCAACTCATCAAGCCAGTGGCGTTGAGAGCCAGCAGCGGCGGTGGAGCAGGCTGGACCCAACAGTGGAGGAGGAGGTGGGGCCCAGGGTTGGCATCAGAGGAGGAGACGGGGTCCGGCGACGGGGGCGAGCCCGGTGCCGGGCGGAGGAGGCGGGGGTCATCACCGACGGTGGAGGAAGAGGAGGTCGCCAGGTAAGGAGTGTGACCAGCCCACCTGAGGGTGACCCTGCAGAGCCCACCTTAAATAGTCTATGGTGGCCTCTGCAGGGTCACCCTCAGGTGGGCTGTGTGGGATCTCAATTGGGCTCTGCAAAGGGTGTAACTAGGGGTCAAAGGGGCCCCATACAAAATTTTGCTATGGGGCCCTGTGATTTTGAGTTACGCCCCTGCATCAAGCCATCCAGGCTTAGTAGAGAAGGAACAATTTCAAATGCACACCAGGGAGTTCTTAGTCCTAACAGATGGTCCAGCTACACGCTGGCTCCTCCTACTGAGCAAGAATTGTCCTGGTATACCTTTTATGGGCGGATTCCATGATCATCAATGGCAATGTTTTGTTGCATTGGCAGTATGACTGTTACTTCCTAGTCATTGCTGTCAGGTAATTATCCACTTATGCAAAGGCATCCTTCATTTCTTCTCGGGACACTGTCACTGACCATAGCTTCATAACTTCTTGTATTCTGCAATAATTGCAGCAAATCACACCACTGTGATTATCTATCCATTAACACCAGCAGAACCAACAGACTCTCGACTAATGGTGTGGGATAGATCATAGGCTGCAGCTACCACTGCACCGCAGTATTGTTAGTTATGATTAAAGTACTGCATGTCGGCAAGATATTTTTGGCATTGATGCGGATGCATTTTTATGTGTTGAGGAAATTATTTTGGCTGATGTTATTTAACACACTTCATTCTTATGCTAATGTAGCCCCTTCACCCTAAGTGGAGTGGCTCTTTAAGTTTAGTGTTGCTGGAACTGTAATCACTCTTGCTGATTTGTAGCCTGTGATCATTTTGTCATTCCTAGGTGTTCTGGGCTATTGTCTGCACCTATCTGTAGTAAGGTGTGACCCTGCCACAGAGTGGGGCAGTCAATGGGAGAAGATTGGGAGTGTCTATGCCTCACCAGCCAATCACTAGGAGTTCCATGGCCAGTAGTGCATGCTGGGAAAGTGCATAAATACTCAGAAATTGCCATATGCTCAAGGCAGTCCACCCCCGGGCCTACCCTGGGGGAGGGATGTACAAAGTTGGAGAAGCTAACTAGGCCTAAAGTCTGCAGAGGCCAGATGTGGACCGAGGTGGGGTCTGGAACTATCTCGGAAGGAGAACTAGAGGAGCTTTTTATCTGCTGGAGGTGCCAGGAAGGCCAGGATGGCATGAATCTCAGGAACAAGTCTGGTATCTCTCCCAGGGAAGATCTCAAGTACATCTTCCATACAGTTGGGGTTCTATTACACAGTGTCATCCTCTGCTCAACTGAAGTACTGTATTCCTGCACTGTGGAAGCTGGAAGGGATTAGTGAGTCTGGAGTCTATTTTTGCCCATGGATGTCTGTAAATGCTACACTCTCTGGTAAAGAAGTGAGGTTGCCAGGATATTACTTGAAGATTGCACTTTTGCACTTTACATATATATACACACCGTCATGGTCACAAATGTTGGCACCCCGGCATTTCTGTCAGATAATGCACCAAATTGTTGCAATTACAAATGTTTAGGCATTCTCATATTTCTTTCTTTTGTCTGTATTGGTATGGCACAAAAAAGTGGAGAACAAAAAGCCAAATCTGACACATTCCATGCAAAACTCCAAAAATGGACTGGACAAAATGATTGGCACCTCCCCCAAATTGCAAGAAATAATTGGATTCCAAGTTTGTGATGCTCCTGTAATTTTTTATTAAACTCACCTGTATCAATTAACAGGTGCTGACAATATAGAAATCACATCGGCAACCAGTTAAAATGGTGAAACATTTACTCAACCTTTCTGTTGTGTGTCTCTGTGTGCCACAGAGCAGCAAATAATTTTCTGAGGATTTGAGAACAAAAATTGTGGAAAAGCATGGACAATTTCAAGGTTACAAGTCCATCTCCAGAGGTCTTAATGTTCCTGTGTCCAGTGTGTAACAACATTGCCCACTGCACTGTAGCTAATCTTCATGGACGTGGACGAAAGAGAACAATTGATTAAAGATTGCAATGAAGGATTGTTCAAATGGTGGATATAGACCCTTGAATAATTTCCAGACAAATTCAAGCGGACCTTCAGGCACAAGGTACAACTATGTCAGCTCGCACTATACATCACCATCTGAATGAAAAGGGATGCTATGGCAGGTGACCCAGGAGGACCCCACTGGTGACACAAAAAAATAAAAAAGCCAGATTGGAGTTTGCCAAACCTTACCTGAGGAAGCCAAAATCCTTTTGCGGGAATTTGCTGTGGACAGACAAAACAAAATAAATTTTTTTTGGTAAAGTCCATAATTCTACTGTTTTCAGAAAAAGAAGTGAGGCCTTTAAAGAAAAAAATACAGTCAAACATGGTGGCGGTTCACTGATGTTTTGGGGTTGCTTTGCTGCTTCAGGCACTGGATGTCTTGACTGTGTGCATGGCATTATGAAATCTGAACACTGCCAAAGAATTCTGGTGTGCAATGTAGGGCCCAGTATCAGAAAATTGGGTCTCCGTCGGAAGTCATGGGTCTTACAGCAGGACAGTGACCCATTGAACGTGCGAATTGTGGCCATCAGTGACTAGTCAATGTTAGGGCAGAACGGAGAGTGGCAAGACTGGTACAAGACAACAGAAGGGCAACAGTGCAGTGTCAGATTCCTCGCATCACCTTTCAACATCTCGTGGAGTCACGAGGTGGCCTAACGAAGTCCTCTCGTGGAGTCATCTCGTGGCCCAACGAAGTACTGATGGGGTGGTCATAATAATCTGGCCACTCAGTGTATATATACATATATATATATATACACACATACATACATACATACATACATACACACACACTGTATATACACACACACACTTATAACTACACCCTGTAGGGAATTAGAGGCTGTGAGTGGAAGTCACTCGAGGTTTTCAGCATGTGGAAATTTTAGATTTCATTAACAGAACCTAAATTCAAAGGATGTCAGTTGATCATGACATCCTACAGATGCTTTGCTGACACTGCTGGCTGTTAGGCACATGGCTGTATGCTGCTAGTCTAGAGATTTATTGTCGCATTACATTTTTATCAATATAATGTCTGATTTAGATTCAAACCTGCCTATAGGCATTTTAAGTGTATTAGTGCCTTCACAAAAGGAATTTGGTATTACCATTCACTAGCATCTGAATAACCAATTCACTCTGTAAAAACTAGTCATCTGTAATTTCTTTTCAACCAAAGTGAAGAACAAGCACTGCATTAAAAATGTAAAATTATATTTTGCTGTGGCATATAAATGCACATGCAGTGAATTATTTGAACATTGTTTGTCAGAGTGGTTGTAAATTAAGTTACCAAGTGGAAATCTGAAGCATTTCTGAGCTATAGAAGGAACAAAAAGATCTGTCTGCCTGGAAGAGCAGGCATTTCTGCTGCTAGAATTTAATGCTGGTGTAAAAAAAAAAATGGGAGAGACTGAGGCTATGATGTAGCAGAGTATACAGATTTTCAATGCTTCAGCCTCAGTCCTATTTTATTTACCAGACACACTGTAGGTCAAATAGTCAGACCACTCCTTTTTATTATAATTACAGGACAATGGCTCTCCAGCCCTGTATATATTTTAAGATTGCAGCAAAATTAACCTGAAATGGCATGCTTTGTACCATCTCTACAAAATGTGCCTGTGCATTGTGGATCTTGAAATTAAACTAAAAAATAAAGAATATCAGAAACTGGCAACCCACAACTATGCTAAAAAGGGAAAAAAAACTAAAGCTAGACTTGTCTAGAACAACAGCTCAGTCTGATAGTTTAAGCAGATTTCTATTGTTTTCTAAACTAATTATACCTTCACTGCTGCCTGAACACGTCTGCTACAAGTGGTACATGTGGTCTCTGTCAAAGGGTTTAGCTCAGACAAAATCTGCCAATTATTGGCTCCTTCTGATCACAGATAGCACTCTTTGACATGAGCAAGTGCCCTGCTGCTATAGCTGCTCCTAGGATTTTAGGCTATAGAACATTAGGATGGGGACATTAAGAAATTCTGGCTTGCAGAGTCACAGCACCAAGAAGGGTGCTTCTAAAGCACCTGGTGTATGCAAGCATTGATAGGCCAAAAAACAAAGGGCTGCTGGTGCTTTCTTTAATTTGTTTTGACTGACTGGAGTGTTCCTTTAAGCTGTTCATACTCAGGGCAAATAGCATGGCCATTTTACATCCATCCTACCTATGACTATAGTTATATAACTATTTCAGCATCATTTGATCAGCATTTAACTGCCAAAAATCAGAAACTGAGCTACTAAGATGACAGATTAGAACATACAACTGAGGTGCCAGTATGTATCCGAGGGCCACAGTAATAGCCAAATACAATTACAATTGATTCACAAAACTTGCCACCCATTCCCCCCAACAAAAACACAATAGGTGACATCCACCAAACCCCCTTAGATTCTGTGAAGCTGTGAATAGGTTTATCTATTAACCAGGTGAACTAAATGAGGGTCCACATCCCAAGCAACGGTTTCACAAAATCTGGGGCCCAAAGAGTGTTTAGGAAATTATATTATTTGACGGGGCATTAAATACAATGGCAATCAGACCGGGGCATCCCGAGGCCGGGTGTCACCCGGAGCAAAGACTAGGTGACAACCCGCCGTGACGTCATCGCACATACGCGTGATGTCATTGTGCAGGCGAGGCCGTCTAATTGACGCTTGCTGGTGGCCATCTTGGTGATGGACGGCGGCAGAGAGAGGAGGGGACGTTCACTCGGCAGGATGAGGTAAGCCGCCGGGTCCCCTCCCCTCTCCCAACACTGCTGGGCTCTCGGTCAATGAACGAGTGCCCGGCTTTTTAGAGGGAGTGACACCAAAATGACTGTCAGTCATTTTGGTGTCAACCAGGTGCGGGCCGCACCCCCCTTGTGACGCCACTGCAATCAGATCATTTTGAGACCTAGAAAGTGTAATAAGAGACATGGACCCACAAAATAAAAAAGGCTGCAAAAAGGCAAACCACATGTAGTGATCCTAGGTAGCAAAGAACATAAGGGGGTTGGTTTTTAAAAAGTCAAACAGGCTGTTTACTCCAAATTTGCACTCTGTCGGGGGAAGCTAACACATTTATTTACAAAAGAGTGAAGAGTTTGGAAAAGGCAGGAGAAGTGAACAATGTAGGACAAAATAGCTAATTTGGAAAAATGTTCCAATTTAGCTCACTTTCCAGTTCAGTTGTTGTCCTAGATTGTTCTCTTCTCCTGCCTTCTCCAAACTCTTCCCCCTTTTGTGAATAACCTGTTAATAAATGAATGAAGTGAAACTCTCCCTACTTTCATCAGCCAATTATGTGTAAGCAAAAATACAGTTTAAAAAAAAAATGTCCTTGCATATAATTAGGTATTCTTTGTACAGTGAGATTTCACCACATTTACAAGCTAAGGAAAGTTTTCACTGCAAAGTGCAACTTCCCTTGCAAATTAAACAGCCTATTTGCCTTTAGCAAATCAACCCCAATGTTTTATCAAAGTTGTCCTTGCAAAAAGCTAAAAAAATGTAAATTAATCTGCAGTTAATTATGCATCAAACACATGTTCCCATCACATGTTAATTCCATGCAAGCAGTCTAATATAGCAAGTGATGCATTTAAATTTCTGTAAGCATTCTGTAAATTCTTAGGGGGCAGCTGTACCTAAAAACAAATATTTGATTCCAGACTATTATGAGAACGAATGTGAATAGCAGCTGTGCAATAAACTGCAACGTGGTATTACATACACAATGACAAGGATGGACTTTTCTAATCGGAGAGAACCTAACAGAGATTGTGGTTGATGGTGCAAAGTGATACTTATCAATAACACTATGATTTGGCTACCTAACAGTCTCATTAAAAAAAACCCCAAAGAAATGCAAGTAAAAACAAAAAAATTCAAATAGATATTTGTCGTAACCATATACTGTATCTGGGACAACTGCAGACACTACTTGTTATATATTAGGTGAACATCTAAGAGATAACAAGAAGACACCAAAATAGAGTCAATCTCAGAAATGGGAAGAAAACCTGCCTGTATATATTACCAATTAATTAGTTGCCTGACAACTGGTTGCTTATTTAACTAACTTCTTAATATGACCATGTTTGATGGTTGACCTGGATGATATGTTTACTAATTTGTCAGGAGAAAAATGTTAGAATAGCATTAAAGGAGAACTATGGGGTTAAGGCTTTTCCCCATAGTTCTCCTTAGGGTAACGGGAGGACAAACTAGCGTCCTCCCGTCACCCTAGGCTCAGTATACTGAGACGCCGTAGCTGAAGCGGATCCCGACAATTGTGCCGGGATCTGCCCATCTGCGTGACTAGGCGCAGAATCAGCTGTACCCGACCCCTCCCCCGTCCGTTCCGCCAGTCAGCGCTGGCGGATCGGAGCGGGGAGGGGGGAATCCAGCCCCTCCCATGTCACGGCAGAGAGCTGTGGCAGGATCGAGAGGTGAGCGAATGCCGGTATGTGTTCGGTCACCTCCCGATCTACTGAGCCGACCTGTGACAGTCTCATTGTCACAGGTCGGCTAGAACTATGAGGTGAGTGAAAAGCACTCACCTCATAGTTCTCCTTTAAGGTCTGGGCATTTTTTACCTTAATGCATTCTCTGCATTAAGGTAAAAACCGCCCAGTACCTTTTCCTCTCCCCCTTCGCCCCCACGCTTACCTGTCAGCTCCTTTACACCGCCGCCAATCCCGAATGATTCTTCGTTCTTCCTAGTTGCAGGGGGGAGGAAACTGATGGCAGAGGAGGTGTAGGCTCCTTCTGCCATCAATCAAACTGTTATGAGATCATACTTTTTACTGTGAACCTGTAGCCATTTTACATTTGTTAAAGACAAAGTCCTGCTAAAGGGTAAATACCATCATGTACCCACCACCTTTCTGACGTGGAAAGGAGAATGAGGAGAGAGAAATGAGAATGAGAAGAGAAAAAGTGGAATGTCTTTATAAATGATAACTATAAAGCTGAGTTACCTTTCTGTAATGGGGAGGTACCCAGGTGGAGTGAGTGCCTTTCTGATTTGGGAAGCACAATCACCTGTAAGAAGCTCAAATGTATGTTCTAATTTTTTGTGGGGTGAAGAAGATATTGCAGATTGCTTTATGACTTTAGATGATGTAATACACTGAATTTTAGTGTGGCACATGGAAGTTATATTTTTTCAATTGGAGTGACACACTGAAGTGGACACTTTATATATTGTTGTTGAAGGGATATGGATTAAGGGTGCGAGCAATGCAGACATTAATGTTTGTATAATTTTGAAGCTCAATCATCTTTCCTTATGTTATACAGTATTTTCCTTTTTAAAAGTTTAGAATGGCTGAATTTTGTTTTAAACATATGTGGGCTCAAGTGTGAATGGCATCCATTCAGAAATTAAATGTATCTTTCTGCACTTTAAAATTAAACTGATTCTACAGCCATTAAATCCTTAATATTGCAGGGCATTCAAAATACACTTGGTAGAATAAAATAAACCCCAAAATGTTATATCTGCTTTAAGTGCCACATAATAGTGAAATGACTGCCATGGGCAAATTTTTGTAATTCAATTTACCTTCTCATATACATAACTAGCAAATCTTACTTTGATCTTAGTACAGGGGTTACTAATAATGTATCTTTGCTAATGTGTATAGTTACACAGAGAAAACAATAGGTAAGTAAAATGCGTTCCACCCTCTGCCACCAGGCCTGCAATAGTTTAGTAATGTGAGCAATGTGCATGCCTAACCTTAATAATCTGCATCCTGCTGTCAGCTTAGCCAAGCGTTTAATGACGTTCCATTTTCTGTAGAAGACTTTGCTTTTGAATCACATAGTTATCTCAGGAGATGTGACCCTTGCACTACTAGAATCTCATGTATAAATCTCACTCTGCAGAGAACATACTGCTGCCCCATGATGTCACTACACAGAATAGTAAGGTATTTTAGGCCATAACCTGAAAAGCATTTGTAATAGCTACAAAAATCCAATTTGCAGACATTCAACCACCAGTTGTTGGTGACAGGGAAGAATTATCAGTCCGTGATATTTATCATATTATCCAAGTCCTGTGTCTATTTCAGATATGAGCCTAAGTTATTTTTATATTGGGGAATCATCTTTCTTAAATGTCACTGTGTTTAAATAAATCTCTGAAATCTGTGATGGTCTGCTATTAATCAAGATAATCATTCTTGGAGTGGATACATTTGTTTTGAAGGATATCATTTGCTTAAATATATCGATCACGTAACAAGAATTATTCACTAACCAATTATGCTTTGTTTCTGTATTTGAAAATGTATCAAATAGGGATGCACCGATACCGATACTAATATCAGTGCCGATGCCGAGTATTTGGGGCGAGTACTCGTACTCGCCCAAATGCTCCGATGCCTAGCCAGATACTTTACGAGTCATTACACGCTGCCTGGCTTCCTGATTGGCTGTGAAGCCGGCTCCATGCTCCCTCGTCACTTGTGATGAGGGAGCATGGAGCCACTTTCCCGGCCAATCAGGAAGCCGGGCAGCATGTAATACCTCACTGCCCGACTTCCTGATTGGTCGGGAAGCTGGCCAATCAGGAAGCCGGGCGCCGTGTAATGTAATTTATATCCATTTATATTTATATCCATGGTAAAACCACTCCGATCCTCCTACTTTGTTCTATGGGCGAACATACACAGTACTGTGAGTGAAATCCATCCATTTTTTCTACACGTATGATATATATATTTTTTCATGTTGACTGGGTCTTTTTGTAGTTTTCCATACACGTGTATGACGAGATCTGACATCTCCTTTCCAATCTTTGGGAATCCTATCCTTATATCTTCATAAAGTGGAGTTTTTCAGGGTGTGCCCTCTAGCCAATGTTCATCCACACGCATTTTTTCTTATTTATCAGCCGTATGCAGCCATTTATATGTTTGTTGATGTTTTTTTATATGGATTTTTTGATATATGTGCAATTTTAAATATATATTTAATAAATAATTTTCTACGACTAATATAAAGTGTATGGTCAAAAATTTTGAAACAGTGGTGGGATCCCCTTTTCCGGGGAAAAATCGTTTTTGTTAACAAATTAATAGGGGACCCTCCATTATAAACAATTCAAAGCTTTATTGATAATTTATATATATTTCAAACCTTCCCACCCCGCAGTATATATTACAAGTTTAAACTTTTAGAGAAGACCACTTAGGTGGTACCCCTCTATAACAGGGTAGGGTTTTTCTTCTTTTTTGATCTTTTTAGACACAGACAGGGCGAGTAAAAATGCTGGAATGGGACTCTATTGTGACCAAAGTAAGAAAAGAGGTAGGGAATGACAAAGATAAAAAGTTAAGAGAACGGAATTTCAAAGATATGTTTTTTAGATTAAGGAAGACTTATGAGAACAAATCGCGTTTATTTTGGAACAAAATGTATCTGGAAAGATACATAGAACAAGATATGTGCCCACAGGGTCTAAGATTACAGGTCTTCCCAAACATAAAAAACATCTCAGAGGAATTTAAGAAAAAATGGGAATACAACTTTAATATTTGCAGCAGGAACATGCTGACCATGTTAATCGAATATTACGACAAAGAATTGAAGCAGGCCAATGACCTAATTCAGACCTCGGTGCAAGAACTTGAAAACTATAAACAATCAGCAGAATTTGAATCCTCAATGGTAACTCTTGAACAACAAATAGAATCCTATGATAGGGAATTAGTGGAAAAAAAGAACACAAGTTTGAAAGAGACAAAGATGCCTTTGCCAACGATAGGACATATACATGGGAACAACTAAACAAAGAGAACAAATGGGAATATAAGAAACCCCATTTTAATCTATACAAGACAACCCAGAAAGACAAAGGTGAAACATTATCAGAGGGAACTGAATCAGGTTTGTCCTCGGCAGACAATTCAAGTACTGTGTCCTTTAAAGGATATAATACACGATCACAAAGACAGAGATACAAAGGTAAAGCCCCGAGGAATCCAAAGATTGGACTGAATCGGAGATACCCTAATGGACAAACTGACCGATGACATACAGATTTTGCACCCTCTATGTTGAGTAATGTTAAAAAACAGAATTTCTGATTATGTTTCTGACATTAAGGCACATGATCTAAGATCTCCAATTGCCAGGCACATGGTGCATATACATGGAGGAAAAACGCAAGGCCTCTGCTTTTTTGTCATAGACAGAATACATCTATCTAACAGAGGGGGCGATTGGTACAAATGCCTGCTTCAGAGGGAATGTAAATGGATCCACTGCACTAGATCCTATGAGGAACCAGGCATCAATGATGCCATCAATTTTAGTTGTTTTTTGTAGCATAAGACCCATTCCAGCATTTAAAATCGTTCTATGCATATTGTTAGATATATATATATTTTGATTAATGATTTATGTAATATGTAGACAGAATGAAGATCAGAATGGCACAGATGACCCAGAGAGGAAGTTCTAGTCTTTTGAGACAGACATAAAAACTCACCCCACACACTAAAGTCGATGTGAGTCAAAAGTATATTAATATACTAATAAATTATATAAAATACGAATCTCGTATTTTTTTTTATTTTTCTCTCTGGGATCCTCAATGCCACCCTGACAATTCAGGCATTAGCCTGTATTTGGTTGAAAGCCATTTATATATTTTGTTTGACAAATTTATATAAATATATACACACGTAAATGTTATAATCCTTTTTCCGTGTTGTTTAACTATTTTTGTTGAAATAACACATTTTCGGCATTTTTTTTACTACTTATGATATTGACCACACTTCCTGTCTATGAAATTGTGTCCTGTGGGGACACACACAGGAAAATTAGATTTTTTATATATATGTTCAATTTTAAATATATATTTAATAAATAATTTTCTACGACTAATATAAAGTGTATGGTCAAAAATTTTGAAACAGTGGTGGGATCCCCTTTTTCGGGGAAAACCGTTTTTGTAATTACACGGCGCCCGGCTTTCTGATTGGCCGGGAAGTCAGCTACATGGTCCCTCATCACCTCATGACGAGGGAGCATGGAGCCGGCTTCCCGGCCAATAAGAAAACAGGGCGCTGCGTCATTACACAGCGCCCAGCTTCCTAATTGGCCAGAAAGCCGGCTGCATGCTTTCTCATCACCTAGTGACGAGAAACATGGGGACAGCTTCCCTGCTAATTGGGAAGCCGGGTGGCAAGTCATTACACACCGCCTGGCTTCCTAAATGGGACAAAATTAATGTAGGCTTTTCCAACGGTGTTCTTTATTAATCAGTCTAATCTTTCCTTAACAGTTTTTGTGCCAAAACTCAGGATGGAGAACACTGAATTGTAGCCGTATGTTGAAAAAGTGATTGGATACAAAGAACTTGGCACACTTGGAATGACTGTTGTTTCTTAAAAAGCTCTTGTTATTCTCTTATGTGTTCTCTAATCTGTGATTTCATAACTAACCCATCTCAAGAACCGTGAATAGATCAATTCTAAGTCTTTTTATTCCTATTTTTCTCTTTCTTTCCATCTTTCATTAACCCTAAATTGTCTGCAGTGTGTGTAAATGTGACAAAGGGATTTTAGCGTGAAAGCTGTTTATGAACTAAAACTTGCTTCAGAGTTTGGCCAGCTTTGTTGCGAGGACTAACTCACTAATATCACAGTAATTGTAGGAGTGTGTTAGGCTGGCCACACAGCGTGCGAACTTTGGCCAGTTGAAATTTGCACAGTGGGTGCCCCTGTTGGAAAATCGAAGGAACCGGATGGAAAATCTTCGGGGAACAGACAAACATGATGTCAGATTACTCAGCCTGCAGAGGTGCAATAGAATTTAATCAGTTGGGAAAATACACTATGCCTATCTGTACTTCAACTTCCTTTCCAGTGATATATACAAAGGTGAGGGAATAGTATACATCCATTAAGTTAAAATGTTAGGGTCTCTGTACAATATTGGTTATTTACTACACTGACATATAGCACCTGATTAAAATGTTTAAACTTTCATATGACCTGGAGTGTTTTACAGATATGAAACTCCTTCCAGTGTTAAAATGGATATTTCTAAGTGGGAGGCTGTCCATGATGCCCTTGAATATGTTTTGATACAAGTTAACACTCTTCTAATCAGCAATTCTCTGTGCTTTGGCTAACTTTGTCTTACAGAAGAAACCCATAACCTGTTTTAGAGCGTAAGGGTGAGTTTGCTGGTTTGTATGGGAACTCAGATATGTACAGTAGTTTCTCTACTCGCACCTGAACATTTCATTAAAAGGTGGTATTAAGAGCAGAGGTCTGGGTACAAAGAGATGAGGGTGTTTTTTTTTTCAAAACACTAAAGTCACTGCGCTTAAAAATGTAAAACTTATGCATAAATATTAAAGTGCTTAGTGATTATCCGAACACAATATGTGACATCCCCAATAGTTAAGATCAGTACAATCTCAAAACTTCATGTGCAATGTGTTGTGATTCAGATCACATGTGCAACTCCAAAAATTAGTCTCTATGAAGCACAAAACAAGTCTCTTTTAAAAGCTATTCCAACAATATATAAAGTGCAATTGTGCTTCACTCCAAAAACGTATTTCTTAGTGTGACATTCTAAGTGTTTCTGTGCAATCAATACACTCGCCAGACTCCTTTGACCACTATTATATGGTCATACTGCGCTCAGATTAAAATCCTTAGCGAGCCACTCTCCAAAAACATCTGATGGCAACCTCCTTTGTAGCCAATATCTCCTTTTAATTCTCTGACCTTTTCTGGAAAATGTCGGTCAGTTAAAGTTGTTCCAATTCCTGTCAATCCACCTTCTAGACAGCCAATATTAATCTCTTCCGCACACTTCTCCTTATAACTCATTCAGTGCCCCATGGAAAAAATGTAGACACTACATAGTATACAATCCTTAAAACCTTTAATCATAAATTATTTCAAAACTTACATTCAAAGCTTAGTAGACACCGCTGTATAATTCCTCCAGTAGCATACAGCTTCTCTCGCATTGATCAGCGTGATGAAGTCAGCGTGTTAGCTCCTCCTTGACGAGTTTCATCATAAAGACTTTTTCAAAACCTTTTTTTTTTACCTTTTGAAAAAGTGTTCACGATGAAACATTTCAAGGAGGAGCTAACACGATGACATCATCACAATGATCACTGCTAAAGAAGCTGTATGCTAAGCTTAAGTTCCAATAAGGAAGCTGGGTGGCGTGTAATGACTCGCCGCCCGACTTCCCAATTAGCCAGGAACCATCTCCATGCTCCCTCGTCACCAGGTGACGAGGAAGTATGGAGCCGGTTTTCTGGCCAATCAGGTAATGATTGGCTGGGAAGCCAGCTCCATGCTACTTCGTCACCAGGTGACACACATCTGGTGAGTGTTCTGATGCTTACGCATGTATTTTCGAAACCTAAATTATATGGTCCACATATATTTTCTACCCTGTTTACAAAAGCTACAGGCACCCTTCATGTGCACAGTTAAAGAACATTCTCCCTATAAAGTTAGGGTAATGATAACCATTCAATAGAAGAAACTCCTACTAAAGTTCTACCATCTGGGTCTCCTCCCCAAACCTTCTGATCCAGCAATTAATAAGCAGTAGAACTCTGATGAGGCCATCCTTGTATTCTCCCCTCCTATAAATATGTTCACATGCCTGTATTCTGCTCTCCTACAATCACATTCCTGTATTCTCCCCTCCTATTACCATGTTCACATTTCTGTATTCTCCCCTCCAATTAGCATGTTCACATTTTTGTAGTTTACTCTCTTATACAGTATGTTTGCAGTGTTTAAAGGCACTGTTTAAAGCTAAGAAACCCTGGCAGGATCAGAAGGGTCCTGTGGAGGGGTGATTAAGAGAAATACAGATATTTTTAAAAATCGTATGCATATTTAAAAAATACTTTTAGACCGGTTACTATGCTCCTTACTCTAGAAAACATCATGTTACCCATCTCTCATGAAAGACGTCAAATATGCATGGAGGGATTCTGCAGGGTGCTATAATCTAAGACATGGCTTTAGAAATGAAAAAAGAACTCAAACTTCTATTTGTGAAATATCATACTAAGCTCCGATCCAAGCTTACATGAAATGTAAAAAGCTAAATATATGTTTATTGAGAAATAGCTAGCAAATCAAATAAAAAAAAAAATCAGTGCATACACATTTTGTGATGATTAGATTTCTAACCATATTACTTGTACTCTGATACCATCAATTCCATGGTAACGTACCATTAAGGTCCTGCACTTAAAATTTTATAGACTGAGAATTGGATATCATCACTGAAACTAGCAAAAGATTGCCTCAATGAAATTGTTTCCTTTCATATTAATGAACCATTCGAAGAGTGGGAGATGATTACAGAATACACACAATTTTCTCGACTGAAATAAACAACTCATATCTGAATTCAGTGCTGTGATAGTTTAAGATTTTGCTTGCATCTGTACCCAAATAAATATTCATGATCTGAAACAATCAAATTATAAGACCAAATTCTTTGTATGAGAGGTCCAACAAGTCTACTGACTATTTATACTGCAATTTCGATTACATAATATATTAGTAGCAATATAAATTTATATGCATTACAATAAAGATGCATTTTAACAATTTATTTCTCTAAAATCCATTTCAGAGTCCATAGCATCAGAAAAAACAAGAGGAAGGACAATGCCACTGTCATTTTAAAGTAAACTTGTTATAAACTGTACATTAAAAAAACATAATAGCAAAATTAAAAAACAAAACAAGAAATCCAGAGATACAGGTGGTTAAATTAGCATGCATATCTCAACTTTTGTGTAAAAGTTCATTTGACCTCACCTTCTGCCATTCTACCAGTCCTTTCATTAGATAAATAGCCTTGCTGACCAATTAAGCAGCCCGAGAGGCAGGGCCAAGCTTAACTTTAACAAGTAAAATAGGGATTTGCATATATCTTCAGCTACCTAGATCATCCTGAAATGTCATTTTCACTGTAAATCCGTTTACACATTTTTCATGTTTTTAAGTTGCCTGGGTACATGATAGGTTTACTTTGTATTTGAAGGATGTAAGAAATGTTGGAGCATGTGCTTGTTTCTTGTCCTTGGACACCAGTTGTAAAAAAGAGTGGGGTGATAGCGGTATTACCACAGATAGGATTTTACATTGTACTGAGTTTTAAACGGTTCTTCACTTTAAAAGCAGACCCATGCTTCCTACCCACACTAATAAAAGCCCTCATAAAATAGTAGGTTTTACGGTTTAGATGAAATGGTGTTCTTTGTGTGTTATACCTCACATTATCAGTGGGGTTATTATACTTGCAGTGGTGCTGTATATAAAATCTGTAATCAGGTCTTACTGAGTTAGAAAGTCTTAAATGTGCGGAAGATCAGGACTCCTGCATACAGCTACACAGGTCTCAAGTGTCCACTTATAATTTGCAGTGCAACAAATGTAAGGCATATGCACATGTAGTTAAAGGATACACGTTGCTTTGTGAAAGGTGTGAACAGTTAAAGGAAATTCTGTAAATTTAAAAGTATAATGTATTACGTTAGATACTGGATAACGCATTCAATTACTACCCTGTATGTATCCTGTAGTTTATTTACACATAGTTTATTTACATTTACACTCCCAGCGATTTTATGTGCTGATCTGCCAACAAGGTTAGAAAGGCCAATAGGGGGAACATTGGAAAAGCCATGCCCCTCTCTATAAAACTGGGCTCAGAGCAACCATAGTCTCAGTGTTAACTTGAAGGTGAGGTGCTATAGGGAGAGGATGGGATGACAAACCACATACAGACAAAACTGTACGGAAAACTTTACTGTTAGGAAACTGTACCTTATTTCTGATTGCTAACACTTTGGACAATCAAACCCTTTGCTGCCTTCTTTTTATGTCCTCTTATTATTAGGGGCTTTTTTGTCTTTATTTACACTTTTAGCTGCTTTCACAATTCATGGAAAATGGCTTATTGATTGATCAATTGATGGAAGGCTTCCTTTTAAAAGAAAAAAAAAAAGTTGGACTTTTGATTTTGGTAGTATATTGGATTTTATTTTATGTTGGAATGTCTCTTTTACAAGTTTAAGGTACTCAAAGCGCATCATTCATTTGTTGCTGATCATCTGTTTTTGGAGGTGCCTGCTTAAAGCTTACCTCCAGAAATAAACTTTTTTTTTACTTTTGATTGGTTCACTGAGGTTACTTGCTATAAAGTACTAAGTCCATATGACTGCTGGGGTCCTGTCATTCATTTGCCACTCCTCTTCCTTCATCTAATCACAGAACACCTTGTATTCTGTAAAAACCACAAAATGTTTTATTAATAGATTTGGGGGGAGTGACTCTCTTATTCACTGTATGAGACTTGGTACTCACAACAGCTGTGCCCATAGCATTAAAGCTAATAGCAGTATCTGGAATTTTAAAAAGCCATTATTTTTAGCAGCTACCTGAACGTTAGAAATCCAGCAGTACCGGTAACTTCACTGGACCAATCAAAAGTTCCTTGGAGTTAATCCGTTAAAAAGCTTCAGTAAGTGGCTGCTATAAAACTATGCCATCAAAATGTTGTGCCTTTGGCCAATCCAAGCAGTTGCAGTATGCAAGCACTCCACTGCCAAAATAAACAATACAAGAGTACACTGTCTCAATGTAGCCATCAAAGCTGCATGAAAAGGCCCTCTCCACAGTGGCCAGGGAATGACAGCTCTGAATCTGAAAATTACAAAATCTTTGTTGTTTCCGGGTTCATTCAGTGGAGGGAGATCAGCGAACAGATGTTTGTAATATGGTGGTATGAACTGACTTAATAGAAAACAAAGGCAAATTGCCTCGTCTATGGGTTGGGACTATGCTGGGCAAGGCTGTCCAGTGCAGCTCAATGCACCTGGTGTGACAGGCCCTAAAAAATAAAATAACAAAAGCAGCTTCTGCTGCAATATTCACCTTCAATCCAGAAGTTTTTCCTACAGTACTTTTTCTGCCACTATATGTCTGATGGCCTGAGTCTGATGGCCAACATGGCAATACTCACTTCTATGACCCCTGGTTGTCCTACACCAGCTCCATAATGTGCCTAGATAGTGAAAGTAGAAGCAACACAGTGATGAACCCATCTCTCTGTCACTCGGCTTTCTCTTTCTAACAGCATGCTTCTTGTCAGCATATGATTTGAGTGGCTGCTTATGCTGATACTCCTCTTACACTCCAGTCCTGCTGTACAGGGACTGTAAGAGGCTGACACCGGGATAAATTCAGGTACTTACACTGTTTACATTTAAAAAAATATATTAACCTCTTGCCGTCCGCCCGTAGTAAAAAAACGGACGGACGTCACTGCTGCATTTGCGGGTTGCCGTCCCCAGACGGCAATTTTTTTCTGCTCGCGCGCGCCCCCTAGCGGGCACGCACGGGCAGAAAAGACCCGACGGTTGCACACACCCGTTACCGGGTGTTTCACATATAGGCGATCAGCGGGTCCATGGCCCGCCGATCGCCTATATGTGCTCGTTCGCGGCGATTGTTATCCCCCTATATAATAGCAATAACAATAAGTGCAAAAAAATAAATATAAATAAAAAAAATAAAAGTAACACATAAAAAAGTAAAATAAAATAAAAGTCACATATAAAAAAAGGGGAAAAAACCCCCCCAAAATGTTTAACTCCCCCACCCCCACGTTTACGCGCCTATAAACGTAAATACGCGTCCGGTGCCCCAGCGCGCAAAAATTACAATTGCGCTACACATGTTACATATCGCCGCGAACGTCGCAGTGAGAGCAATCATTTTAGGGCCATCAATCACTGATAACACTAAACTGATGAGCGGTAACAGCTTTTAAAGCGTCGCCTAGGGCCAATTTTGGGTATTATCGTTTTTTGAGGTTTCGCGCGCGCACGCAATTTTAAGGCTTGACATGTTTAGTGTCTTTTTACCCGACGTGACCCCGTCTTTTATATTTTACCAAAAAATTGGGTAATAATAAATGTTTTATCATTTAATATAGGGGAAACTGTTTTTTTAAAAAAAATTTCGGTAATTTTTCCTTAATATAGTAAAAAAATAAAACCCCCAGTGGTGAATAAATACCACCAAAAGAAAGCTCTATCTGTCCCCAAAAAAGGGTATAAAATTAATTTCAGTACAGCGCTGCATGACGGAATAAATGTCAGTCAAAGTACCGCAGCGCTGAATACTGAAAAATGGCCTGGATGGGAAGGGGGTATAACACCGCGGATGTCAACTGGTTAAATGATGTACTAATAATTCCAGAGCTGTATTAAATTTGTGCCTTTAATATCTGCCTAGATATCAGTTTTAAAACTTATAATACTCATAAAACATAGGGTATTCCTTCTTTAGAGACAACATATCTGATCATGAAAAAAAAAACAGACATCCAGATTTATCAGATACATACGCTGTCTTTTTAAGACAAGGATTACTCGCTTTCAGCAGCTGTACAAAGTTGATGAGACCTCACCAAATATCAAATTTGGGGCCATATGGACAGAGATTTATGCGCCACTGCAAACCCTTGGCAAGGAATTTGTCTTCTGACCTCCTGTTCCTGTGAGGGTATGCTGTAATGATGTGTAAAACCTTTACTTGAAATATGGTGCGCTGAATGTCGTAAAACAGAGGAGGCTGACAGTGGAATCTCGGCTACTTTTCAAAATCCATTTCAAACTGAGAAATAGGCATTTCTGTTTTTCAAAATACAGATAAGCTGTGAGTAACAATGACTTGTCATATATTAATTCTTGTCAACAGGATGTAGAATGTATATCGGTCTATGGCTTTAACTATGTAATTAGTTAACGCTCAACTTGAGGCACCACTAAAATGGGATCAATTGTGATCTACTGCAATAAGTTTCTTTTTATGCAGTCATGCCCTCATAATGCTTTGCTTCTCTATCTCTGAATTATGCTGCTCTGTGGAAATGCAGACTGGGGGGGGTCGCACGTCATTGAGTGGCCACTTCTAAATTATAGTTCCTGCCAGTCAATGGAAAAGGGCCATGTTTTATGTAGACAAGGGTTTCTGAATAGCAGGGTGACACAGCCATGTGACTATTCTTTTCCAGACTCATAGAAAGCCCCATACATTTTCAGAAGCAATGTTGCAAGCTAGTGTGTTAATTTACTATATGAGCATGCTTCACAAACAAATATAATCTAGAGCCGATACTAAAAATATTACTAGGACTCATAAATACCCATATTTATTGCTAGCAAAACATCAGTATTGGGCAAGGGAGTGCAGGTGCTGTTAATAAACCCCAGAATTCCAGCACTCTTCGGGGGTATATATATATTCTAAGGGGGGGGGGGTTGTTTTAACAGTGGGTAGTCTTGATGTGCAGCTTCCATGCAAGCCGGGAGGCTAAACAGCTCTTTTGTCTCCACATCACCGTCAAGCTTACCCGCAACATCATCAATCAACCAAGGCCCACCTTTTGGCACACACCCTCTCTGCTCCCCGGTTTGTGGTGCTTCCTTCTCTCCTTTTTTTGTTTTGCTGTCATTAGTGTCGGACACCCCTGGATGCCTAAAGACTGGGGTGGGGTGGGGGGGGAGGAAACCAGTGTGGTGTGGTGCTCTTGAGTGGAGCAGGCACGGTGTTGCGGTCGGGTGATCACAAACATGGCTGCCCGGTGTCCGAACGGTCTGATTGCCAGCGGTGTGTCAACGCAGGACGTGGAGGTGGGAGAGAGGGGCAGTGTGGAGACAATGGAACCAGCCCAGCATCGGAGTGCTGTGTCAGAGGAAGCAGGCGGCTACACGTTTCGAAGCATATAGCTTCTTTATCAAGCCCAGTTGCGGGGGAAACTAATGGTGGGAACGACGGTTTTAAACCTTTTCCTAACAATAAATAAAAAATCAAGAACCTCCCTACCTCAGCCCAATCAGTGAATCATCCCAGGCAATAGATCCTCCTGTTGACATCCAATTCTAGCACACACGGACCGGACCTGCACAAGCTTAGGACCACGCATCAACATCAACTCTAGCCATCACACCTCCATGGCTTCTCATGGACACAACTTGCATATAGACCTCAAACCATTTTTATCAAGTGTCTTCTCATCAGAACTCACCATCAGGATACCAAATAGCGCATAAACAATTTGGTCATCATCTCAACTTTTCCTAATCGTTCGAAGAGACCACGCACCAACTCATCAAACTACACAAGACCTCAAGATATTTGCTCCAACCCTCGCCGATGAAATCACATCATCTTCAACCTAACGGTGAGTTTCTACACGCCACACCTGTGATTTATTAATTTGTGATTTTTCACCTCTCCACTGTTCACTACCCTTCTTTTTGGTCCCCAACCATCCGAGCTAGAGTCTAAACACCTCTTTTGCCTCCACATCACCGTCAAGCTTACCCGCAACTTCAGCAATCAACCAAGGCCCACCTTTTGGCCCACACCCTCTCTACTCTCTGGTTGTGGCGCTTCCTTCTCTCCTTTTTTGTTTTAATTAATTTCAGCACATCTGAATATTTAAGACTGAATGTGCATAAGAAATAGGCAATGGCAATTTCCTGTATACAGAGATAGAGGTGGTGAGAAGGAGTGAGGTAGGATATGAATATGGATATGGATAGCAGTAATTTTCTTTAGTTATTGTTCTGTGTACTAAAAGCCCAACTCAGAGCACCATCATTTCCACAGAGAGTAGTTGTGTTGTAAAGTGCCCAGTGGAGTAGTGATTAGAGCAACTGCTTTGTAGCACTTGGGGTCCCTGGTTTGAATCCCGGCCAGGTCACTATCTACAAGGAGTTTGCATGTGTATTTGTGTGCTTTTCCTCCGGGTACTCCAGTTTCTTCCCACAATCCAAAGATATGCTGTTAGGTTAATTAGCTCCTGTCTAAATTGTCCCTCATATGTACGCATGCGATATAGGGACCTTAGATTGTAAGCTCATTGAGGAGCTTTTTTGTAGAGCACTACGTAAAATTGTCAGTGCTATACAAACACCAATAATAAATTAATAAACATTAAATTACAATATGGCTTGTGTAGTGATTCTATGTTATTTTATCTTTTTAACCACCTTGCGTCCAGCGTTTTTAAGCTGCAGAGCCGCTCAATCGCTTGTATTATGCATGTGGATGTGCGGTCACACCGCCACCCCGGATCCTGAGCTCCGCTGTGCCCAGTGCAAGCCTGGGAATGGCACAGCGGCTCTGTCACCGGTGATCAGAGGGAGATAAGTACATGATCCCCCTCCGATATCCCTGCCGGTCTCTGAATGCAGGAAGTGATGTGTGTTACATAACTTCCGCATTCAGCTGTCATTCCTGGCTACAGAAGTCGGAGAGAAGCTGGTGAAGCAGATCTCTGTTTCATCAGCTTCTTTGGGGGGTCCCTAGAGACCCCTGATGTCTCCAAAAAGAGGGCCTGTCACTGTAAATTGGCTATCACATGGGGGGCTTCTTAGCCCCTTTGTGATAGCAATAAGGTTAAGTGACATAAAAAGTTTTACAAAATTAAAAGTTAAAAAAAATTAAAGTCACATATAAAAAAAAATGTTTAAAGTCCCCCGTCCCCACATAAACACACAAACATGCGTCGGGTATGCCAATGTGGGAAAATGATGATTGTGCCGCACATGTTACACATCACCGCAAACGTCAGAGCGTTAGCAATAATTCTAGGGCCATTAATCACTGTTAACACTAAACTGATAAGCGGTAAAAGCTTTTAAAGCGCCGTCTATGGCCAATTTTGGGTATGGTAGTTTTTTGCTACTTTAACTGCTTCCCGGCCGGTACAAAAACGGCCGGATGGGAGCTTCCTGGATGTAACAGGCCATGTATATACGGCCTCCCCGCGGCCCCCCCCCCCGTTGTCACGCTGGTCCCGGGCTCCGCTGTGCCTGGTGCAAGCCCGGGACCAGCATAGTGCCTCTCTGACAGGGGATCAGAGGGAGGTCGGTACACAATCTCCCTCCGGTCCCCTCTCCGGTGTCAGTATGCGGAAGTGATGTATGCTACATCACTTTCGCATTCTCGTGTCACTCTCCAGCTCCAGACACTGGAGAGAAGCTGATGAAGCAGCTTCACATAAAAATCCCCACCCATACATACACGCATGCAAACATGCGTCAGGTGCGCATACCTACGAAAACGACGATTGCACCCATTACGCCGCACATGTTACGTATCCCCGCGTACGTTGCAGTGAGAGCAATAATTCTAGGGCCATCAATCACTGATAACACTAAACTGATGAGCTGTAAAAGCTTTTCAAAGCGTCGCCTATGGTCGATTTTGGGTATGGTAGTCTTTTGCGATTTCGCGCGTGCGCGCAATTTTTAAGCTTGACACGTTTGGTGTCTATTTACCCGACGTGACCCCATCTTTTATAGTTTACCAAAATAATTGGGTAATAATAAATGGTTCCTAACATAATGTTAAAAAAACGTATTTTTTTCAAAATTTTCAGTAATTTTCCCGAAAATATAGTAAAAAATAAAACATGACATTGGCTTGACATGTTTGGTGTCTTTTTACCCGACGTGAGCCCGCCTTTTACATTTTACCAAAAAATTGGGTAATAATAAATGTTTTATAATTTAATATAGGGGAAACAGTTTTAAAAAAAATCTGTAATTTTTCCTTACTATAGTAAAAAATAAAAACCCCAGTGGTGATTAAATACCACCAAAAGAAAGCTCTATCTGTCCCCCAAAAATGGTACAAAATGTATTTCAGTACAGCGTTGCATGACGGAATAAACATCTGTCAAAGTACCGCAGCGCTGAATACTGAGAAATGGCCTGGCCAGGAAGGGGGTCTAAACACCTGGTCTTCAAGCAGTTAAAGGTTGACATGTTTGGTGTCTATTTACCCGACGTGACCCCATCTTTTATGTTTTACCAAACAATTGGGTAATAATAAATGTTTTATAACATAGGGAAAATTGTTTGCACCCCCCAATTTTTGGTACTTTTTTCGTTATATAGTAAAAAATTAAAAACCCCAGTGCTGATTATATACCACCAAAAGAAAGCTCTATCTGTCCCTCAAAAAATGGTATAAAATTAATTTCAGTACAGTGTTGCATGACATAATAAATGTCAAAGTACTGCAGCGCTGAATACTGAAAAATGGCCTGGACAGGAAGGGGTTGTAAACATCCCGGTCATCAAGTAGTTTGAAAAAGTAAAGTTTTCCTTTAAGCAATACCAAATTTAGATGAAATCTCTAACATTTTTATAGCCATCTGTAGAAGGTGTGAAAGGACCTCCCTGAATCCAAACCTAATAGTACTCTTTGCTTCTGCAGTCTGTTGGCAAACTTAGGCAGTGTGATAGTAAAATATCCTTTGCAAACCATGACAAATGAGCAGCTCAGCACTCTGTAAATATGCTAGAAGTAGGTCCGATGTGACCTTTACGGCCACTACTGACTGTTTGGTAATTCCATCCAGCAGGCGGCAATGTGTCTAGATGAAGAACAGATTGCCCATACGAACATCACAAATAATCTTTTTTTTTTTTTAATTGTGTCAACTTGCTGATCAATCCTGATAGATGGAGAAACCGCACTACAGGGAAATTAATTACTGTGGGAGCTTGTCCTTCAAACAAGGATTTGACTCTTCATTTCATAACAAGCAGCGGCAAAGGCTCGTGTTTTCCTCTCTCTGATCCTAAACATCACTTTTATGTTTGATGATTTTCATAAATGAGGAATAACAACTAGGGAAAAATTATAAACTATAATGTTTATTTTATGTGATTGGTTGGGGAAGTAAAGACTAAAAGGCAACATTTTGCATATATTACTCCACATTACTCCAGCTTCTAAATGAAAGATAACCAGGTAAACTGTGTGGGCACACATATTGATCATAGCCTTTTGAATCAACAACAAAGCTTTAAAATACAAATAATAAACACAAAATATCTATCTCTATATGAAGAGCATGTTTCAAGTACTGAGCACACTGTTGTGGAGTGACTTTTCTTTGTTCTTTGCATGCAGATTGACTTAGGTTGCATTACTATTCTTTGTGCTCTCTAAAGCACAGGAAAGAAACAATAGAAATGAAACGTTTTGCAGCAATAAGTATGGATCAGGTAGGACGTACAGGAAAGTCAGAATACTGGTGGATGCCGGAATTTGCATAAAAAATTGTCCCATATATTCAATATAGTTCAGCTAATCTGCTTAAAGTGACATTAAACACTCAGATTTTTTAACATAAAACAATACTGTAATGTGTGCCTTACTGTAATACATGGTTGTTTCCCTTCTCTTTGCTGCTCTTCCTTTTAAATCTGTATCTGTTCTTATGCTGGGCAGAACTTCTGTTTTGCAGCGGACTGCCTTGTCATAATAAATGTCAAAGTACTGCAGCGCTGAATACTGAAAAATGGCCTGGACAGGAAGGGGTTGTAAACATCCCGGTCATCAAGTAGTTTGAAAAAGTAAAGTTTTCCTTTAAGCAATACCAAATTTAGATGAAATCTCTAACATTTTTATAGCCATCTGTAGAAGGTGTGAAAGGACCTCCCTGAATCCAAACCTAATAGTACTCTTTGCTTCTGCAGTCTGTTGGCAAACTTAGGCAGTGTGATAGTAAAATATCCTTTGCAAACCATGACAAATGAGCAGCTCAGCACTCTGTAAATATGCTAGAAGTAGGTCCGATGTGACCTTTACGGCCACTACTGACTGTTTGGTAATTCCATCCAGCAGGCGGCAATGTGTCTAGATGAAGAACAGATTGCCCATACGAACATCACAAATAATCTTTTTTTTTTTTTAATTGTGTCAACTTGCTGATCAATCCTGATAGATGGAGAAACCGCACTACAGGGAAATTAATTACTGTGGGAGCTTGTCCTTCAAACAAGGATTTGACTCTTCATTTCATAACAAGCAGCGGCAAAGGCTCGTGTTTTCCTCTCTCTGATCCTAAACATCACTTTTATGTTTGATGATTTTCATAAATGAGGAATAACAACTAGGGAAAAATTATAAACTATAATGTTTATTTTATGTGATTGGTTGGGGAAGTAAAGACTAAAAGGCAACATTTTGCATATATTACTCCACATTACTCCAGCTTCTAAATGAAAGATAACCAGGTAAACTGTGTGGGCACACATATTGATCATAGCCTTTTGAATCAACAACAAAGCTTTAAAATACAAATAATAAACACAAAATATCTATCTCTATATGAAGAGCATGTTTCAAGTACTGAGCACACTGTTGTGGAGTGACTTTTCTTTGTTCTTTGCATGCAGATTGACTTAGGTTGCATTACTATTCTTTGTGCTCTCTAAAGCACAGGAAAGAAACAATAGAAATGAAACGTTTTGCAGCAATAAGAATGGATCAGGTAGGACGTACAGGAAAGTCAGAATACTGGTGGATGCCGGAATTTGCATAAAAAATTGTCCCATATATTCAATATAGTTCAGCTAATCTGCTTAAAGTGACATTAAACACTCAGATTTTTTAACATAAAACAATACTGTAATGTGTGCCTTACTGTAATACATGGTTGTTTCCCTTCTCTTTGCTGCTCTTCCTTTTAAATCTGTATCTGTTCTTATGCTGGGCAGAACTTCTGTTTTGCAGCGGACTGCCTTGTCTCTGAAATGGATACATGGTGTCTGTGTATAGGTTTGCAACCTGAGCCTGCACTACAGGAAGAGGCACTCAGCTGCAAAGGGAAGTTCTCCCCAAGCATGAGAAGACATGAGGATTTAAAAGGAAGAGCAGCAAAGAGAAGGGAAACTACCATGGATTACAGTAAGGCACACATTACAGTATTGGTTTATGTTAAAAAATCTGAGGGTTTAATGTCACTTTAACATATCAGCCAAAAACACAAAGATCCTGTAGGTCGGAAACACCAAATAATGCCAGACAAAACTCAAACATTTTTAAGAGAAATATACAAGAATTATACAAGAAGAAGAATATACAGACAGTCCCCGAGTTACATAGATCCAAATTACATACGACTCCTAGTTACAAACGTAGGCTATTACTGTACAGCAGGGGTAGTTGTAATGCTACTGCGCTTGTGCTGACGAGGAGTGCCCGCCTTTTTGGGTCTGGTTTCTAGTACTGTATGTACATTACAGGAAGTTGGCTCTTGTTAAACGTGCAGACCAGGGGTGCCCACCTCTTCTTCCGGGTCACTATGAGGTTTTTACTGCTGTCTGTATCCTCATTAGAAAGCTTTTTACATTTAATTTTTAATCTATCCCCATCTCCTTAACTCCGTTTTGAATATTGCCTACAACCCCCAATGCACAGTCCTACCCCATTTTCTGTAGGCTCAGACCTACAGAATCGAATCAAATGATTTGCTCTATTGGACTGCGATCCCTGTTACCAATGGTCCTACTTGGTTGTTTCCTCCTAAATATTGTATTTTGCCTCAATTCATCTCCATATCATTATCTGACTGTTTTTTTCCCCCTGTACTTTCGTAACTATATAAGTATGTATCCTGATTTAGTGTAATGTTTGTTTGAAAACAATACAACTTTTTTTGTGGAAAAAAAAAGAAATATTTAATCTCACTTCCTGCCCTTGAGACAACAGGAAGTGAAAGCAAATCTACCCCTAGGAAGGGAAATTCACTCCTGCAAGAGTGATCATGGAAAAAAGGTTTCTCCACTGAAGTTTTATCACCAATCCTTGTTTCCACGACAACCCAAAACTTGTTGAAGATTAATGCTAAGAGAATCCTTGTGGATTTTCAGGTTACAAACAGGATCTCCACAGGATCTTAATTGCTGAGATATTAGTGTTCATTAAAGTAAATATACTGTTTACAATGTTGTGACATTGCTCTGAATTATATAGTACATTTCTATAATGTGTCCCTTTTGGACCCATTGCTCATTTGATATTAGCGTACATCTAAAATGATTGTATTGTTTGTAATGTTGCAATATTGTTTTTGGATTATATAGTGAACTGTTATAAGATGTTTCTTCTGATATACTGCTTACTTATTCCCAAGAGTGTGTTTAAAGTTGCTATTTCTGTGCGGATTGGGTTAATTAGACAAGGGTTTGGTGTAAGGTAGTTTCACCCTGTGAAGCAGCGATTTTAATGGGGGTAGTGTGTTCTTTCAACTAGCTATGACTAAGGCCACTGAGGCAGAAAAGTGTCAGTGGTTGTGTATGGCTTCTATGTTCTTGCAATAAAGGATAGTTTGGAGGATTATGAGTGTTGGATTTGTTTTGATTTTATCGAAACACTATCCTAGAGATAAAAAGGTGCATTATTGTCTGTCAATGCATGTTAAAGTGCATGGCCGTTATGGCGTTATGATGGCATGACTGTTATGATACATGTTGACATGCGTTTTGATGCATGTTTCCATCGATTTCAATAAAAACCACATCAGGTAAAATCACAAAGGTGCATGTCTAGCATAAAGGTTTACAAAAGCAAAACCCTAATTCCTGACAAAACTTTTTTTTAGTTTTGAATACAGTGAATAAGGGTTAGAACCTTTTCATGTTATATTGCTGTTGTTGACCCCATGGTGGAGAATTCTGTGCATCCTGTGCAATCCTGTGACACTAGGGCCAGGTATCACAAGAACAGGAAACCACAAAAAAAAATCCTGACAGATGTTCTAGCCAGAGGCATATATACAGAAAACTGTGCCTATGGCAAGCACTGAAATGTCACCCCTTTCCAAAATCTGACACACATATTGTAGATAATATCAGCTCAAAAATGCAAGTCAAAATCGTTAACTTTTGATTAACATATCATCGCACTACTTGAAAATTATAACCGCACCTTTCTTGCTTTCAGTGATACACATTGGTTTATAATGTGATTAGTCAGTTTTCTCAGTTTCTTCTCTTTCTATACTCAGCAAAGCAAGATCACAGAGTCTGCCTTGACCTATTTTATCAGAGTCCCCTATACATCAGAGCTTCCCCTTTTGTCAGAATCCCCCCTTACATCAGAACCCCCAGAGTTCCTTCTTAGATCAGAGCCCCCAGAGTCCTTTCTTCCATCAGAGTTCCCAGAGCTCCCCCTTACATCAGAGTCCCCAGAGCTCCCCCTTACATCGGAGCCCCCCCCCCTCCCCCTTACATAAGAGTCCCCTTTTGACCGGTTGACAGTGACTGCATTTGTAAGTGGCATGTAATGTGATACGAGTACAGTTTTGGATGGGAACAAAGAGCTTACATCATCCACCAGCTTCTATTATCACTTGGAGACTTCAGTGGTGAGCTTCAAAGTTCAACTATGCAACCAACTATGCAACCAACTATGCAACAGCTGATTTTTTGCCCAACTCACAATTCTCCTACAATGGTGTCCCTTTTTCACTGGCTTAATTCCAACAATTATTTATTCTACATTATGAAGAATCCATTCAAATGGATATCTAGGCATACCTCCCAACTTTCTAAAATGAAAAAGAGGGACACTGTTTTGCTTAAAGTATGTAAGCAAAGGCAGAGGCGTAACTAGAACCTTCAGGGCCCCAGTGCAAGAAACCATGAAGCCCCCCCCCCCTCTTGTTTAAAATTTTAGTGCCGGTGTTCTGTCAAGAACGCTGACCCAGTATCTGTGTTTATGTACAGACGGGATTAACGAGGAAACCGGCATTTATTTACAAAGAATTTGTTTGTAATGGTTAATTGTGACCGTTATTGATATGCCTTCCATGGCAGTAAATGACGGGTGGCAGGAAATGATGGACAGAATATTATTATCGGTCACAATTAACTATTTAGATGAAATACCGTGTGAATAAATCCCGGTTTCCTCGATAATATTGGTCTGTGTGTAAGCGCAGATGCTGAGGTCGGCAAATTCGACTAGGTCAGCGTTCTCGACAGAACACCAGTATCTGCGTTTAGTATCGGGGCATTTTCACGAGTATGAATACTTGTGAAAATGCACAGTATTAACACTGGTGTATCCCTACTTCACCCTATAATGCATTGCTGGGACTTGTAGTCCTACATAGTTGGTGCTATTCTGCATTGTTGTGTAATCATCATACAGCAATGCAGATTACCACCAGCTGTGCTGGACTACAAGTCCCAGCAACACACACACTCTCTCTCTCTCTTCCCAGTGCCCTCTCCCACTCCAAACTTACCTTCCCTCTCCCGCAGGCCCATGGCCCTCTTCCTCGTCTTGGCTCCGCCCCTAAGAGGCGGGACCAGCTCATTCTCCGGGATCAGTGACAGCGTCTCCAGCCCTTTCGCACAGCCCCCCGTACATGCTGCGGGTGGCTGTGCGACAGGGAAGGAGCGGCACGATCGCGGGGGGCCCTCTACTTCCTTGCTGGACCCCCCCAAGTGGCAGAACGCCAGGGCCCGGTTGCAATTGCGACCCTGGTAGTTCCGCCAGTGAGGACACACCTCTACCCTATAACATGGACCATGAACTTAATGTGCAAACATTATTTGTTAAATCCATACATGCTTTTATACACTAATACGTATCCTTTCTGGTTTTTCTAAAAATATCAAATTAAATATTTTAGAGTTTGGAGGAAACGTTTAGGGCACTATAACACTTAAAAGAAGGAAAGAGGGACAGAGGGATTTGGTTCCAAGTGAGAGACAGTTGGGACTATGGCACGGGAGACTCTGAATGCAGAGTCTAATGGTTTTGTTTGGGATTACAAATAGTGTAATTGTTTTTTATCTGGGTGCAAGTCTTGACTTTGCTCGTTTTTTTACTACGGGCGGACGGCAAGAGGTTAACAAGTACATACTGTAAAAAGCTAATCTGAAAAGTTGGCCTCCTTGAAGATCTTATAGGACATTTGCAGTATTGTTGTAGTGTAATGACCTTGAACACTGGCAGATACCCCCATTATTCTGATAGTTTTTCTACCGGTTTAATAGAAAACTGAAAGATTCCAATCTAGTGCTGAACAGAGAAGGCTGTCAGCTGAGACTCATAAACAGTGATTTCTGGCCAAATATGTAAAAAGTGACCCAGCCGACAGTAGGAAACCCTACACAGTTGACACCCAGAGTGGATGATTTTTACACACCCCACCTCCATGCTCTTCTATATGTCACAATATTTTTATTATTAATCAATACATTAAATAATAATAATGGGCAGAACAAAACTTCAGACTGTGAAGATTATAAGATTTTCTTTATAAGAATGTTTTATATATAATTGCACTCACCGTCAGACATTAAACATCTCTGACAAAGTAAATATTTGAAAGTATTGGGGTACTTTTAAAAGCGGCTATTTAAAAGAAAGGCACTGAAAAGAAAGCATCAGCAACTACTTTTCACAAGGACTGCAAGTTAACTTTTTTTCATTCGATCTGTTTTCCTTCTCCTGCTCTGATTCTAACTCCACCTCTCCCTCTTACATGCTTTCTCCTTCTCTCCTTCTCATAACTATCCCCTCCAACCTGAAACTCTCATACCTTCACCCCTCTTCTCCCCCCCTGCATATACATATCTCCCTCCCTCCTGCCCTCACCCTGCTACTGCACCTATCAACTCCTGTCTATCCTGAACCCACATGCCAACAAAACCTCCAGAACTTTAGAGCATGTCACTACTGTAAATCCAACTCTCATTTCACGTCCCTTGTCCGTCCTGCTTTCTGGGGACATCTCACCTAATCCTGGCCCCCACAATCTAGATTTACTCACCACACCAAACACCCTTCTCCCTCTGGCAGCAGCCGCAATTCAAACAATCTAATTCCTATACCTCTGCTCCCAAGAACCGCTCCCCCTTCTCCTTTTGGAATGCACGCTCTGTCTGTAACAAGCTCACCTACATCCATGACCTCTTTATCTCCAACTACTTTAGCCTGCTTACTGTTACAGAAACTTGGCTTAAGGATTCTGACTCTGCCTAGCCTACTGCCCTTTCCTATGGTGGCCTCCGTTGGACTCACTCGCCCAGATCCAGTGGACAAAAAGGAGGTGGAGTTGGAATCCTTCTATCCCAACAATGCACCTTTCAAGTTCTTCCTACACCACCTTCCCTATTACTTTCCTCTTTTGAAGTTCATTGTCTACATCTGTTTTCCCCAGTTTCGCTGAGAATTGCTGTGATTTATCGGCCTCCAGGACCAGTATCAAGCTTCATCGACAACTAACCTCTTTTTTCTCCTCTGAAACACCCAGTTATTCTTAGTGACTTTAATATCCCTGTTAACGTTAACATACCAGCAACCTCTCAGCTACTCAGCCTAACCTCTTCCTTTGGCCTAATTCACTTCTACTCACTCTAATGGTTACACACTTCATCTCATATTCTCTCACCTCTGCACTCTATCCAATCTCAACAACACCCCCTTTCCGCTCTCTGATCACAACCTTGTCAGTTTCACACTCTTCTTATCATTAAGCCCCTACCACTCCAAACCATTACCCATGAAACCTTCGCTGCTTTAACCCTTTCTCTTCTTTACTCTGCAACAGACCACCTTTATGACAAAATCTCAACCCTTTCGTGCCCAGACCTTGCCATTTCTCTCTACCATAACTCACTCTCCCCCTGCATGGACACTCTTGCCCCAGTAACGGAACAGAATCAGGCCCCGTCCACTACAGCCTTGGCAGACAGATGACACTAAAAGACTTAGAAGACATACAGTAGTCGCGCTCTTGAGCGACTATGGCATAAATCCAAATCCATGCTAGACTTCACTCTATATAAACCCGCCCTGCAAAAATACAGTACCTGCCGCCACACAGCCAAACAGACCTATTTCATCACCCTCATTAACACCCTTTTGTTCAGTCCCTCTCAACTCTTTTCTACCTTTAACACCCTACTTCGTCCCCTGCCGCCTCCTTCAGCCAACTCACACACTGCCCAGGAGATTGCCAGTCACTTCAAAGACAAGATTGACGCAAATTACCATGAGGCTGCCACAGTCGCCCAGACATGTGCTTTGAATTACATCTTATCTACCACCACATCCAATATTCTCTTCATTTAATCCTGTCACTGCTGACGAAGTAGCTACTCTTTTATCCAACACCCAACTAACTACCTGCCTCTTGGACCCCATTCTATCACAACTTATCTGGACACCCTCTAGCTCTATTCTACAATCTACAAGGGATGATGCCTTTCCACTGGCATCATCCCTACCCCTCCAAAACAAGCATTGGTGACCCCAATTTAAAAAAAGCCCTCACTGGGGCTCACTAGTCTGAACAATTTGAGACCCATCTCCATGCTCCCATTTACCTCCAAACTTCTTGAACGCCTGGTCTACAACTGCCTGAGCTGGCACCTTACTGCTAATGGCCTCCTCGACCCCTTTCAATTTAGCTTTCGTCCGCAACACTCCACAGAAACTGCCCTTCTAAAACTAACTAGCGACTTACTAACAGCTAAAACCAAAGGCTACTACTCTGTACTTATACTCCTGGACCTTTCTGCTGCTTTTGACACAGTTGGCCACCCACTCCTCTTCAATAAACTCCAATCCCTCGGCCACCAACACTCTGTTTTCTCATGGTTTACCTCCAACCTATCCCAGCGCACCTTCAGTGTCACCTATAACTCTACTTCCTCCTCTCCTCTTCCTCTATCCGTGGGAGTCCCCCAAGACTCTGTCTTTGGGCGCCTTCTATTCTCCATCTACACCGCCTCCCTGGGTCAGTTGATAACCTCCCATGGCTTCCATTACCATCTCTATGCTGACAACACTCAAATATATCTCTCTACCCCTCAGCTCACCAGTTCTATCTCCTCACACATCACTAACCTACTCACTGACTTATCGACATGGATGTCACAACACTTCCTCAAACTAAATCTGGCCAAAACTGAGCTTATAATATTTTCTCCTCTCCATGTTTCCTCCTCCGACTTCTCCATCATAATCAACGCACTACAATCAGCCCCTCCCATCAAGCCAGGGTGCTCAGAGTAATCCTTGATTCTGAACTATCCTTTCAGCCTCACATTCAATCACTATCCAAATCTTGCAGATTCAACCTCTGTAACATTTCCAAAATCCGTCTCTTCTTAACAAATGATACTGAAAAGCTTATAATTCACATCCTTTTAATAACTCCCTCGTTGTTAGCCTACCACTAAGCAGGCTATCCCCTGTTCAGTCTATCATGAACACTGCTGCCAGACTCATCCACCTTACCAACCTATCGTTCGCCACCCCCCGCCAATCGCTTTACTGGCTCCCACAACATGTAAAATTCCAAATACTAACAATAACCTACAAAGCTGTCTACAACTCAGCCCCCTGCCTACATTACCCACTTAATTTCAAAATATCACCCAAACCGCCCCTTCGCTCTTCCCAAGACCTCCTGCTCTCCAGTCACCACCTCGCCTCCAGGACTTTTCCAGAGTGTATCCCATTCTCTGGAACTCCCTATCCCAATTTGTTGCCTATCTCCTACTCTGTCCACCTTAAGACGATGCTTGAAAACTCATCTCTTCAGGGAGGCCTATTCCACCTCGATATAACAGTACTTTCAGTTCTTTCATTAAATCATCCCAAACAGTTATTACCTTTTGTACCACTTGCCCCGCCTACTAGATTGTAAGTGCTCACGAGCCCCTCTTCATCAGCAAAAACCCCTCTCTCAATATAGCCCCACTACCCAGCAAACCCCCCTTTCCAAGCAAAGCCCCCATTAGCAGAAATAAATCATCTCTTATCAACTGTCTTTCACCAGCAAAACCCCTGTATCCAATGAATCACTTACTATGCCTCAGACACAGCATTCCCAGGAAGTCCCCCTATGCTTATGCTCAGCTGTGTCATGCAGACATCAGAGCCAAGAAAGAGCTTGAGTGAGCTTTCCGTGGATCTGTGCTGCCTCTGTAGCTAAGGTCTGACAGGACTAACTGGGGTGGTATTGCAAACTGTGACAATATGCATCCGGGGCTGGATGAGTGCGTTCTTAAAGCATCCCCAACATAACTGAACCCAGGGCCGACCGCTACCCATTCATCCCCCAGCCTCACCCCTGTACACTCTTACACATAAAATTCAGGGACTATTTCCCTGCCCAGGAAGCCACAGCTGCTGTGTACAGCAGCCCATAGAACTTAATGGATGTACAGATGGTATTTTGTAAACATGCACATGCATAACAACATATGCCTCCAATGCAGTCTGTGTTCAGGGCATAGGTTTGTACACATGTGTGAATTTAAGAAAGTACCGTAGGCAATAGAGGCAAATGAGACACAGACAGCAAATAATCAACTGACAGGGTTAGGGTTAACTCTAGCCTTTCTATCCAAAACTAACAGAAATCCTTTTTTTCCATACGTACAACCCTGTATTAGAATCTGCTCAAAATAATGCATACCAGATAAAAGTCTTAACATAAAAAAAAATTGTCATGCTCTGTGGTCAGTTGTTGTTTGCTCTTGAATAAAGCACTACCCAATTTCTTTCTATTGTTATTTTAACTTGGTTGACACCTGGCAGAAGACATGAGTTTGCAAGGTAACCCAGACCTTAAAATGCTTCAGCTGAAGAGCAGCCTCCCGTCAGAACGATGCGTAACCCTGACCTCTAAAATCATTTTATCCAAAAGGGGAATCTCAACAGGGAGATAAATCACAACCTTTCATCAGTTTAACTTGCCTGATCCTTTTCCTTATAGGGGAAGGAACTCAAATGAAAAATGCTCTGGTATATATCAGTATTTTACCTGTGGAGTATAATGATTAATGCAGCATGTCATGTTCAGAAAGAAAAAGCATAGCCATAACAGTATCTCCACACACTAATGTGAAGCAGCATAATAATGATGTTAGAAGAATATACACTGATAATGGAAGCACGGTACTATAAAATGATGCAAATTATCTTAATACTTATAATAGGCACGTTATGCTGCAAAATGTCTCCCACACCAATATAATGACTTATGGTACTGCACATGAAAGATGCACTCAGTATAAGGCTGATGAGGTCATTCTTTAATGCAAACGTTTATAGGGACAAAAATAGATAATTGAAGGCAAATGCAAGTTAGTAAGTTCCGTACATTACCTAAGCCTGGTAAGAAATTATAAGATTGTGCAATTAATGATCTGTGCCTGAAAACAAGTCAAGTTACTGCTCTTTGACATTGTTCGCATTAATAGCCTGCTAAGGCATATGTATTTAAGTAGCCACTCATTAATAATCATGCTTTGATTTAAAGTGGAACTAAACCCTCCTATCCTTTTGCAGCTAAGGATGGCTCCATATTTGCATTTATTTAGATCTGCAGTTGCATGGTGCTGCAGGTGTGATCGGCTATGACACCAGCCGTTTGGGGCCTTGAAAGTTTGGCTCAGAGGTCACAACCAAAGCACATCTGCAAATGTAACAGTTATCTCTTGAGGCATGCTTGCAATGTAACATATATTGGGATGCGCTAGATGACAGAAAGTAAAAGAAAACACTGCAGAAAACAACATATATTTGATGGTGCATGGTATATTTGATTAAGGATTTAATAAAATGTATTGAACATTTCTAATATGAGTTTTCAATTGGGAAAAAGTTAAATCAGTGGGTTTAGTATGTATGGCCAGCATCAATGGCAGCATGATGTTACAATCAGATTGTACAATTTACCAAGCTTATCTTAGAGCCCATTCACACCAGGGCGGTTGCGGATCAGCGCAGTTACCACGCTGATCTCAAAAGGGAGGTTTTGGGAGTTTTTAATTGCATTTCAGCACTGAAACGCAATCAAAAACACCCAAAACCGAGCTGATCAGCGCGGTTCCAATTAAACCTGTATGGAAATTGCACTGATCAGCGCAGCAAAAATAGTGCAGGGAGCACTTTGGGCGGGGGGCGGTTCGGATTGCGTGGCCCTGTGCGGTCGCATGAACAGTTCCCATAGCAATGAATGGGATCGTTCATGTTGGCGGATCCGTGCGGCCAAACCGCCCTGGTGTGAAGTTTTGTATAAAAAAAAAGCTAGTCATAGCATGTCACAAACTAACTGTACAATCTCTGTAAATGTTTACAATAACCAAAACTATGTAATGTTATGACCCACCCAAATAATTTCTTTAATTTGAATTCACTCAAGCAGGTCCTTGTACTACATATTTATTGGCATATCTAAAGGAGGAGATTGTACAATAAAACTGTATGGTCAGCTATGGGTGGAGGTTCAAATTAGACCCAATATATTCATAAAATCTATATGAGGTTGTAAGAAACAATGACCAAGTAAGTTTAATTTTATGTTAGATTAAAAAGTTTGCCAGACACCTTACAATTCTTTCATTTTGTTCCTACAGTTTGGTTTTAACATGTTTTCATTTCTGTACCATTCAACCTAACTTTAGATTTAAAATCCCAGGCAATTCATAATAGTTCCTTGCTTATTACAATGGGCTTGTGGCAGACAGACACTAAAACTCTATAATTTAAATGTATATACTTTATACTTGTATGCCTAAAAATGTTAACAGAATGAGCAATGGGCAGCATGCCACTCCATCCTAAAAAATGTTGTTCTATGTGGAAGTTTCTGTGGTCTTTTCACAAGAGTCGCCTGTTTAGCCATCATGCAGCATGTTAATCTATGTTGGTCACTCTATGACTGCAAATGCTTTAAAGGAAAACTGCCAGGAGAGGAATAATTGACCTGCCGTTTAGCAATGTGCATACTACAGAGCTGACCTGTAATAACTATGTGCATATTAGGTGTCAAACCCACAGGAAACCGACCACACACTTTGAAAGGAACGAATTGCATTGAAAGAATGAGCAAAGGAATGACCTTTTAACTGTAAAAAGGTCTGTACCCATATAGACACACACAAGCAATTAATCCATTAGTATACAGAAATTCTTTATGCAAATATTTTTTTTTTTTAGTCCAACTTGAGAATGGCAGCTTTTATAAAGAGAACTTTATAAAAGCACCATAACACAGAAATATTAACTATTGACAGCAGAGAACTTAGCCATTGTATTGTTTTGGGCCTTACAAGTCTTTCTCAACCCCAGAGTAATTGAATTAAAACAGCTATATGTTTGCATAGAGAAGTTCCATGCATTGGCCATGTTAGCTGTTAAGACACAAGAACCAAGAGCATTGTTGTTCTTGGTCAGCAGCTAACTAAGTAATGAGATAATGATCAGAATGACAGCCCAGGAGCATGTACTGTCAAAAATAAATATTCAGTTATATTTCCAGTTTTTCTATCCTATATAAATTCCTTTTAACTGGGAAAATTAGCTGGAAATCTTTTTGTTGTATTTGCCAATGAAAGTAAAGTGTCCCTTTTTGGAAGAAACACCTTGGTGACTTTATTAAAAGTATACACTTACCTTTGCAGCTCAAAAAGCTGGGAAACGGATGCTTTACATGTGCTATACACGTAGGTTGTTTATTAGATTTCTATACTTAAAATCCTATTCCTTTCCTTGGAGTTCATTATTGGACAAAGGATTTTGATACGATTGGGTTATACTGACACCTACAGAAGGATTTGGACACCATCATGCCTCACTTTTGTAACTAAGCAGAACCGAGATTAAAGTTCATGAACACAGATGGGAGGAACTTGTGTCCCTCACTGAACTAAAAGAAAATTATTTTACAGTCAGTACAAAAATCCAATTTTCTTTCTCATTCATTGAGGGACACAGATTTTATAGAGAATTGCTACATCCAAAAGCAGTCCAACCGAGAAGAGGGTAACACAGCAAACAATACGCAAGAAGGCTACTATAAACAACAGAAAGCCGGGAACTGCCTGCAGCTCAAAGAGCTGCCTGAAGAACCTTATGCCCAAAGCTGGCATCAGATGAGGCTGTAATATTCACCTGTTAAAACTTAATGTCTGAACAGAGAACGTGCAAACAGAGGACCAGGTGGCAACTTGCAAATTTTGGAAACATTTTACTCATGCCAAAAAGCCCAAAAAGTGCATACCTAATAAGGTGTGCCTTGACAGGAAAGGGCTGCACTCTATTCTTAAGGCATTAATCTTGAATGATGATCTGCTTGAGCCACAGAGTAATGATGGAACGAGAAGTTGGTTCTCCTTTGTGAGGACCATCAGGGGTAATAAAGAGACAGTCTTTTTAATGAAAGCAGTAGCTACGAGGTAGACACACACAGCTTGAACTTAATTCAGGCAGAGAAGGGAAATCTTGTTATGCACTGGTGCCAGACAGAGGGTGAACTCACAATGGGAACAACATTAGAGACACCCTGTACAAAGTTTATGATCAAAGAATGGGATGGAAGTGGTACTTGGAACAAGATGGCAAAAAATATATTTGTCCCCTTGATGGTATTCTGGACCAAATGCTTATCCAAGTCTGATTGCAATAAGGAAAAATAAAGAGTAAAACTGGTTACATTTTTTTCACAAGAGAAAAGACATCTACCCTACAGGACACTTGCAAAAAACTGAGGGATGCTAGGAGTGGTGTCATTATACCAGTTGGTCACCGGTTTTCTGTTTGCCAGTGTCCAAATCCTCTTGTATGTGGCAGTATAATCCAATTGTCTCTGAATCCTATGTCCTACAATAAACGAGAAAGAAATACCCTTGTAATCGAAACTTTTTTTAATGCTCTATACCAAAGAACTAGTAATGATTTAATAAAGACATTATCAAGTCAGCTGGCTAAATTAAAAAAAAAATCCTCTATGTGTTACATCTCTTCTGAGGTTAATGTGACCTGCGGTGTGCCCTAACCCTAATACTGTAAATTTTGGAGGAGGGTGGAGAAAAAAAGCGTTTGTGAAATACAAACAGAAATACTTTACTTAATACTAATAGTACAACAATTAGCTGCATAATGTTATCTGACTACTAATACATTTCACAATAGTGGCTGTTTAATATCATGTATGCAAGCTTTATGCCACTTTGGCCATTCTCTCAAATAGGTTAGATCACATAACTGCACTTTAGTACTTTAAAATGTACTTTAAAATGGGCATAAGTGTGAAAACCTGAGTCATTTAGAGAAGAGAAATAAACAGGGCTTTGGTGTGGCTGGTCAGCTAGTCATATAGTATCCTGTTTTAATATACTGTTAACTGAAATGGATATGAGTGTATAGAAGTACACAGATGGCTACATAATGTCACTTCCATTCCTATATAATGTACAAAGTTTTAAGCTATTGCATTTTATGTTTTAAGGATGATTGACCAGTACCTACATTAATTTGCTTTTCAACTGTTGCCCTTTGTGTAAAACAAATTGAACATTGTGATCTTTTAGATATATATTAAAGCTAAAGTGAGAGTGTATGCTGACCAGAAGGGCACAATCTAGTTGTGATGAGTCAACTTGTCCTATATTGTAAGATGTGTAAAAAAAAAATGTGTCCCTATATTAAGTGCTGCAGAGTTAGCTTGGCATGTCATTGTGAGTATAGCAGTATAAAGAGCACATAAGAAAACTGTTGTGTGTATAAATTTAATACGGAACACGTACTACTAAAAACATGCACATGTAGAGCTCCAGTATTAATTTTGTTTATAATTCCCTTTCAGCAAAAAAGGACCCAAGTGATCTGTCTCTGACAGTTCAGATTTTCTTTATAGAGTGTGGCTGTATCTCTATCTTTGGGTGAAACGCAGTGGAGAGGAATGAAAAGTGCCTGAAGATGTAATTAACTCCCCTCATAATTAATATTAGAAAAAGGTAAGCATATGGCAAACTCCAGGGGAAGACTTCGCCAGGCCTAGTATGAAGGAAGGCTGCAAGAGAGATGAAGAAAGTTGAATATGCACATTACAGGGAGGGATCTGAAGATATACACGGAGAAAACAAGTAAAAACAACAGACCGAATTTAATAATTATGTAGAAAGTTATAACGTAGGGTCGGTATATGAAAAAATGAGATAGAAAGAAAAACTGTCCCTGTACCAAACACAAAACAGTATATGAGTTTATGAAAAATAACATTATGTAAAATGCTTAACATTTTCTTTATTTTATTATTATCCAGACATCCATAAAGTGTAAACCTGTCTAGAAACCCATGCAATCCTGCCATTATTATAGGCATTAGAATGAAGAGCGCAACTACCTGTATAAGTGCTAGCGAGCCTGGTGTGGCTAGCAGTGTGGACGAAAACACTTGTTTTAGTCCACACTGCTAGCCACACCAGGCTCGCTAGCACTTATACAGGTAGTTGCCCTCTTCATTCTATTGTATTGTGTTTATTTGTGATCCACAGGGTTCCTCTCCCTGTATTTGCACACCATTCCCCAGTGTCCACATTTCAGTAGTGTGTCCTTCCAACAGTAGTGCGCTTCTATGTATGCTTCTTTTCCATTATTATAGGCATTGTCATTGTTAATTTATAGTTGCTGGTTTTCTGGCTGTTATATTCATCCAACAACTTCATTATTTGGTAAGCTGTTGACCCAGAACAATTATGTAGCCAGTGGCATGAAAAGACTCACTCAGTATTAAAGCCACACAATAAGTATGACAGGGACTACAATCTGAAGCTTAGTTTACTAAATTGTATTGAGATTGTAGTCCATCACAGAAATGAGCTTGTGGCTACTTACAACACACACAGGGACCATGGGGAACAAAAGTAGCCACCCTCCAGAAGGAAGGATAATGTCAGCAGAAATTCAGATATGATTTGAGGATCTTCAGTTGAGTGATACACAAATAAGATAAATTTTTGTTAAAGGAGAACTATGAGGTTAGGGCTTTTCCCCATAGTTCTCCTTAGGGTAACGGGTGGACACAAACTGGTGTCCTCCCGTCACCCTAAGCTCAGTATAGCGCGAGCTACAGCTCGCGGTATACTCAGACGCCGCAGCTGAATCGGATCCCGACAATTATGTCTGGATCCGCCCAGCTGCGTGAGTGAAAGCTGGCTCTGCCTATCTAGAGGCAGATCCAGCTGTACCCACCCCCTCCCCCATCCGTTCCGCCAGTCAGCGCTGGAGGATCGGAGCGGGGAGGGGGGAATCCAGTCCCTCCCCTGTCACGGCAGAGAGCCGTGACAGGATCGAGAAGTGAGCGAACGCCGGTATGTGTTCGCTCACTTCCCGATCTACTGAGCCGACCTGTGACAGTCTCATTGTCACAGGTCGGCTAGAACTATGAGGCGAGTGAAAAGCACTCACCTCATAGTTCTCCTTTAATAGTTAAAGTGACACTAAACTCATGAGTTAAATCTTAAAAAATACATTCAAGTACCCTAACTATTAACAACAATGTATCTTATTTGTCCATCACTCAGCTGTAGATCCTCAAATCATATCTGAATTCCAACTGACATTGTCCTTCCTTCTGGAGGATGGCTACTTTTGTTCCCATGGTCCCCGTGTGTGTTGTAAAGTAGTCACCAATCCAAACTTGCTCCCTTCATGGACTACAATCTCACATTTATTTTATTAATTTGTATTGAAATTATAGCAGCTCCCGGGAGCAAGCTTGGGGCACCTAGACAAACAAGCACTTAACCCTTGCAGTGTGGCAGGGATTCCATTAACCTGTTTTATGAAAGTAGTGGTATATATGTTAAAAACTCCCCATGGCCTTGTTTACATAGGCTAGACTAGACACAAAATAGTTATCCGCTTTGATGAAAATAAGTCAGTAATCAATAGCATTTTGAAAGGCAACTGTGAAACACATTACAAAAAGACATGGCTGACTCCTCAAATAAAAAAAAAACATCCCAACACTCCCTGCATATACTTCTACGAATCACAAGCCTTGGCAGGTCATGATCAAGGAATTAATGTATGTCTAAAACCATGTAATATAGACCAACTAACTCCCATGGGCAGCTTACTGGATTATTCTTTATATTTGTATTATTTTATGATGCATTAACATCCTGTACAGACATACACAACACATGTAAAAATACATACAGAATTAAAGCAAACCTGCCATTGCAGAAATATGTAGTGCTGATTTATTTTTTAAGTCCCTATGCAAACATAAGCTCGTTCTTCACAACTTAAGATAGAAGTGAGATGTTTTATAAATGATGAAATCATTGGGAGATCTATCCTTTTCACAAAAAGTGTATAGCTACGCACTATCCTATGTTAGGAATCAATTTAAAAGATGAATAAATTATGTTCTAATGTCTATGGTTATCTTAAGAAAAGTCAGTAAAGGATAGCATAGGACAATTATCATTGAACAATTCTTAAACATACTGCTTGTTTGAAAAAATATAGACGCCATTTGCACTTAATAAAGTGTTTGAAAGTGTTACTATTTATATGGCAATTGCTTTTTTAAGTTTTCTCACGGAGAACACTGACATTTTTTACTGTGTAATTATATACATTTCTATACTATTCTCAAGCCAGCTCCCGTAATGGACTACAATCTCATGTTTAGTTTACTCATTTGTATTGAAGGTATAATCCATCACGGGATTCCAGAAGGAAGGACAGTGTCAGCATGAATTCAGAGATGATTCTTGGATCTACAGCTGAGTGATACACAAATAAGATATATATTTTTTGTGAATAGTTAAGGTACTTGAATGCATTATTAAGGATTAACTACTGAGTTTAGTGTCACTTTAATATTTTCCAATAAGCACAGCAGATAATGTCTGCAATAAAGGTGTAAGTAGGTATTACTTTTCCATGGTCCTTATTTAGTCCTGTCATAGAGAGGAACATTTTTTGAGCTGTCATTCAAAATATATAGTACTTTTGTAAATGTATTATATTAAGGCCTTGTTCACACCAAGCGCGTTCCAGGAGCAGAGCAGAGCGGTTACAGACCGGATCAAAACTGCGTCCAATGTATTCCAATGGTATTTCGGGCTCTAGTTCACACCGCAGCGTTCAGTTCCAGGGCATGTAAAAAAAAACTGCAGCAAGCCCTATTTTACCTGCTCTGGAACGCATGCAAACACATCAAGAAAGCATGCAAACACCCTGGAACGCACTGAAAGCCCATTCTAAACACGGCACAACCCACTGCACTGCGTGTGCAGAAACCCATGCAGATCTGGTCTGCATTTGGTGTGAACAAGCCCTTAGGACTAAAAATATTATATTTTTAGAAATAGTTTTTCATTTTTAGCCAGGTAAATATGATCTACAGTAGTTAAATATTTGTTATTTGCATTTCTATCCAACAAGGGGAACTCTAGGCTCCTTTTCACATTTACATGTCTATTCTAAGATGCTCTGTTGAAAAAAGCCTGTTGTTTATAGCTACTGATATTCAGATTTACACACACTTCTGAATGAGTTACAGATCCCCTTCCTATCTGCTCTTTTCAGAAGGGGCCCTGTGAGGTTCCAGCCAGAAAACAGCATCTGCTGAGCGCTCCCTCTTTTTTTGTGGGTCCTGTATCATGGGTGCTTTCTATTAAATGTTTATTTGCACAATAAAGATTTTGAATAAATAGTAAAAAAAAAGATAATAAATATCAGTTTATACATTAATCTTGTTATCAGGAGAAAGATGGGTACAAACCCCAGAGGTGTCATAGTCATCCATTACTTCATGAAACAAATTGCTCCGATTTGAAAAGGATTAAATTATACATAAAGAAAAATTACAGAATAGGTCAGGTTACAAATTATAAAAAACATTTTTCATTGCTTAACACATGCAAGCAATAATCCTATAATAATCTAATGGCTGTAAATCTCACAATACAAAGTTCGAGCAGTTGCAAAAGAAAGCAACAGGGCAAGTATAACATGATCCAAAGAGCATGCAATTTGTTTGTGATAGAGTTCTGAGGCCATACAAATACATTCCACATAAATCAGCTATATCCACTTGATTCTGTAGCACAGAGCTGTAGGCATGAGATCACGATATTATGCTTTTATACGCATGGCTGGGAATGGTTCATCCATTTATCTCTATGATTGTGTGCAAAGCTCAGATCAATAGATTTACCTGTTGGGGAATGAAGTGCAAGGTTTAGTAAAATGGTTTATTCTTTATTTTTTCATGCTGAAACATTCTGCTGCCCAGATATGACAGAACAGTGTGTTCTGAAAAGCAAGCCTTAAAAAATGAGTGATATACATCCTATGATTTATATTGCCGAACTCAATTATCATAGTTTCTCGAAGCTCTGAGTGATTTGCACTTCCTTCTATATTCTTCATCTCTGAAGTAGCACAGGCGATAGGTAACAGTTAAATGCACAAGCCTTGAAAATGCATAACAATCTGCCCAGTGGTAAAGGCTGCAATGCTTGTGAGCTAAGTATAAAAACACACTATAAATTACATAAAGGGCTTTAGGTAAATATTTAAAGGTGATATTAAAACATATGCTATTTCTGTTTAATTTTCTAACATTGCCATTCTTACTTTGAACGGCAATGCTCCAGACGCAGCACCCATGCAAATCCATCTCATCATACCAGACAGGGTGAACTCCTCTACTACTTCTTCACCCAACCATCCAAATTTGTCAAAACTGTCTTCCCTGAGTGCCGTCTCAGGCTATCTGTAACACTGTGCGAAAGGTTAGCAAACGCCACAGACAGATGTACCCTTCTGTCTGGCAATTTATCAAAACTGTCATCAGGAAAATAAAAAGCTGCCACATGGCTGCCTGCAGCAGATGTAACCTCCATCCCACTGAATAAGCACATGGAAACAATGTGTTGGTTGTTACGTTTGGAGCCGTGTATACTGTGCTTTTTCTGCAATCTTATTTTTTTTTTTTTCATTTTTTCAATCATTTCTAATAATTTTATTATTATAACGGTCACACCAACTGGTCTAGATCTAAAGTGATGAAAATAAGATGGTCAATTAAAACACATTTTTTTTTTGGAAAAAGGTTTAAATGTAGGTTTCATTCTAACTAGTGGCTGCATAGAGCTTCTTGACAACACAAGCTATTGATAGGAAAGCAGGGGTGGCCCCAGCCATTTTGTTATTTTGGTACTGAAAGTATTAGTGGGGAACTAAATACTCATTCCTGAATCTTAAGTTATAATTAAAACAATTGCACAATATAATGGAACAATTACAAAATGATACATGTAATGGTATACAGCAAGAAAACAGTGTATGGTACTTAACTTTTTTGTATGCCATCATTATTGCACCCTGCTATGAATGCTGCTTCATAATAGCATTGATCAACATATGCATATTATGTTGTAAAACAAATGGAATGGGGGGTGCTATGATGTGGTTATACCAGTGTGATTTACTCAAAATGTACATGGTATCGTTATTATAACCAAAATGTTTTCATATTTTTAAGACAGCTTATGACTAATCAAAAGTGCACATTTTATTCTGCAATTTGCACCTTTAATAAAACACACAACAATTATGTTTCTGCTTTAAAGCATGCTGAAATTTATTACAAAACAAAAATATATTTCTTTTTTTAACAAAGTTAACATGTGAGAGGTAAAAAAAAAAAAGGAGGAAGAAGCAGCTAAAAAAAATTAATTAGGGTTCACTAAGGATTAACAAGGGATTTAGGAAGGGGCCACTTTCAGTGATCCTGAGACACAAAGCAAGACCTGGCTGGGGGGAGTTTTTTGGGTGCCTAAAGACCAGTTAACAACCCTCTGGTACTGTCCCTGTATGTAAAAGACAGCAATGATCCTGCAGGGGGTGTGTGTGTTGAAAGTGAACATTTAAAGCCACACTCCAGGAAAAATATAACTTACACTCTGCACTGGGTGTGTAAATTATCATATGTGATTTGCCAAAGGACTGCTTTGTTTTTTGCAAAGCTACAACTACCATGTGATAATACAATTTTGATACATATTTATTATCATAATGAAACTTACTGCCATGGATAGAGACCTCTGTGAGGTTTATATTGGTGTCTCTGTGTGTATTACAGAGCTTTCCACTCCCAGTGACCACTGTTTGTGTCACTGTCTTGTGTCCCTGTAATATAGGGAAGTTTTCCCATCAGCAATAAAAACTCAGAGAAAAGCTGGCACTTTCTTGCTTTACTACAAAACATGTTTTTATTGTTATCTTTATCCCCACAGTAGGACACAAGATAAGCTGGAGTTTTACTTCAAAGTGCAGCTACAAATAGTTTTTTATTTTTTTTTGGATAGAGTAGGGAAGGGTTAATACCTGTGTCCATTTTTTGGGCGAATCAAGACATATGAAATACGTTTTAGGCTCTTCAAATAGGTAAAATATTTACTGTAAATCTGAAAGGTAACCTAACCCGTGTTAGATATATGTATCTCCTTCCTCAGGGCTATCTGGGCCTAACAATAACACAGCCTGTGCCTTCAAAGATCATTTCCTCTCTTTTTATGGTTGTCTGTGCCCCTGTTGAAGATATTACCTCACTTCCTGTCCTGGTAATGTCAATATCTCTCTAATGAGACCTCAGAAAAAAGTTCTAACCTTTACCCAATATATCCAAAGCGAGAAAAAAAGAATCCGGACTTACACTTTATGCTTTTGGGTGATACCAAACAAAGTGCATGCCAAAAAGCTTTTGTACTGGTATCAATAGTCTTGAATTTGTTAATTGCTATCCTTTATCATAAGACATTTCAATGCTATAAAAGACAATCAAAGTGTAACAATGACTGCTTGTGTGTGAGAGAGATCATCAAATGGAAAGGAATTTCTGCTGCTCTAAGGAAAGGTAGAAGATATGCCTGAAAACCAACATATGAGCCTTAAAGTAGGTCTCCACTCTGGAAACTAAAATCAAGTAGAGTTGTATCCTGCAGGACAAATTAAATATGTAGCTGAATAAGGAAACAGATTACCAGCAATAAACGTCTGTACTCTTTGCAAATCAAGTCATTAATAACCTCCTGTCCTAAGACTTCCTGTGTCTTAACCTGGGTTTATATTTGCCAAGGAGTCCAATGGCAGTTCTACTGCTTCCTGACATCAGAAAATACAGCAATAGTATAATGTTGTTAAAAAAAAGGTGTGCCCCTAATCAGTAAAAAGTAATTTCTGAGCTCCAGGCAAGTGACTTTACCTAGGATAGGATAATGTAATCAGTCTGCTACAGGCAGGAAAAGCATTTCCTAAGGCTCCATTCACACTCAAAACTAAATCCCATTAATTTCCATGGCCATGTTCACAACTGAGCTTTTTGTCACTAGTAGCAAAACACACGTCGCTGGAAAAAAAGTACATGTGCTTTTTTTTTGAACATTAAGTGCTTCTTGGTTCCGTAGACTTCAATGGAAACGATCAAAAACGCATGTTTGCTGTATTTTTTGCACACGTTCTACACATGTTTGCCCATTTACATCAATCTGGTGTGTCACAATCTACTTAGAAAAGCATGCAACTTCATGTATATGCATAAAATGCACAAAAACTGTGCCAAAACGTGCCGCAAAACCACGCGTAGAAAACGCTGTTGCCTAAGTGTGCTTGCAGTCTAAGTCCTCTCTCTCAGTTATCACACAAACTGCAATACTATAACTTTGCAGCAGGTCACAAGGTGAAAGGCTGTAGCTGGGGCTAATTAGTGTCTGACATTTGTGAACACAGCCAGGAACCGCACAGGCAAAGACAGGATTTAAACAACTGTGTCATTTCTATGCCAACATCTCCGTCGAGAAAATACATGCCAATCCTGGATGAGGCCTGAACAAAGATGGATCTACTGTTCTGGAAAAAAAATACTGGATGAAAGCCTTTTAAGAATGAGTTGTAAACTCTGGGAAAAGTAATACATACCTGTAAGTATATCACGTCACATGAATGCACTTACCATGAAAAAATACATTTGATGCTAGGTCCAATTTAAAGGAGAACTATGAGGTCAGTGTTTTTCCCCGTAGTTCTCCTTAGGGTAACGGGAGGACACAAACTAGCGTCCTCCCATTACCCTAAGCTCAGTATACCGCGAGCTACAGCTCGCGGTATACTGAGACGCCGCAGCCGGAGCGGATCCCGACATCGACGTCGAGATCCGCCCAGCTGCGTGAGTGACAGCTGGCTCTGCCTATGTAGAGGCAGAGCCAGCTGTACCCGCCCCCTCCCCCGTCCGTTCCGCCAGTCAGCGCTGGTAGATCGGAGCGGGGAATCCAGCCCCTCCCCCTGTCACGGCAGAGAGCCGTGACAGGATCGAGAGGCGAGCGAACGCCTGTATGTGTTCGCTCACCTCCCGATCTACTGAGCCGACCTGTGACAGTCTCATTGTCACAGGTCGGCTAGAACTATGAGGTGAGTGAAAAGCACTCACCTCATAGTTCTCCTTTAACACAGAGTACATTGATTTGCTTAGTTGAAGTGCCAGCATCCTCTGGTTATCAGCATATCTGACAGGCAAAGCATGCTGGGATAGCTCCTTGTAAACTGCACATTAACCAGTTCCCTAGCTCTGTCACATAACATATTAGAATTTGTTAAGTGGTATGACTCACTCCTGCATTTAAAATATCATATATAAACCATGTGTTTACATTTTTCTATGCAATAGTTAATATATGCCACCACGACAAGAGCTCCAATCCCTGATAATTACTTCTTCTTATATTGCTCATAGCCTTATATCCACACATGATGTCAGGTACACTATTAAAGCAATGCAGAGACACAACTGATTGCATAAATAAAACATACCAGTACAAATTAGTCATGTAACCATGTTAATTTTAAATGAGAAAACATGTCTTTACTAACATTCAGAGAAACAACGGCCAACAATTTTATTTCCACAAAGCCCCTGGGAGAATTCTCTGAGTAACTTGTTAGCAGACAGGACGCCTGTTTACCTCTACACTGGAATGTCATATGGCAAATAGTTTTCTGTAGCTTGATAAGGAAAATAATAACCATAACAAGCTGAACCATATGCACACAGTATTGTAAAATTAATTAAGGACAAACTAAAACATAAGAAGCAGGCAAAAAGCAATATAGTATGGAATGCTGATAGTAAATAAACATTATTTTTTATAGAGGGAAAAAATGGGAGAAGAATGCAGAATGAAAGAAAATGCTTTAGTAAAAGAAAAACTAGTAACGGGATATCTAATTGATAAATATAATGAATACACAGAAATTGACAAATCCCAGTTGTCAGTGCGGCTAAAAATAGGGCCTTAGTGACTGGAAGGTCATGTCCAAAAGACCTACATTTTATCAGAGAACTGCCCTGCTATGCTGTGCCCCCTTGTCGGATAGCAGGAACCAGCTACCTCTGCAATATATGTGCCAGGCAATGTACACAGTGCAGTTGCTTACTTGAGAAAAACAAAGTCTGAATGGGGGAGATTTAAGGCCCCATTAAAAACCTTGGCATCCTGGTGCAATACATTAACATATATCTGTTGGGGGTTTTTTTGCCTGTTAATGTGCATTGCATTAGGTTAGGGCATTCCATTCAAATGAATGAGCTGGCAATGCACCAAAATGTCCTAAAAAACAGACATGCACCATTTTTAGTAATGCAGGTCACCACAAAGCATGGTAGTGTGTTACCATGTGTTATGGTGGGCTGCAATGCATATCCAGCAGCACTGTGACCACACTGTCACTGACAGCTCCGGTTTACAGAATATCAATCGGAGCTGGCAAGACAGGCTCCTGATCATGTGCTCACATGATCAAAAAAGTCCATGTAACGCCTCTGGCATTACAATCTCTTAAAGGGCAGCGGGAAAGAGGTTAAGTATCAAGATATACTGTATATACTCACATATAGTCAAACCTCTTTTTATCCAAAAGAGGTATGCCTGGTTGGAGTGGCATATATATATATATACAGTGCTAGGGCCCGTTCACACCAGGGCAGCCTTGTCCACAGCAGTTTCAATGCATGGGCATGGCAAATCAGTACTGACCATTGAGTGTTTGTAAATAACTAAGGACAAAGTAAGCTTACTATGTCCCCAGTAATGAAATATTTATCTGCTCACTTTATGAATGAACAGGAAGCAGCTCAGTACAGAGGCTTCCTTTCCACTCATGACTTAGTTGATAGTAAATAGTTAATATATCCAGATTGTGAATGAGCAGGAAGCCTCTGAACTGAGAGCTTCATTGAGTGCTGGGGTAGCAGAAAAAGAGATTGAGGACTCTGTGTCCTCAATCTATTTTTCTCTTTTAAAAGGGAAATATCAGGGGTCTGTTTAGATCCCTGATATTTCCCCAAAGCCCCTAACAGTAAAAAAAAAAAAAAAAGTATTTTTTCGGCCTGACAAATGTTTTAATTTCAGTCATTTGGGTGCATCTTTAGTCACTAGTATAACACATGTTATCAGGGGCACAGGCTGTTCTACCAAAGGTTAAATTACTCTATATAGCAGAGAGGTAAAGAGAGAGAAAACACTAATGAGCAATGCTAACTGCTGTATATTTCAGAAAAAAAGTCCATGGACAAGAAGTCATTTTAATAAGCCCAGCGTTCTCCTTTTGCAGGAAAAGGGGAAAGAAAATGAGGTGTGCAGATGGACAGACAGACAGTCTTTAAATCATTTCACTGGGGAATCCTCTGTCAGAGCCTCAGCTGTATCAGTCAACTAGTAAGGAAAATCTCAGAACCCGGCTTCTCTGCATCTTTTCAGCATCAATTTCCCAACTGGTGAACTGTGAAATTAAACCGCAACCTTCGCAGTTCTAACCATTAAATCTTTTGCTGAGCTCAGGTAGCACTGCTTTTTTTTATTTGCTAAATTTTTAAGGCTTGCCACATTAAGAAATATTTATAACCTTTTTTCTGTCTCCTAATGCTTACTATGGTCTTTTTTCCTGTTATTTTATAAAGAGAAACACAAATACTGCTCATTAGAGATAACATTCTCACATATAGGAAAAACTAAATTCCAGGACCTCCAGAAAATGATGAAAGCCAGAAGTTGAGTTTATATGGTACTCGAGTGGTATGTCAGTTGTTGCAGTGGGAGTTCCTTATGGTATGTGTAAATGTATTTATATGAAAGCACTAGAACATTGGATTTAATTCTTACTCTTCATCCTGAATAACTTAGTCTTATTCACTAGTCTTCCACCTAGTGAATCCAGCATTGTCCTGCTGAATTCACTAGATGGATCTATTGCCCCACACCACACTCTGTGTCATCATCTTCCTCATCATCTTCCTCTCTGACATAATTGGGAGCCAGCTGTCTTACATGTCCTAGGAGGCTTCAAGATCAGGGTTCACGTCATTCTCGCCTACACTACCACGCACACAAATACTTTTTCGCTATTTTACTCTGTGGAGGGAGGATGCAGTGGGCCGGTTTTATTTTTTTGGGTAAAGGTCCGTTATAAATTCAACATGGCTGATTTGGAAACATTTTCCAATTCAGCTTGCTATGCAGTTCAGCTATGTTGTCCTAGATTGTTCACTTCTCCTGCCTTCTCCAAACTTCATCCTTTTGTGAATAACCTTGTAGGTGTTAGGCCGGATTCACAGCTAAGCGACACCTATTCAGCGCGTTTTTCTGCGCGTCCTTTTTGAGCGGGTTTTACGTAGGTATATTAAGTTGCGCGTTTTTGTGAGCAGATTTTGGCACATTCATGTCAATAAACAAAACGTGCATAATAAGTATGCAAATAATCGCAACACGCATTTTTCAAGCTTCTTCTATTGAGTCTAAGGGACAAAATGCACTGAAATCAGCCCCAAAGTAGCTCATGTAGTATTTTGCGCGACAGGCGTATTTCTGCTTGCGACAAAAAGCTGGCATGTGTACTGGGGTCATAGACATGAATGGGATTCCTAGTGTTGAGCTGTTTGTTGCACTGATTTACGAGTGACAAACAGCTTAAGTGTGAAGGGGGCCTTACTGAACGTCACTGCTTGCTGCCTCCTCTGCAGCCTCCTTAGGCCAATTATGCTCTTCAAAATCTGAAGTTATCTGGCACCTGTGTAAACTTCGCAAACTTTAAAACAAGTGTCAAAGATGCTACGACTGCATAGTTGAGATAATAACCCCTGTGGTTATGTATGTAGAAACAATAATTTGGTGATGAGCAGTTACCATGTTAATTAGTATTGTTACAACAAGTTTCTGTGATATAACTAACATGATGCTGCAGTACCACCAAAAATCTTACTTTTGTTTATTGGGTGATTATATTCATACATGTTTTCTTAAGACAAATGGTATGCCTTGAAAAATACAACAATACCTATTAGAAAAATAGTCAGGTTGAAATGTCTCCCGCTATGCTAGTACATTGTCCAAATAAATCAAAATATCATTTTAAAAGTTAATGCCATGTTATCTATTCGGATTTAGTATGCTTAGCACAGGTGAAGTATAGGACTGTAGGCCTGAAACTAATCGATAAAGACGATAATAATCGATAATAAAGATCATTGTTTACAATTTTCATTATCGATTAGTTGGTCGCTCGCTTAGTTGGGATGCTTGCACCCTCGCTTCCTCCCCCTCCCCACCTCACTCGCATGCTTGTGAACACCGAGCAACAGAAAAGCTCAATTAGCCACGAACCAGGGGCGGACTGACTGTTCGGGCACTGCCCGAAAAGCCGCGGCCTCCTCCTCCTCCCCTGGATGATCATACTGGATGAATAGGGCCGTCCCAGCATCACACGGAGTCCCCATGAGTGCAGACTTACTGTCCGGGGACTGTTTGGTTCGGGACCCGCAGCCTCCCCCATGTCTCAGCCTCCTTTTCCTCCTCTCAAGGCACACTCTCATAGTGGACTGTGGACGGGCTCAATAGATATGTACAACCAGTGTAAGTAGTGTGTATTATGTGTTGTATGTGTGCATATTATGTGTTGTATTTGTGCTGTGTGTGTATTATGTGTGCATATTATGTGTTGTATGTGTGCATATTATGTGTTGTATTTGTGCTGTGTGTGTATTATGTGTTGTATGCGTGTGCGTATTATATGTTGTATGTGTAACGTGTGCGTAGTATGTGTTGTATGTGTACTGTGTGCCTATTACGCGCTGTGTGTGTACAGTGTGCGTATTACATGTTGTGGGTGTATTACGTGTTGCATGTGTACTGTGTGCGCATCATGTGTTGTATGTGTACCATGTGTGTAATGTGTGTTGTATGTGTAATGTGTGCGTATTGTATGTGTAATGCGTGTGTATTATGTGTAACGTGTGTGTATTATTTCTAATATATATAACATGATTCCAATTCCAGTGTCCCAGATCCCCAAAGGCACAAGATTATGCAAATATCAAACAGACCCCTTGCATGGTCATGCTGTGGTACATTCCCACCCATCCTGTTAGACTGCCTATAGATATTAAGTATTAAGGATGGCCTTAAGAATCAAGGAAAGAGTTGATGGACCACAGCACGACTGGGCACATAACAGAGTGTCCCTTGATTATGTGGTTCATTTGGTGATAAAGAAAGAAGAAAACAAGTAATACAACACATGTTAAAACTACATTTTTCTTGCAATGCAAACAATTATCAGAGCATCATGCACTACTAGGCAACTCCACCACCTTGTGATCTACTCCCCTTTGGAATAATCCCGACCTATCACACTTTAATTCCATACTAGATCCAATCCTCTTAGTGAAAATAAACATTAAAACTTTGTTATACATTTTGAATGTTAACCACCAGTTGCTATTTTCAAAGCTCCAGCAGAAGTTTTCATTATCTAACCATTACTTCCTTTGGAACCTCTAACCAGTTGGGGGCAGACCCACTGAACTCTCAGTCCTCACCTTTGAGTTCACTCTGCGGGACCCTGCTCTGCTTAAACCCTTGTCTACCATATATAAAGTGCTACATGTATTCAAGACTACAAAGCGTAAATGCATTGATCATGGATGTACCCCTTTAGACAACTAGTATCTGTTTCAGATTGCCTCATACAAATTAAAACTGTGCATAGGTCTAGTTTAACACCAAAGAGATTCAAGCACTTCAAGAACACAACCAAAGTGGTATGCTGCAGATCCTTCTCTGACTAGGCAGATTATATTCATATGTCTGGTTATGTCATAAAATACAATAACTATTGGATATACTGTATATTATCATTTTTATTTCTCTGTTCTTTCACAATGATACATGTAACTCCCGATGGTCCTACCTGCCCTCTGGGTTTGGTTAATTCTGTGGCTCTGACCAATGCAATTATAAAGTGCTAGGCTCACTGCCCTATTATGCTGGCAAAGACAGCATTTTATGTTTTGAAATGGAGAAAACCTGAACCTCCCACGCTTTCTTTTTAAAAACATTAGTACAAAATGCTTTATCACTGTACAAAGCAACTTATCTGAGCAGAGGTTGACCGGCAAAGTCCTATAAAATCTGGGTGGCCCAGTTGGACTCCCCACAGTCAACTTGATTGCCTTCAGAACCCACTTTCAATGCTGTTAGCCTTGATTATAAATAGGGATACACCGATATTTTTCGAGTACCAATGCCGATACTTGGCATTTTCATGAGAACTACCAGGGTTGCAGCTGGGCGTTCCACCACTGTCCTGAAACCATTAGTCTGTATTGTTTTAGAAAAACTGTCACATGACAATAAACAGAAATGTATCAGTACTCGTACTTGTAAGTACTTGGGCAAGTATCAGTACTTGTACCCGCAAAACTGATATTGGTGCATCCCTTTATTTATATTTATAAAAACAAAATCATACATTAAAACAGAGATGTACTAATCCCAGGAGCTCCGTGTGCTCCTTACATGTGACAACTGCCTCCTAACTTTTGAATTTGTCTCTAGTCTAGTTTTAGAGCTCGAAAAGTATCTGTACTTGTTCTTGTACCGAGTACTGTACTTGGTATCGATGCATCCCTAATTATAAATATTACTATTGCTGCATGTTATGACCCTCCTCTTGATTTATACCAGTGTGAGATTGTGGGATGACATGGGGCTTGAGCAACCGACTATGGTCATTAATAAACTCTAAACTAATATTCTGGAGCTGCTTGTACTTTTAAAGTGATGTGAAAATGAACCCCTCATATTGTTGTAGCTACAAGAAGTTTCTGTATAGAAACTATTCCCTAAACTGAAATTCTTTAATTACATCTTATTCCTGAGGTACTCAGTATCAGACCCTGTTAGACAAATGTACTTTAAAAATTGCATCTGCTTTAGTTTTTTGTGTTTTTTTCAGTTTAAGGTGCTTATTGTATGCCTAGAATGTATTTTATATTTGTTTTGTCAGTGTAAATTCTCAATCAACATAATTTTTAAAAAATCTGTAGTCATGGGCATTCTATATATTAAAAACATTCTATACATTCATGAAGACTCTCAGAATAGGCATAAAGAATCACAGACTAAAGAAAAGTAAGAAAAAAAAACTTTAAAATATTTTCTTTCAAAATTCTATAGTGGAAAATATATATATAAAAACAGCTTGGTAAAAGAAAAAAAATGCAATAGACAATGTCTCAGCTTCCTTCTTAAAGACAAAAAGAAAATCATAAAAACAACATCAGGAGGGCACTTGAATCACACTGATTAGAAAACTCAAGTAATCTTTCTATATAATATAGCTAGAGGATGAGCAGTTAGGAAGTTGAATACATTTTTAGCCACAGTGGTCTTAAGAATTGAAGAAGAAATCCAGTTATAGTGAGCCTGCCCAGTATGTAATTTCTTTGAAAATAATTTCCTGCTGTATATCAAGAGGCATTTGGGGGAGGGCTTACTGGCGCAGACTGAGAAAAAAAATATGTCTAATATATATATAACATGATTCCAATAAACAAGTTAACATTATGTCCTTACTAAGCTGTAACAAGGGTGAGAACGTCATGTTCCCATCTCCAGACACATAAATCTATGCCTGTTAGAGATGAGTATTATATAACTCATGTGTTGAAAAGGGTCTTCTGCTTTTAACATAACTATACATTCTCCCTTTTAAGCATCTGCTGTTGGTACATTTCTTTACTATGGCAAAAAAAGTTGGCACCAATAAAAACTGCATGTTAAAAGGAATGATGGGGGATTCCTGCTTGGGGCTGCCCATCAAGGGTAGTCATTTATGATTATGGTGGTTCTTAGCCATTTGCCTAAACTGCATCTCCATTTGTAGATATTGAGTTGTTTGGATCTCTCAGTTCCCAATCCTATCATCCCAATGAGAAGCCAGGCGCCATGTAATCATGCGTTGCCTGGCTTCCTGATTGGCCAGCTTCTCGACCAATCAGGAAGCCGAGCAACAAGTCATTACACTGCGCCTGGCTTCATGATTGGGCAGAAAGCCGGCTTCATGCTTTCTTGTCACCTGGGGCCGAGGGAGCATGGAGACGTCTTCCCTGCTAATCGGGAAGCCGGGTGGCTAGTCTTTACACGCCGCCTGGCTTCCTTAAAGGAGAACTATGAGGTGAGTGCTTTTCACTCACCTCATAGTTCTAGGCGACCTCTGACAATGAGACTGTCACAGGTCAGCTCAGTAGATCGGGAGGTGAGCGAACATATACCGGCGTTCGCTCACCTCTCGATCCTGTCACGGCAGAGAGCCGTGACAGGGGAGGGGCTGGATTCCCCCCTCCCCGCTACGATCCGCCAGCGCTGACTGGTGCAACGGACGGAGGAGGGGGCGGGTACAGCTGGCTCTGCCTCTAGATAGGCAGAGCCAGCTGTCACTCACGCAGCTGGGCGGGTCTTTACATTGATGTCGGGATCCGCTCCGGCTGCGGCGTCTCAGTATACCGCGAGCTGTAGCTCGCGGTATACTGAGCTTAGGGTAACGGGAGGACACTAGTTTGTGTCCTCCCGTTACCCTAAGGAGAACTATGGGGAAAAGCCCTGACCCCATAGTTCTCCTTTAATGGGACTTCCGGTATTGGTATTCAGTATTGGCGAGTACCGAAAAAAATATCGGCACTCATACTCGATACCGAAAAAACTGTATCAGTCCATCCCTATACAAAACCATAGTGTCATATGACTACCTAGTCTGCATGCAACACTGGCACTTTAATTACATAATTGTTCCTTATTTTTGCCTCAGTTACTTTGCTGTTCAGCTTGAAAGTGCAATTTTGCTATCATACTACTATCATACACAAAACAGCACTGAACCACACTAATAGGAAAGAGATTATCACAGAAAGGGCATGGGAAGCTGGCACCGTACCAATTCAAACACATTTTTTAAAAATTCTGTTCAGCAGACAGAAGCTATTTTAATGGTGCTTAAAGTAAAACATTAAAATGTAAAATTCCTTCAAAAACATGCTTGGAGGATGCCCTAAACCTGCCTGTGAAGTGACGCACCAGTAGGATTTATAGGTTTTACTGCAGCAATAAAATGCCTTTTGTGGTATATGACATTTTGCTTCTAGATTTTTTTTTTTTTTAAACAAGGGGACCTCAACCGACCCTTATCAGGATGTGACATATATTTTTTTTTCCTCAGGTTGAATCCTCAGGTTCTTGCCACAGGAATCCCCAGCTGCATATAACAGACCCGTGTGCATGTAGCTTTATCCTTGATTAGGGTCTGATATAAACATTAAAGGGGAATCCCATGCCAAAAATAAAGTAGTGGGTCCCCCCCCTAAATATTCATACCAGGACCTAATAATTCGGTAGGGTCTAATATGGAAAAAAAGGTCCCCCCTAAATATTATCACACGATCCTAATCTGAGCATGCAGCCTGGGGAGCCAGTAGAGCCGACCCCCTCCCGTACAATACCAGGCCACACACCCTCAATATGGGGAGGGTACCTTGGCAAATCATCTTGTCCCCATGTTGATGAGGACAAGGGCCTCTTCTCCACATCTGGTCCCCAAGAGAATGTGGGGGGGGGGGGGGGGGGGTGTATCAGAATCTGGAAGCCCTCAGATATCCGCCCCCTACCCTACATGTACAAATAAGGAGTACATAGGACCCCTTACTTATTCACACACACAAAAAGAAGTTGGAACTCAATCCTACTAGGATGCAAACATTATCCCTAGTCACAATGAAACAAACCAACATGTATATTGCAAAACCATTTACACTGCAAGCAGAATAGTTTCTCTAACCAAAAAAAGCATTTGATGGCAACACTATTCCTATATACAGCTGAACTATTTCCCAAAACATAAATGGACACAAATCTTCTGCCAGCTCCTATCCTGAGTGAATAAACTGGGTAGAGAAAAACAAAATTGTCTTTACAATTAATTTAACATAATGCAAGTTCTATATATTGTAAATTTATACTAATAAATAATGCATTTGTATCTTTTTGAGTCAAGGAGCGAAAGTGAAATTATTAACAGCAAATGGTATCCTTGTTAAACATATACTGCATATATGTTAAGGTGCATTTAGGCAATCCTAATGTCACAGACGTCTCTGACAATCAGCATGAAGGGTAAAACATATATGAGGGAGTTTAGAAGACATCTGCAAAATGGTCAATGCTAGCAGATGTCTTTTCAGGCTCCAACTGTTATAGTTGTAGCAGAATTTTATCTTATTGCTATCAGGAAAACAAACGCATTCCATTTATAGTCATGATTTTGTTGTCTGCTTACAAGATTAGAGACTGGCACTGGTGCAGATACAAATCAGCAGTTCTTGGCTACCACATTTAGGTCCCAGATTAAAAATCCAAGGCAGTTTTGCAGCAAATGGCCAGGAGCAGACCTGTCGCCGACCTGGGTTTTACTGGTTGAGACAGTCTTGCTGATTTTCTTGCATCTCATTACATTTTAGTATAGCCAATGGTACATTGTGCAAAATTCTATTGTGCTCTTCATTGTCCTCTTTATTGTCGTTGTACCTAATCTTGAGATTTGTTGCACCATGGCCCTAATGTATCAGATTAAATACAAAAAAATATGTAGCTATGAAGAAAGTAAAAAGGCACTATAAGTATGGCCTTGTTTCTCATGTGTGGTCCACTGGGGATGTCAACAATGTATTTTCTGTCCATTTAGAAGCACAGGCGTATACATTTTGTATAAATGAAAAGAAAACATACTATTAATTGTATTATGTGCTTCCCTTAGTTACTCTAGAAAACCATAGTGGCAGACTGTATTTTTTTTATAAAAAAAGCAAGTTTTTTTTTATGTGCAATTTTGAAAAACAAATATGAAATTCATGAAAAGAACTGAACATTTTCCAACTTCCAAGTGATATTCAAGTCAAAGGTTTTCTAAGCTATTTCAAATGGTGATTAAAGGGGAAGTTTGAAAAACGGAATTACCCGAGCACTTATTGGTCAGCGTGATCATCTGAGATGGGGTCTGAGAGGGGCCAGATTGGACAGGGTAATTCTAATTTCCCAAACTCACTTGGAAAAGTGACCTTACCCTTTAGATCATTTACAATGGATGCTGATCCTTGATGTATAAACATTTTAGTTTTCTGCAGAATCCACTTGTCCCCTGAGCACTGGCCCTGGGATCCTGTTTCAGGTGTGTGCTAGTAAGCCCTTGTTATCTTGTACTAGACAGGAAGTTTAGGAAGCTCAGCTGAGAGAGTTGGAGCCAGCTGTTTGGAAACATGATGAGTGTGTTTGGACAAAAATATAATTAAATACATTGCTGAGCAATGTATATTTGTTTGATCGGGATTCATTATTAAAAAAGAGTTTGCGAGTTATATACTAGTTTAATCACAGTTACAATGCCGAATACAGATCAAATTATTCTGGCATTGCACAGGTCCAGATTGGTGAAGAGGTTGGCAGAACTTTAGAGGGAAGCAGAATGTCCCTTATTGCATTACTTATCTGCATTGCCTTTAGAGGAAATATAAACCTGTAGAGGAAAGTAAGAGAGCTTTGGTGCTTTTGCTAGTATGCATATTCTAGACAACCTACAAATAAACTAGCTTATTGATAGTCTATTCTTAAAACTATACAAATAGAAAACAAATGTTTCATATATTTCACATGCAAATAGATTTAAGGGTCATAAAAAGTGTATTTATAGTATAGCTTCACATGCTGGTACAAGCAGTCTACAGGTATGAGTTAAATGCTCTAACAACATATTAAATACAAATATTAAGCTACAATATGAGCAATTTGCTTCTTCATGGAATCATTTGTTGGGTAACATGAAATTGCAATCAGTGATATACGAACACTAGCCGAGGCAGAAGATTTTTGTCAAGAATACAGGGAGAGGGTTTATGGTTAATACAATCTACGGATAATTATTATAATAGAAGCGGCTGAGGTTTTAAATCTCAACACACAAGATTTTATCTGAAGGTTAATCACCCTGTGCTCCATCTGTCTCTGAGTTTAGACAAAATATACCAGGGATGAAACTGCAAAGGATTTATGAATGCCAGCCCAATTTACTGCACAGAATACATTCCTGAAAAGAGATTACTATGGAAGCTAAAAGCTTGGAATATTACAAGGTTCAGTTTCCGCTTAGCTTGGCACAAAGTACATTTATTTGATCACAAGGCATTGTGAAATCTTTGGTACATAAGACTTTGTACACATACATGCTGGATGCAGAAGCATATCCAGTGCCTGTGGTTTAGGCCCTTTTTTCCTCCCACCATTGAACATTCTTCTATTGGGTCCACCTATAGTAGCAGTTCAAACAACACAACTGTAGTGCTGCAGTCCTTGCTCATCCTGAAATGTCAAACATGAAGGGCATGTTTTATCAGGCACCGGTATGTATTCAACTCTTTCTTCTCATTGTATCTTTGCTGCCCTCTAAACTACAAGGTCTGTTATCATAATAAAGTGAAAGTCCATGCAAAACTAAATTTATGGGTTAATGTTGGTGGAATTAATCATTCACTAGTTTATTATGTTTGCCACCTAAGTTACCCTTTCCGTGGCCACAACTCATGGAATCTCACTTTTTCCGATACAACCTCTGTAAGTTAAAAATATAAAAATACAACTGGGTGATTGAGACCCCCCCATACCAGTTGCCATGGTGGACCTGGGAATGCAAAGAGAGTAAATGTAACAGTTAGGCATTCACCAGTAGGATAAAACCTTGTTTTTGATATGGTGGAGATATTTTACTATAAAGCATACATTGTGTACAATCCTGTAATATAACAAACTGTTAAGGTGCCCATACACCTTACGATTATGGTACGATAATCGTATGCGATCGACTTTTCGTACGACAATCGTAACGTGTGAATAGAGTGCCCGACCGATAGTACTGTACAATCGTACGACTTTTGACGGTCAAGCATGTTTGAAAACTTTGGTTGATAGTTTTCGTACTTTTCGTACGACAATCGTAACGTGTGAATAGAGTGCCCGACCGATAGTACTGTACAATCGTACGACTTTTGACGGTCAAGCATGTTTGAAAACTTTGGTTGATCGTACGATGTTCGCATGGTTGGTGGCGTTTCCGTCCGTCAAAAGTCATACGATTAACACTGCGCATGCGCAAACGAAAATAATTGCGGTCAATTACCGCAAGTCGTCCAGGTGTTTTTTTCTAACTACCGCTGATTGAACCTTGCGATAATCGGGGCAGGATGGGGCCGTCGTACGAAAATCGTACGACGGTTCGATCATCGGACGAAAAGTTTCGTCCGATAATCGTAAGGTGTATGGGCACCTTTACTGTTCAGAAGTTTGCTTACTTTACAAATGTTGCAAATGGTGCAAATGATAATGCATCTGAATTGTTAGATTGTTAATTCTGCTGCCCTTGTACTGTGTAAACTGCTAAAAAGGTCAATAAAACTGAGGTACTAACCACAAGACAACATTGGCCTTGTTTTTTTCCCTAACACATACAAGTATTTATTACCTCTCACAGATGACACTTCACTTCATACTCATGTTCTCTTCAGAAAGCCAGCACTACCTTTGCTAAAGAATTACACATGGTCAGCATCTACCTCTAAGATCAAGTTGCTGAACCAAGGATGATGCAATCAAAGAAATTCTGACACGGAAGGTGTATGCACACAGCGGATGGTAATGCCTGCACAATAGCGACGCTCTGCTCCACCGGGATCTACTGCAGCTAAAAAAAAAGCCTTCTAACAAGCCCACATCAAGCAGCAATGCTAAGGGGTGACTCCTCACATCGACCGGAATTTGTGGGAATGAGTCTGCCCATTAGGCATGGAAGGGATATCGCAGAAAGTGAGGTTGCGACAGATGCCCCACTTAGACTCCAAGATTGAATCGGGAGTACAAGATGGAGAGGACAGGTGGCTCTCTGCTGTTGATTCCATGACATCGGAGGACAGCCAGGATCTTTTCCATATCACCCCTGAAGAGCAGGTGAGCCTGCACTCCTCTACCCTCACTCAAATGAGGGCTATAGTGTGGGAGGAGATTACAATGGCTTTCTACCAGATTACAGCTGAATGTCTTAAAGAAATTAAGGATATAGGCCACTGCACGGATACCACAATGGTTCTGGAGGGCCACAAGGCAGATCTTGAAAACCTGCAGGCAAAGCCTGCAGAACAGAGCCCGTCGCAGCAATATTAGGATCAGAGGCCTTATCTTTATCCTACTGTTTTGCTTATATTTCATGATGTTTATGATTTTCTGTGTTTATCTATATTGATGTGCCTGCCCCCTGGTCCCTGAGCAAGGTTCAGGCTTCAGAATTTCGTATCCTAACATTTGCATTTAAGGCTACCTTTTTACTATGTATTATTTTGGGCACTTATCATACATACTTGACTACGGTTATAAACTATAATCATGGTTGCTCTCTGCCATTCTGACTGTTTTGGGCTCACTGTTTTGGCATTTTCTAATAAATCAAATGTCGTTTTGCGCCTCCTTCTTTACTATATCTACTATACTCTCTTTGTTTGCTGATGGGTGCCCTCTATTGTTATCATTTTGACTTATCAGTTGGTTTTGGATTTGTTGGGTGATTTGTTAACGCATTTGTTCTAAATTCATGCAATGCGTTACATTTTCTTTCAGGTCCACCTATGATACGTTGTCCGCCATGCCTTTTGAACGCCCCTCTCTCCTTGCTTTGGTTTTGCGTGTCCTTTTATGAACAGATATGTTATTTTGGGGTACTTACCCCTTCTTTTTCTCTCCTTTTCCTCTTTTTTTCTGATTTCTACTTGTGTTTTGCACTTGTTTCTTACCCTTTGTTAGTATACCTATTCCTCACCTCGGTGAGGCTGGAGGATGGGCCACCAGGTCTCGATGGATGCTCCATCTCCTGATCCAGTTTTAGCTTCTTTGCCATGGGCCTGCCCCTGTACCACTTTGCCAGATGTTGTTCAGTGTGCTAACTTTGAAAGTCCAGGGTTTAAATTCTCCAACTAAGTGCCGTGTTGCTTTTGTTTTTTTTACAGACTTAATACATCAAAGTGAACTGCTTTTAGGAGAGGCATTTCCCTACTTCTCTCACTTTCATATATTTCTACATGGCCTACCCTCCGGTGTTTCTTGCCTCTGCCCCCATCAAAAGCAGGGGGCTCCTGATTGCCTTAGCAAAGGATCCAGTTTTCCAATGTACTAGATCGCTGATCCACAAGGTAGATATCCCCCCCCCATTATTTTCCTTTTCTACAAACCTTAGTTATTCTTTCTTCCTCTGTATGTCTATCTCTTGTGTTTGTTCTCTTTTCCTTTCTCTCTTCTCATTGATAGGCTTTTTATTATCATATCAATGGCTGTCCTGGGTGGTGAATATGGGTGTATGGTTGATGAGGGTGAATGGTGTTTTGTCCTTGCCTGCCCTCCCATCCATGTGCTTCATTTGGGGCTGTAATTAGCTTCCATGGTCAAGCGAAATACGTGTTTATTTTATTACTCAACTTGGAGCCCCTCCGTTTTAGGAGAGACCCAAAAGGCTGTATTTCTTGCTTGCCCACCGTTGGCTCCTGTCATGTTATGTGGACATTTTAATGTTAATGTTGTTATGATTGCCCTGAGCCTTTGCACTACTGCAGGGCTCAGAATTTCCACTCTCCCCCTCGCAATTGGCGAGTGAAAATTGCGTGGTGGGCGAGTGGAAATTCAGGGGGAGGAACTGCTGCCGTCCGTGATAACCAGTGAGACGGGAGAGCCATCTTCCCCCCTCACCTGTCACAGAAGTTCTAGCACAGTGCTGTGCTAGAACTCCTGTATTAGAGGTGACAGGTTCAATAAAGAGAACCAGTTACCTCCAAATGCTATCACACAGGGGATTGTTAGCTCCTGTGTGATAGTGATAGAGTTAAGTGAAAAAAAATTGTTAAAAAAAATTATTAAATAAATAAAATTGTCAAAAATTACAAAAATATTAAAATGTAAATAAAAAGGTGATTAAAAAGTAAAAACATTTCACGGTCCACTTGCCATGATAACCAGTTGATTGGCAGGCTCCTTCCCTACAGGGACCCGGGTTCCACAGCATAGGAGGACAGGAGCCTGCCAATCAGCTCGTTACTATTCCCTGGGTCATATTTGGCGGGCGTATAGGGACAATGAGGGCATGTCCCAGCATGCTCTCATTGTACCTGTAAACCCCCACATATGACGGGGGGTGTCCTGCCCCGGGCGCCGATTACTCTGGTTACGCCACTGGGTCTCTGTAATACTGAGCCGACCTGTGACAGTCTCATTGTCACAGGTCGGCTAGAACTATGAGGTAAGTGAAAAGCACTCACCTCATAGTTCTCCTTTAAGGCCTGGCTAGTAACTTAGGACTTGAAATTTTGAGCCCTGCACTACTGTTTATATTTTTGCTGCCTTTGTTTGCCTTGCAAAACTAATACACTTTATGCAAATCTGAAGCATATGCATGTGGAATAGTTCTTGTTCTTAGTTTTTCGCACAGCTCAGCTTCTCTGATGCAACTTTTCATTCAGTAGCTTTAACAAAGTTACAGTGCACAGTCTAAATAATCACTAGAGGAGCGAAGACGGAAGAAATGCTTCCTAATGACTACAGCACACTTCTTACTTATTCTCACAGTGTGCTTTTCTCAGGCATACCTTGAAAGATTGTGCCACGTATAATCCCTTGACTGGAGCTCAAGATTTGCTTTTTAATGATAAACTGGGTACAGTTAGTTTAAAAAATATACTGTTGCTGTATATTGTAACTTGTAATTACAAGGTTGAAAACCTATTATGCCCGCTTTGTGCCCCTTCCAACAAACATTAGGAAGGAGTGCTCCTTTAACCGCTTGCCGTCCACCCACTGTAAATACACATGAGGACGGCGGATGCTTCCCGTTTTTTTTTTCTCAAGCAGAATTCTGCCAGGCATGTAGACAGCCGGTACCGGCTGTAACATACAAGCGTTCGGCCAGCTCTACAGCCGGCAGATTATTTGTATTACAATGTACAATGCACCCCCCTCTCCTGCCGCTCTCCCCCTCCACCGCCACTGCCGGTTATCCCGGGCTCTGCTGTCCTACTGAGAAGGAGGAGAGATCAGCATTCCCCCACCGCTGATCTCTCCTCCTCTCTCTCTAAAGGCAGAAGCGATGTGTATTACATCACTTCCACCTTCAACTGTCATTTCTCTGGCTGCTAAAGCCAGAGAAGAAGCTGGTGAAACAGATCTCTGCTTCATCAGCTTCTTTGGGGGTCCCAAAGTCACATGAGGGGTCTTGGAAATCCCTGATGTCTCCATAAAGAGGACCTATCATTGTATATTGGCTATCACATAGGGGGCTTATTATCCCAGTACTTGATAGCAATACAGTTAGGTGTAAAGAAACAAGGTTTAAAAAAAAAAAAATGAAAGTCACATATAAAAAAAATTTAAAAAACTCCCAAAAAAATGTAAGTCCCCACGTGCATGCACATAAAAACGTAAATACGTGTCGGGTGCAACTCAGTGTGAAAACAACAATTACGCCACACATGTTACATATCGCCATGAACGTGAGCAATAATTCTAGGGCCATCAATCACTGATAACACTAAACTGATGAGCGGTAAAAGCTTTTAAAGTGTCGCCTATGGCCAATTTTAGGTCTGGTAGTTTTTTCGCAGGCGCATAGGATATTTTAAAGCTTGACATGTTTGGTGTCTATTTGCCCGACATGACCCCGTCTTTTATATTTTACCCAAAAATTGGGTAATAATGAATGTTTATAACATAACGTAGTGAAAACAGGTTAAAAAAAAAAAAAAGGTACTTTTTTCATTATATAGTAAAAGATAAAACCCCCAGTGGTGATTAAATACCACCAAAAGAAAGCTGTCCCCAAGAAATTGAATAAAATTCATTTCTTTACAGCGTTGCATGACTGAATAAATGCCAAAGTACCGCAACGCTAAATACTAAAAATTTGGCCAGGAAGGAGACCCTGGTCAGCAAGTGGTTAATTCACCACTAAAGAAAAAGAATAGCATGTTAAAGACCTGCAAGCAAATTAATGAGAATGTTTAAAAATCTTTTTACAAAGATATCCATCTCCCTATTCAAACTAGAATCGTAGAGCCAGTGACATAAACGTAGGAGTTTCTGGTCTCTTGTTTAGCAAGAGACCAAAATCCTGCTCCAGTATACAAACAGCACATAGTGAGAAAACAGTTTATAAATTACAGGAATAAATATAGCACATAGTCAGCTTTAGGTAATTGGACGATGTGTATATTCATGTATTTAAGATTTTGAAAATCAAGAGGAACTGGTTGTGTTAAAAAACACACAAATTAAAATTCTAACTCCACAAAAGTATACCATGATGCTGCCCTCTGGTGGGGGAAAAGAACACTGTAAATAAAAAATGCTGTATTATATTATTTTAAAGCAGAAAAAAAACACCAACACTTGAAGGAGAACTATGGGGTCAGTGTTTTTCCCCATAGTTCTCCTTAGGGTAATGGGAGGACACAAACTAGCGTCCTCCCGTTACCCTAAGCTCAGTATACCGCGAGCTTTAGTGTACTGAGACGCCGCAGCTGTAGCGGATCCCGACGTAAATGACGGGATCCGCCCAGCTGCGTGAGTGACAGCTGGCTCTGCCTATCTAGAGGCAGAGCCAGCTGTACCCGCCCCCCTCCCCCGTCCGTTCCGCCAGTCAGCGCTGGCAGATCGGAGCGGGGAGAGGGGAATCCAGCCCCTCCCCCTGTCACGGCAGAGAGCCGTGACAGGATCGAGAGGCGAGCGAACCCGGTATGTGTTCGCTCACCTCCCGATCTACTGAGCCAACCTGTGACAGTCTCATTGTCACAGGTCGGCTAGAACTATGAGGTGAGTGAAAAGCAATCACCTCATAGTTCTCCTTTAAACACAAAAACAACCACAGGTGTTGATGATTTCATGAATGCACTTCAAAACACATTAGCCCTTTTTTTTATTTTATTCAAACTAAGTGAGGGGTTAGGTACACATATGTGATATAATTATATAGCCCTATCTGTCCTCTAAAAAACAATATATAATATGTGTGGGTACATTTAGTAAGAAAGTATATTACTGCTGTGGAAGAATCACACAGCAAAAATGTAAAAAATGTGTCAGTCATTTATGAACAGAACCTGAAAACTAGCTCAGTCATGAAGGGGTTAATATATCCAGGCAAATTAGGCAAGTTTGAAAACAAAATTTTAGCCTTTCCTTTCTCTTTCAGACCGGTCGTCTAAGTCCCAGCATGTTTCTCGTTCCTTTTATTTTAAAGCAATAGTAAACCACCAGCCTAAACACTGCATTAGTAGGTCCCCAGCAGGTGTTTCCCATAATATGCTACTATACACAGCATATTAGCACATAATGGGTGACGTACCTTACAGGCAATCACCTCCAGCTATGTGATTTTAGTGCTCTCCTTTGCCGGCGCTGCCATCTTCACCCGGTCTTCTTCCAAGTTTGGCGTCTGTGGCTTCTTGATTGGCCAGGCCAGGATGCATGAGCATGGGAGTTACTTAATTTCTGCACAAGACCTTGCCGAGCCTGTGCACTAAGTTGCACATGCATGGCTCAGTGCACACAAATGATGACCGTCAAAAAGGAAGCATTTATGACAGGAGAGATATACAGGGTCTCTTCTGTCATAAAAACCTTACCTGTCAGCATTTTGTTAAACACTAAATTTACCTTTACATTAAGGTAATATGCCACACCGATTGTCCTGAGGAAAAGAGCCTATGGGGATGAAATATTTCTGAAGTTTCCAGTGTGTTTTTTTTGCATGCTACACTATAGTAAGGCCTCATCCACACATCCAAATATGTCCAGACAGCGGATTCCTAAGGACAGGTTCACACCAGATCTGGAACGCAGTGCATTGCGTTTTGCCACGCATTTGCTGCGTTCCGGAGATGTTTTCTTTTTTGCTCTTTTTTTTAAAGCTTAAAATGGGCTTCTGGTGCGTTCCAGTGCGTTTGCATGCATCTGATGCATTTTCATGTGTTCCAGTGCATTCCAGACCAGACAAAATGAGACATGCAGCATTTTTCTGTTCTGGTCTGGAACAGACTGCGCTGGTGTGAACAGAGGCCAAAAATAGCATAGGGATATATTAGGATGCATTTTGGGTCGACTTTTCGGCCGATAATCGTATGTGTGCATTGCAGTGTCCGACCAACAGTACTGTACAATCGTACGACTTTTGACGGTCAAGCATGTTTGAAAACTTTGCTAGATCGTACGATTTTCGCAAGGTTGCTGGCGTTTCCGTCCGTCAAAAGTCGTACGATCTACACTGCGCTTGCGCTAACGAAAATACGGCAAATCAATTACCGCATTTCGTCCAGGTGCTTTTCGTTAATTACGGCTAAATTAATCTTGCGATCATCGGGGCAGGATGTGGCTGCCGTACGAAAATCGTACGACTATTCGATCATCGTACGAAAAGTTTCGTCCGATAATCGTAAGGTGTATGGGCACCTTTATCCTTAAACAGCAAGACATGAGAAACCCAGCACAATTCTATTATCTTGATTATCTAAACAGCTGGAAAAATGATTATTACATTAACATAGTTCTTTTTTTTTAAGCAGTGAGTGATATACAAACATGGCACATTTCTATGATAAAACTCTGCAGGGTGATACACCCCAAGTGAAGAGTTACCAAGTGTAACTTAAGTTATTATATATTTGAGTAACTGCAGCTCGGTGTTAAGTATTGCAAATGTCAGTGACAGCAGGAATACCCTGTGACCTTGTCGTAAGTACCAAGGTATCTTCTGCAGTTCAAATTTAGATTTCTAGCTTATTCAAAAAACAGTGCAAAGAACAACATAGAAGTGCAAAAGGAAGTAAACAATAGGCATTAAGAAATAACTGCAATGCTCCATGCTGTCATACTTAAAGGGTCATAAAACCCTCAGCATGTTTTTGCATATCTACTGTTAGCAAGCAGTAGATATATGCAAAAACTTTTTTTTTTTTAAACCTTTTCAAACAGGTTTAAACTTACCTGTGTCTTCGCCGCGTGCTTCTGTCCAAACATCTGAAGAGTCTCGGGCAGCCGCAAAGGATCTTGGGGCGGGCGCATGCGCAGTTCAGATGTTCGGCCAGGAGACGAGGAGAGACACAAGGTAAGTCTATGGAGCAACGTGCACCCGCACAGACTCCGTGGGATGTCAGAGGAGAGGAGGATAGAGGAGTCAGCGCTGGATCGGAGAGACCCGCACAAGCGCTGGAGGGACATCTGAAAACTACACTATAGAAGAAGATGATTGGATTAAGAGGCATTATTTAAGGTAAGTCCTTACACTAACATAATAGGGGGGGGGGGGATTATTTTTTAATGTCCATAAAGCATAATAATATAGAGTGGATTTAGGCTGGGGAGAATGATAATTCCAAGATGCTTTAAGTTGAAAATAGGGGACTGTGCTAAAGTTGAAGCGGGCAGCATTATTTACAGGGCACTGCTGTGCAGATATGGAGGATATAGAGAGCTCAACTGGTAATAAAAGGGTAAAAAAGTTCAATGAGTATGTCAGTACAGAGAACTGAAAGTCTAACATATTTTAATAATAATGTTTGTTTACAAAAACCAACACATTTCAAGGGTACAAAAATCTCCCATTTCTTCAGGGCTACAAAATTACCATGACACTGTTACATAAATGGTTGTGGAAACACAAAATGCTATTCTCAGTTATTCATAAACCCTATTCACATATAAAAAATATATGAGGAAAACAGATCTCAATCAAACATATAAAATATGGTTTAAAATTAGAGACACAACCAATTATATATTAGATTATGTCACCTATCCACTGGAAAGAACTTAACAAAATGGGATCCATCCTGTTTTTATAAAGAGCATAGACTAATGTATGATAAATTAATACATGATAATAAGTAACAAATATGTATAATAAATCATACAGAGAGCCTTGAATGGGATTAATCATGTAGCAGAAAACTTATTTTGCAGGAGTTTTCCATGCCATTAAATGTATCACTACTAAGCAATATTGGTGTAACAGTACCTCTATCTGTGTCTGTACATCTATGAGCCTGGTCCATCCTGTATGCATGCAGCCATATTGTGGCCTTTTGGCCAAGGCTAGTTGCGCTGTAAGCATGCAACTGTTGGCGCACATGCATTAGGGTGCATTGATGTCTGTTACTAATGCTAAGCATGCAGACAGGCCAAGGACGGTTGTAAAACTTTTTCCCTGATGGTGACCGGTGCTCTCTGACTTCTTGCCAGCTACCTTGTTAGTGAAATCATCATTGTCCTGCCTTGCTCATTAAGGACCCAGGATAGCGTGACTCTGTCCATACCTCCTGCCTCTGTTCATACCTCCTGCCTCTGTTGCTGACCCTGATTTTTCCTGTTCATCTTGCTTGCCGCCAGTCTCGACCTCTGCCTGAATTTTGACTACTTTTATTTGCCGCCTGCTTCAATGTCATCCTGAACTTTAATTAGCTATGTGCTGTTTACCTTTAGTGCCGTATCTTTATCATAGCTGTTTCTGCGAACCCCTTTGCGGGGTGATCCTGAGCGTTAAAACCTGATGAAATCTCATAGCAATCCCCTGAGCTTTTACCTCTCTACTCCATCGCCGGCACTTACAACCCAAATTCCCAAAAAGTTGTGACGCTGTGTAAAATCTTAATAAAAACAGAATGCAATGATTTGCAAATCTCATAAAGCCGTATTTTATTTACAATAGAAAATAGAAAACATGTCAAATGGTTAAACTTAGAAAACTTACCATTTTAAGAAAAAATAGGGTAATTATCAAATTATGGCAGAAACACGTCTCAAAAAAGGGCCACGTTTACCAGGGTTTAGCATCCCCCCTTCTTTTAACAACTCTTAGTAAACGTCTGGGAACTGCAGAGACCAGTTGCGGGAGTTTTTAGGGAGGAATGTTGGCCCACTTTTGCCTGATATAGGATTCTAACTGCTCAACAGTCCTGGGTCTTCTTTGTCGTATTTTCGTTTCAAGATGTGCCAAATATTTTGAATTGGTGAAAGGTCTGGACTACAGGCAGGCCAGTTAAGCACCCAGACTCTTCTACTACGAAGCCATGTTGTTGTCAAAAATGCAGTATGCGTTGCTGAATTGAATCCAGTGGCTCAGCTACAAACATTTCTACTAATGAAAGGGGGCACACTAACTACAAATGTAAAAGTGCACCAATAAGATGGGGGGACACACTAACCACTGCACATCAATGTTACGGGGGCACACACACCACTAACCATCAACATTACTCCTAACCGCTGTGCTCTGCAAACTGCAGTGTGTACACTGTGTTGTATCCTACATAGTCCTGACCTCTGCACTCCACACATTATGATATGATTACCACTGCACCCTATACTCTGTGTCGTATGTTACCTAGTCCACCCTATACGCTATGTTGTATGTTACATAGTACTGACCCCTGCACTGCATACACAATGTTGTAAGTTTGTCAGTGTAAAGGTGATTTTTTTTGTAATATACAAGGATATTTGTGTTTCTCTCTACGCTTTACAACTGACACAGGCACAATTGTTTAATAAAACAAAAAATAATATAAAAAATAAGTAGAAATTATATTATATAAGAAAAATGTGTTATGCTTGGGTGAAAGTTATGTGAAAACATTTATAAACAGAACTCCATGTATCTTTTACTTACAGTCCCAAAGTCATTGGGTAATCTCAAGCACATGACAGATTGTTTTCCTTTTTATAGATTTGTGATCTAAACACACCACCTTCCAGAGAGCATACCCAGGTTTTGGACCTCTTTACAAACTATTCTGCAATAAGACAATATAGCATGGTGCAGGATCCTCCCCAGCCTGTGACTGGACAAGTCATCTCTATGCTCTCCCCTTTTTCTCAGCATGCCTGTGCAAAATAACAGAGCCCTGCATGTCTCAGAATGCTACTCTCTCCCTGTCTTAGTCATACTGTGATGGAGATTGCAGGAAGATTATACCATGACAAGAGGGGTTAATAACATGACAGATTCAAGTGTGTATGTGTATTTCTATTTAAAAATAAATTTCATAATTTTTTTATGAACACATAACTGGATTAAATGGCCTGGAGTTCAGCCTTAATAGTTGTGCCTTAAATAGGAACACACTGCAACACAGTGCCAGCTTATAAGTCCTACTTATTGATTTAGAAGTAATTCACTTTAACTGGATGCCAAGCTACTTTAAATGTTAATATTTTTGAAGCAAATATATTTCATACACATCTGATAAAGAGGCTGTCTATTCAATGCATTTGCAGTTGTTTAGTATACCACCTTTGAAGCAGTTATAACAGACTGTGCCAAGTGAACACTGTGATACTGGCATCTACTTTATTAAATTATATTGACCACGCGCTTTTTTAGTGGGGATTCTAAGAAACCAATCTATAGTAAAATTCTATTATGTGGGTTTTTTTCATATAAAGCAGCTATTAGTGAATAGGAAAAAATAGCACAACTCTTTATATTTACAGTTGATTTAATCCACTCTTATGTGAAAGTGATTATAAAACTGAAAAAGAGACATTTTTTAAAGCAGAGCCCAAGTGAATAAAACAAACCCTGAGTAATGAGAGACAAGGAATGTGGTGAATACTTGGACTGGTTTGCTAAATTAGGCCACCACAATTAATCCTTTTTGCTGACAGAGAGACCTCAGGAGCATTGTGGCTTCTTTGGTGCTAAAATGGAGTAAAACATTTACATTAGTGAGACTAGAAAATGAAGACAAAGATACATAGATTACATAAAGCGATAAAAGAACCACATGGAAAAATTATACTCGGCAACGTAAACTGTTTGGGGAATTGCCGATATAAATTGTAGTATGGCAGTAAAGTATGGTTATACAATTTATTTTCCTTAAATTTACTAACATTTCAGAATCACCTGTTATTTTGTGTGTTTTAAATTACACTGATTTTATTTATTTACCGGTCTATAAATACGATGATAATTATAAAACCGTGTATGCTGTATGCTAACAATTAGTTGGCAGCAATAACAGCTTAATGATAATGACCTTCTTAACAACTAAACCAAGAGTTAAAACATAACTGGCAAACAAGTAAGTTTACAGTGATAATGCATATAGGTCAACCTGCCAAAGGACTGTGTAATTCACTTTAGTCAATATTGTGGTTTACCTATCTTTTACACACAGTACAACCAGGAAGAAGGTATCATCATTTTCTAGTTTGGCTCTAGTTTGGATATGCTACACGTCTACATTTTTAGACAATTACTCATTAGTGTGATGGTGCAAATTTGTTGTCCAACAAACGGGTTGGATGTGAGAAGTAAGACAGATACTAAGATAGTAGTGTCACCTATCTAGCAGCACATTGCAGCAGAGCTGTATGGACCACAAGACTGTCTGAAAAGAATCCTTTGTCAAGTGAAGTTCAAGGCAGAGACTTGATCAGTTTCCTATCTAAAACTTTATTTGACATGTTTCGCTGCAGCCTCACCTGGGAACACCCCTTACAAACATGTTTTTGAAAGTGTGATTAATTTCATGTGCCTGTTTCTGGGTTATACATAGTTAATGTTTTAGTAGGCAAAATTGTGTTCAGTAACATTCTACAGAAACTTGTCTGAACTATTTCTAAAATGTTAGTCTTTGCATTTCTTATCTCTGTTTGTGTCCTTGCTCGTTTACTTTGGAACCCCTCCTAAGGCTGATCCATGATCCGTACTATCATGATTAGTTTTGTATATGTGCATGAATTTTATTGTTTTATGCTCTGCCATTCCTCTTTAGTTTCATATATACCCTTTTGTTTTAACAATAAACCTTTGAATATAGAGTGAATACACATCTTGTGTGACTCTTTATTCCCATGTACTTGTTTGAAGTTGGCAGCATGATCGAACCTCAAAGGAATCTCAGGGAACCTTAACAAGCTGATATAGATCCAGAGGTTGTGGGTTAGAGTCCCAGCAGTGGTTGCCGGTTGGATACCACCAGAGTCGTTTTTCTGAAGAACCCTAACAGTTTTACCCAATGAGGGCTGCAATTAAGCCTACATTGGGTGAACCGCATTAGGGAGGGGCGGTCCCAGGCGTGGCTACAGAAAGACATGTCTGTTTTCAATAAAGTTTTTCAAGGTCTAACAACATCAGTGTATGGCTACATGTTTTCCTGCCAAAGTTGTGAGTGTGGCTGAGCTCTTTGGGTTCCCCCCATATCTCCAGTGGTGGGGGAAGTAGATAAGGGCTTGGAGCAGTGACACTTCTCCTATTTTACCATTATCAGAACCATATAAGCGTCAGAATAATATCAGTGTTCCAAATGCCAGCCTTAGAATGCCGATATCATAATCAGTACTATGATTCCTACATGCAAACCACATTAAAGTGAATCTACAGTCCACTGGGTTGGCCACACTTATGTGCCTTCCTTCAGCGATGACAAGCCCAGGCATGCAGCCACTGCATTGTCTGCCACAGCTATTCCGTTTTGGCTCTTGGGTGGCCACAGATGATGTAACTCCTGCATGTGAGCACAGAAGTTAAATTGTTCCCGAAACCAGGCTCTATTCTTTCTTTGGCTCTATGCCGAGAATGAGCCCAGGTGTACACTGTATATAGCAAATGAAAAAATTGCTAGGAGCACAGGGAAATGTAAATTGGCAAAATGTATGCCGGCCTTTATTTCCACTTTACAGTACCCCTTAACATTGTTCTCAACCCACTCAACACCCAACACATAGATCACGCAACCATACAACAAAACACTTTTCATTGTTACAGCTGATGCATTTTTTTCATCATAAACCCTGCAAACACTCCCTTGATTTGCAGAGACGGCAGTCCCTGGGAAAACAGAGTGTATCTATGTTTAAGGTAACAATGTTCTATGTATGACATATATGTTGCTCTGGCACTACAATCAAATTGAAGGGCCCAGGTCACAGTACAATTTTAGCTCATTCCACTATCTTCTACCTGTACACTACATTTTGACTTCCATTTCTCTATGGTTAACTTCCACATAGGTAATCCATCTCTTTTATAATTTTCCCCTCCTCCTGGTTTTCCCTCAACAATCTTCCTCTGGGTTCTATTTCTCATCAATATCAAAAGGCCAAGCTACTTAATGCAATAGTTACTTATATCTACTATTACTACTATTAAATGTTAATAGCCATGGTGTAATTCTTTGTACGAGTCTGCTCTGCTACATGCCATCCAAAAATCCTGCTTAAAACCGTTTTCTCCATCTGTTTAATCTGTTCACCTCTTGTTAGTACTCATATCAAAAGTCCTGTAAATCTTAATTTCAGATTTCTGTGACAAAATCTTTGATCTCATAGCTATCTAGTGAATAATAACATTTCCCAGGAACAGATACTCTTGCATGTATTTCTTGATATTTCATTTATTGAGGTAGTAAAACTATTCAACCTAAATTCAACTGTCTTTCATTTTTATACTGGTTTGTTCATCTTTTTATGCGGAAAATTCTTCACACCATCAGCATACACTATGTAATATACTGTTCTATTTACAGTAAACTCCCAGTTATCCGACACCCATGGGGATTGGTAGATGCCAGATAACTGTAGTTTCTGGTTGCTTGAGAGTTACTATTAACTCTCAAGCAACAACCCCCCCTTCCCATGCCTCATTTATCTGCTGGCTAGATTCTGCTATTGACTATTTTAAATTATTAAACAAAAACGATTTGTGCCAGTAATGTCACAAAAATGAGTGCAAAAAAGTTACTAAGCACTAAAATTATATCTAATATAATACAAATATTTAATGTGCCGAGCTGAGAAACACAAATATAACCAGTGAAGATACAAAAAAGTTATGGGCTGAACTCAGAACACATAACATGCGCAATAAAATAAAGTCCAGAACAAATCAAACAATGTGGTGCAAATAACGAATCCAACAATGTGATTCAATGTGTGCAGATAACACGGGCAATCCTCCAAAACAGACTTCTTAGTGTGCAGGTCAACAGACTCTCTGATAATCCTTCACTTCCACCATGTGAGTGCACAAAATACGAAGGGGTACTAGACTGGATCTGTGGACCCACAGGGTAGGTCTCACGCGTGATTTCCCTTCTTAAGAGGGAAGGGAAATCAGGAAGCCCACAGTACAAGAGTAAATAAATCCTTTCATGTCATAGATACGTTCATCAGATCGAAAAGAAAACAAACAGAAGACACATATTGCGTACCATCCAAAAAATATAAAATGCATTAGATAAAAACAGATACTCACAAACTGGCAAGATGTAACCAGCATAGAAGATTCCCACAATGTACATGAATATAGCAAATGTACTGCGGCTCACGTTTGTCCGGCTTCACTGAAGTGATGACGTCAGATGGTTCTGACAAAGTAACGCTGGCGTAACCTACGTAGGGCGGAGCATCTGGCGTCATCACTTCAGTGGAGTGACAAACTCAAGATTCTGTGTGAAGATTAAACTGACACAGTAACAGCGCAAAACTGTGTAGCATAGTCTAATGCTGGTTGGACAACGTGGTACATAGCAAAGCAAGCACAGCACAAAAGAGAAGATTGGATCATTTTTACTTTGGAACGCACACTGTTAGTTAATATTTCTGGGTTTCTGCAAATGTGGCTCCCAAAACTGATCTGATCTTTACATTAAGTTTATTAATAAAGGCAATCCAATGACCAGCAACTGCACAATGAAGATGCAATTTTTAAAAACCAAGGTCATTAACAGGGGAAACTGTTATATTTAGTAGCTAGTGGAACTGTTGTGATGATCCCAACAAAGAATAGGCCAAGAATTTTGGCCTATTCAAGCATCAAAAACCTTGTATATTCTGACATGTCTTTCTTGAATGCCCTGTAACAGGTAATTTTGCAGCAAAATACAGGAGGTATCCTAATCCAATAAATAAATAAACACATACATACATATTTAGTAAGTAGACAACAGAGAAAAGGAATTGCCTAATTTAGAATAGTCAAGCAAGAACCTTGATCCATGCCCCTTCAAATGGTGTGAAATTATATGATGCTAGCCATTCATGCACGGCATAGTGAAAATGTATATGAAACCATTCCATGTGGAGTAATGGAAAATCCTAGCCACTGCATTGGTCTGTTAAGCAGCAACAGAAAGTCTTCTATTAGGGCAACTGCCGATAAAGAAGATCCCATTAGATTATAAACATATGGTTTACATAATTTCTCCATCAAATAGAATATCAATATAGAATATGAATTGAATAAGGACATACTGTACAGTTTTGTACTGTACAAGTATGCTTACATTTCCCCATGTTTTATCCCATTAAACATGCTGTAAGTACGGTAATACAGTGTGCTCCATATAGTGTGTTCCTAACTTCCTCTTTGAAATGACAACATACACAGGGAAATTTAACAAAACTGGAATAGACAGAATCTGGAGCAGCTGCCCATAGTAACAAATCAGCTTCTTTTTTTTCAGTTTGTTCAATTAAGCTTAAAAAATGAAATATAGAAGCTCATTGGTTGCCATGGACAACTGCTCTAAATTCTGTCTGATCTAGCTTTGATAAATTCCCTTCAAAGTATTTCAGACACTAATGATCACATACAACACCATGGAGAAGTCCCAACAATTTACTTGTAAATAACTTAGAACATCACTTTAAGAAACATGACGAGAAGACTTTAAATTAACAGGCCAAGTGAAAAAAATCAATAATATTTGTTAAGAGTATTATGCAGCAATCAGGCTAGCTAAATAACATGTAAATTATAGCTGGATTATAATGATAGTATAAGCATGCTATATATTTGTGATACGGAAATCACTGGACAGCCCTTTGGGCAAGTAGAAAATATGTCAAAGCAAGGAAAGCTTAAGCAGAAGACTGTGATAAAGAACAGAAGGGAAGGGCTGCTAATTGCAGGAGATGGAAGTGGTGTTTTATTTTGCACAAACATACGCTCAGTCTGAATTAATTAACCTTCACTGTTTGAATCACTTTGCAGAGATGTAATGTGTATTCAACATGGCATATATAGTACAGCAAGTTTGTCCAATGGAGAAGTCATGTCTCATTATAACAGGTAGTAATAGTGAGCACTACTTTAGACTGTAAAATCTGAGACACAGAGCTTACATAGGAATAATATAAAACCATTAGGGTCCATTTACACCAGATGTGTTGGGGCTGCGCTGTGTTTTTTTTCCATCGCAGCCCAAATGCAAGACAAGTCAATTTGGCTTGTCACAGATGGGCAAAGGTCACGCCACCATGTTGCGGTGGTGTGCAGTGAAAAAAAGTACTGCATGCCAAGTAGTATAACCGCCTTGCACCGCCCTGTGCCCATAGAGCGTAATGAAATGTCACTTGTGACACATTTCAATAAAGTTCTAAAAAAAGTAAACAGTGGCATGCACCAGGATCAGCACCTCAACGCTTAAAAAGGGGGAATTCATCAATTTGAAGGCTATATTATGCCAGTCCATACTAAGACACCGCAACACACAACTAACTTATCCATTACCCTTCTGCCACTTACCTCACCCTGACAACCTACCCAGTTCATTTCACTTTACTATTCTCTCCTTTATCCTCTTTTCCCTACTCGTTAATACACTTTCCCCTATCCCTACTAGTCTCGCTTCCCATTACTGAGGCTTCATTAGGGTGGCTGTCGCCCCAGGGTCCCCCCCCTTTCCAGTGGCTGAGAATAAACTCATTTATCTCAATGTAAGGAGCCCCAATATTCCCAAAAAAAGAACCAGAACTCTAGGCGACCTGAAAAGACTAAAATCTCAGGTCACATACTTACAAGAAACACATTTTCACAAGGAGAAAGCCTCAAAATTTAGAGATGCAAAACTCTCCCAAGCTTACCACAGCAGATACCCAGACTCGAAATCTAACGGAGTTTTAAAACTCGGTCAATTCGAACTTGGATTACCTTTTCTCTGTCAATGAGGGTCATTTTCTTTTTGTGAAAGGCTCTCTCAACGGTCAAAAGCTCACTATGGCTAATCTCTACTTCCCTAAAAATAATTGGAGTTCTTGGAACTCACCTTGTAAGAAGTCAACAGATTTGTGGAGAATATTTAGATTTGGATTGCCTTGGACCCCTATTAGATGTTTTAAAGGAAGCTTGCCATCTTTCTTACAACTACCTTAAAAATTCAAATATAGGTTAGCCTCAAATAGACTTGTTGATGCCTGGTGCATCACTATTATAGAGACTAAACATATTATTCTGCTACTTCCTCCTACTCACAAATTGATTATTTATTCTTGCACCAACAGAATCTTCATCATATAATTTCCTCAACCATGAAAACCTAACTCTCGCTGATCATGCACCAGTGGCTTTCTCACTTCACCTGGAAGAACTCTCTCTGAGCTCATGTCAATGGAAACTCAACATTTCTTTCTTACAGTCAGATTAAGAATTCGATTGAAAACCAATTACGTTTTTTTTCCACTATCAATTCCATCCTCACAGTTACTCCCATGACCGTTTGGGAAATGTGCAAGAGCATTATTAGAGAGGAAATTGTCAGACTTAGCACCTGACGTAACAAAGAGCATAACCCATTAAATTACATCACTCTTGACCCAAACTTCCAAAATAGAAACAGCTCACTCTAGCCCTAACCTTTGCAACAGAATGCCAAGTACTCAGACAGCAACCCTCTTAGCTGTTCTTACACAAAACGGAGCCCTCCCAACATAAACTTTGACTATATCTCTCCGAACACAGTAATAAACCTTGGAGATTGATTGTCAAAGTCCTATGAGAAACGAAATAACAATCCTATATCCCACAAATTAACCCACACAAAGGAGGGCAAAGAACTTTCAATTCAACTGACATCACATGCTTTAAAAACTTTTATGAGGAACTATATAATATCCTCACTGCTCCCACCCTAGCTCAAAATAAAACCGAATATCACCAAGACTCATCTCCTACATAAATGGCGTTCTCCTACATGAGAAGTTTAAATCAATTCTTGGTCAAGAATTTGTCAGTTTCTACAATGTTATCTTGGATACTGTATAGATGACCAGGAACACTTACTGTGCTCATGTATCGGTCACCCCCAAACCATGGAAAAACTAACTGCAATGCTCTAATCATTCAATTTCTCTACGGACACAGATTTGAAAATATTTACCAAAATTCTATTGGTCTGCGACTGCATCTCTCTAACATCATAGATTTTGATGAAATAGGATTTACTCCCACTAGGGAAGCTAAAGCTAACACTACCTGTTTCCTTTACATCATCCATGGTTTCCGAAAAAATCCACATATTTCTTATGTCTACCGATGCTGAAAAAGTGTTTGATTGAGTGAACTGACCATTTATGGAAGCTACAGAACACATAGGACTTGGTCCAAATTTGTCCCTTTGTATCAAAGCGATCTACTCCCACTCAACAACAGAATGAGAGCCAAAGAAAGATTTTTTCACTTTAAGAAATAGTACTTGCCAGGCCTGCCCTCTTCCCCCTCTAATTTTTATCCTCACCCTAGAATCACTGTTGTGTCGCATTCAGGAAAATCCAAACATAACTGGCTAGCCCACCTCACCCAGCCCTCATAAAATTGTGGCTCATGTTGATGACGTTCTCCTCTTCTAGAGACAGCATATAAGAAAGCTTCCCATTCAAGACAAGCACATTTTTTACCTATTCCCAATTGTCGCTCTCACATTTTTACTGCCAACATCCCCCTTACCACCATACTCAAAGACCTTCAATAATGAAGCAAGGAATACTTCTCATGATTTAGTAAGAACAACATCCTAAAAATTAATGTACTCCCCTGTTTATTATACCCGTTCCACACCATACCGATACACATACCTAAACAATTCTAGTTGACGCTATGCAGAGAATTTCTCTAATTTTTATGGGGTGCAAAATCCCGTCTTATAGACAAACATCTACTAACACTCCACAAATCGAAAGAGGGTGTCAGTCTCCCAGATACTATCTCCCCTACTATAAGGTCTCCCATGTGGCAAGATTCATCAACTGGTGCTGAAACGCACCTATGAAAAATGTGTGTCCCTTGAACAGGATTTCTTTCCCATCCTTTTAGTGGCATTACCGTGGCTACCACACTATCTAGCACTATTTTTTTTTTTTATTATTTATTTATTACTGTTACTCCATAAGGACATAAAGACAGTAATGGTAACAGAAAGGATTTGCAAAGCTAAATATGCAGTATTAGTTGTTCAGAAATCAAGGGCACAATTGGAAGATCATTGATAACAACACAAAGCTCTGTCAACAACACACCATTTGATAAACAACAGTGGGAACATAAGGTTCCAAATAGCACCTGCCAGTACGGTTAGACTTGGCAGAGAGTATCACTGTACTTCAATGGAAAAAAAAAGAAAAAGAGGGAAAAAACAGCAGGAGTAAAAAACAAAAACAAAGAGAGAAACAAGGCAAGCTAGAAAAAAAGACGAAAAGAAAGAAGAAAAGCAAAGCATAGTAAGAGCAGGTCAGAAAAGAAGGAGCAACGCGCGGCTGCCCAAACCCTCCTGCTAAGCCCCCATCCCCACCAGAATCCCTTACTGCAAGGCTAAAATAAATGTATAGTCAGGAGCAAGGGTAAATTCAAACCAGTAAAATCAAGTTTTCCAAAAGGCTTCCTCCTGGTGGTGGGGAGCTGCCATCAGTTCTTGTAATATTGTGCCACGGGCCTGGTTACAACGCCAACACAAGGCCGAAGACTGCAGAAATATCCTGTGAATAGCTGCGGGGACCCTGTTCCACCTGAATAATATTTTAAAGCCTGATTCTTGAATCTTACAGGCCATAAATGATTTGTGTGCAAGATAGAAAATCCGGTCTCTTTGGGCCTTGGAAAAGGACAAGCCCAGGTCCTGCTCCCATTGTCTGAGAGCTTAGTGGGAGGCAGTTGGTTAAGCAGTACATATGAAAGAGAGAACGAGCGACATAAAGCCGAGGAATCTTGACATAACACCTCAAAGAGCGTAGAACTGTCTCAAAATTCAGCAGGTTTGGCTAAGGGAAGTAAAAAGTTTTGAAGCTGAATTGCCCTCCAAATAAGGAGAGATGGATTCACTAGAGTGAATCTCAGGGACCGGAGGCCAAGCACCTAAAGACACAAAGTGGCAGACTATGAACTTATTGGCTTGAACTAAGGGTCAAAAGGCTGGATCTAAGAGAGCCGGGGCAAACTGGGGTTGACCACTAATCGGCAAGGATCGGGCCAGAGCTGAGGCTTCACTAAGGAAATTCCCAACCTCATTAGGACCAGCCAATTTGCGCCGATTGTGGCATGGGTTTGACAAGTCTGGCTTAAGGAATTCAATAGCCAAGGAACACCAGGCTGGTCAAGCTGTTATTGTTCCAATAAACTGAACCCAAAGTTTGAGGGACGCATGTTTACAATAATCTAGGATCCTAGAAAAATAGGACACGTTTTAATATAGGACTGGCTATGGGAAATCAATACCCTCCTCTAGCTCGTGCCTGCGTTACCAATTCCCATTAACTCAATGTTAGCAGTTAGCCCACAAAGTCTCATAGGCACTATTTTAAACTTTTTTCATACTATATCTAAATCACCAATAATCAACCCCAATATTGTTATAAATGGGACTTTTCGACCTCTCTGTCAGATCATTACTTAAACATAGAAGGTGACTTTAATCTTCCTCTCTCTCCAACTCATGATAGATTGGGATGCGATGGGGAACCTTGTCCTGGTTGGACATCAGGTCTTGCTCACCAATTTCAACTATTGCCTCAGAGCCATGCAATGTTTGATGTCTGGAGAACCCTAAATCCCTTAGATAAATAGTTGACTTTTTACTCCTCAGTTCACTCATACCAGGATAAACCATTTCTTGCCTAATATCACAGCTTTACATAACCCTCCTTATCTACACCTCACCATGTTATTTGACTTAGATCGCAAATACAACAATAAGATATGGAGGCGGTGGAGAAATCCATGGTTTATATTAGACAGATTTTACGAGAGAGGCAACAAAGCTCATACTCTATTAGCCCGTAAACTCAAGGCAGACAAACCTCTAAGTTCTGTGCATTCTATAAAAAACAATGCAGTTAAAGAACACTTTAACACTGATAAGATAGCATCCGTCTTTTGTGATTACTACACCCACCTTTACAACCCAAAAAACGACCCCACTTTCCAATCTGATGACCACACGTTGCACGACCGTATAAAAGATAATCTTTTAGAATGTTTCCTTTCTTGTCTTACGCAAGATGATCTGGCACTACTTAATCATCCTATATTGGCTGAGGAACTAACCCACACTATTAAAAAAACTAGCTAACGTTAAGGCCCCTGGCCCAGATGAGCTTCCATACTTATATTATAAAACTTTTCATTCCATCCTTACACCTTATTTACTGAAGATGGGCAATGACTTTTTACAACCTATGCCCATTCCATCCTCAATGCTTGCCTCTCGTATAACAGTCCTCCCTAAGCAGGATAAGGACCATAAAGTCTGCCCCAACTACTGCTATAGCCCTCTTGAACTCTGATTTGAAGATTTTCACCAAAATCCTGGCCCTTCACCTAGGTGCGTTACTTGCTTCTTTATTACATGCAGACCAGGTAGGTTTTGTTGCTGGTCAGCACGATGGTGATAACACTAGATGTACCATTGACCTCATAGATGTCATAAACTACAACACTGAAACTTTGATCGTAAGCCTTGATGCTGAAAAGGCCTTTGACCGCCTCAGTTGGCCTTTCATTCTTTCCACCTTAAAACATGTAGGGATACAAGGCCCCTTCCTAAATGCCATCACTAACCTCTAAGCTACTCCCTCTGCTGATATAAAACTTCCTCATGTCGTCTCCTCTTCCTAATCTATTTACAATGGAACAAGGCAGGAATGTCACCTGTATTGAACCTTTAGCTGCTAACATCAGGAATTTTCCAGACATCTCCAGTGTGCGAGATGGCAGGCAACAATTTAAGCTCTCTCTATTTGCAGATAATATTTTGCTAACCCTGACTGGTCCCTTGATTTTATTACTTAGCTTACGCAGGCAACTATCGTATTCTTCCCTTTTCAGGGTATAAGCTTAGCCTGACTAAAACAGGCAATGCCAATTAATGTCCTCCAAGCCACGCTGTCCGATCTCTTTTTGATTACAATTGGAAATGTATTTATTTATTATTGGTATTTATATAGCATCGATAATTTACGCAGCACTTTACACAGTGCACATTGACATCAGTCCCTGCTCTCAATGAGCTTACAAACTAAGGTCCCTATCTCACATGCATACATACGAGGGCTAATTTAGACAGGAGACAATCAGCCTACCAGCATGTCTTTGGAGTGTGGGAGGAAACTGGAGTCCCAGAAGGAAACCCACACAAGCACAGGGAGAACCTGCAAATTCCTTGTAGATAGTAGACCCCCAGTGCTACAAGGCAGAAGCGCTAACCACTACACCACTGTGCTGCCCAAAGAAATCTGATAAACTTAAATACTTGTGAATTTACCTTATAACTCGGTATCCAGTCTTTATAGGTGAATTACCCTCCTTTATTCCGGGAGCTTAGGGCCCATCTGCAGAGGTGGAGGTCATATCTCTTGTCTTGGATTGGCAAAATGACTTAGATTAAAATGACACTTCTTCCTAAATTGCTTTGAAATGAATCAAAATCCCGATGACTGATTTTAGGCACTACAACATTCTTTCCTTGATTTAACTTGGAGTGATTCCAGGCATAGTGTTGCCAGGCAAGTATTGATGGCCTCTAAATCGCAGGGTGGTCTGGGTTTCCTGGGAATTTTCAAATATTACTTGGTGGCTCACCTTCACCATTTGGCCTCTTGGTGTGCTCTCCAACCCCCCACCCCTCTCAACCATTGGAGATTCCGGAGATTGTGCTTGGATGGTCAGGTGCGCAAAAATGTTATAGTTTGTTCCACGTTTATTGGGAGAGCCCTAAGATATGTCTTTACTTCAACGATTGTTGGATGTAACAATACCAGATTATCCTATCCATTTGCTCTTAGGCCTCCCCATCCCATACATGACTAAAACCCATTCTAAACTCATGAATCACATCCTCACAGCTGCTAGATGCTTGATAGCCCTGAAGTGGCATCAACTTATCCCACCTTCCAATTCAGATCTGCTTAGCAGGATTCATGAGGTCCATAACCTGGAATATTCTTGTTCACACGGCACAGGTTAGAGTTTCTAATTTTAATAATTAGACGACTTTATTTCAAGTAACATTGATACTAGCATTGTTGTCCATATGTTACCACACACATAAGAAAGGTTCAACATATTGGTGTCACTGAATATTATCTTATGTGCAGTAGAATAGTAGGCATAATCCCTGGCCTGAGGGCTTTGGATGTGCAAGATTCTATGAGTTATAAAAGAATAAATGTTCATTTTTATTATGCCAGGACATTTCATGGTGAGATAGGAGGAAAACGTCAATTTTACTATAGTAATCATGTCAATAGAGTAGTATATATAATCCCTAGCCAGAGGGTTTTGGATGTGTCAGATATCTATAAGTTGTAAAAGATAAAAGGTGTATTTTTATGTTGTTTAGGGATGAAAAAGATATGTGTTCTACCCGAGGTATTACCCAACAGTGGATCGAGAGAGAGAGTGAGAGAATATGTACTTAGAGCTATTCACCCATTTAGTGTAATATCAATTGTGTAGGAGTGTTCTTTTGCTGGTTGTGAAATGAGTTCCCTGGAAGAAGAGAATAGGAGTTAAAATTAAATGAATTTGAGGCGAGAACACATAACATGAAGGAAATAATGAAAAAACATGCATTTCACCTGTGAAAAGGTTTTGCACACCTGTCGCCATGTGAATGGAAGGTCTATGTATCACAGACCCACCCTGTCCAGATTATGGGTGTGCTTTAGGAATAGAAAGAGGTGGTAATGTATAAACTGAGGGTAAAAATAAGGTCAAACAGAGACGGACCAATCCAGGATTTTAACACAAAGTGAGGTGTGTCACATAAGGAAGTCCAATTTTGGATCCCAAATTCAGAAAGGTAGGGAAGGGAATAGTGTTAGGAGGGAAGTAGTTATTCATAAAAGAAGGTGGAAGAAAAGGGAAGAAGAATGGGAGTGGTATCCAGGGCAGCAGATGGTAACACATCTCAGTAAATTCACACAGATAGATAGATAGACAGACAGACAGATAGATACTAACGTAAGAGACGTGAAACATAACTTATCCTTCTTCTAGAGAAAAGTAAACCAAGAGGTCTGACTTATAATACATTAGGTTAGATTACAAACACCAAAAGTTTAGAAGGTGCAGAACCAAGACATCTCCAAAACAATACAAAACCACTCTAGGATTCAAGGGGATTAAATGCCCCTTCACACAAGGGCGTTGATGCACCTACTGTGTGTTAATAGTGCAGAAGGCATGTTGCATTGCCATTCATTTGAATGGCACCTCAAACCCACCCGCAATGCGATCAACTGTGCCGCAACGCATGATTCCTCAACTTATAACCGTTAGTGTTTGCAAACTAACCTAATGTATTATAAATCGTTTTTTCGGGGGGCAGGTAGTGCTTCAATTTGATAGCAGATTTGTTTGTCAGGATTCAGATATTCAGAGACGATTGGCGTTATACCCTTGCCTGGGGTTGATTCTGGGACCTTCTGCCTCTGGGTCTTTGGCCCCACCTTCTGGTCAGCTGTTGGCAGTTTTTGCCCGTGTATAGCTTCTGCTAAACTGAATTGGAGAATGTTTCCAAATCAGCTATTTTGGCCTAGATTGTTCACTTCTCCTGCCTTCTCTAAACACTTCAACCTCTCGAGGATAACCATGTAAAACTTTTAAACATCAAATAGAGGCATCCATTGTAAGAGATTAAATTAGTAGAGTAAACAGCTTAAAAATATTTTGACTTTAATATCACTTTAAGTGTAGGTGCTCTCAAGATTTTTAAAGGATCATACAGTATATACAAGCACCCCTAAAATATGAGTGCAAATAAAGTCCTGGAGCTCTTGTTCAAAGATTGGAATGTCCCATTTATTCAAGTATCACAGCCACAAAGCACAACATTTTGGGCATAATTATTTTCCAGTTCCATGAATCCTGCTATTTTTTTTTTTTTTTTACAATGGCGTGCACAAACAACTTATTCAATCCTCATTTTCAGTATTTGTCATTGGAATTACATGGCTTTTATTTTTAAACAATATATTAGTAAGAATTACCCTGGATTGGTAATGTCATAGTCAAGAAACTGTTGTCCTTTCTCTCCTTGATTTAAAACACAATGTCAAAGCTGAATGTTTCACATATATGACACATAAAGGTAAAAGATTAATAATGTGTCCTCTGGACACATTAAATAACACAAAGGCTAATTCTGAGCAATGATAGATGTCCTCGCCTGAGGTAATACATGAGGCATGAATGGTATCAAAGACTTGGCTGTCATTATTTGTTAGGCTTCCAGTCCAAACAGGGACAAGTTTCCCTTCTCTAGCTGAGGGGTTTCATGGGGACAAGCCAGAAGCAACAACAAATCAAAAAGAAGAAATATGTTATTGATTCAAAATTTGAATGTAGTCTTGCCTTTGCTATTTTAATCCCTTCTTGTTTCAATATTTTATTAAGTGTCATCTGACTAGGCACAATTTATTTTTCAAGTCCATTTGATCCTTTTAGGATGTACTTTGAAATCTATATAAAGCTGGATTTATGTTTTTAAAGCGGACCCTGTATCACCTTTTACTAAAAATCACATCACTATGCAGCTCTGAATGCTGATATGAAATCATCTTACATTCATTAGTCAAACAAACATGTTTTGCTTCTACTTACAAGTGAAGCACTGGTCATGCAGCCCTGGCTGCCCTGATGTAGCCTTCCTTTTCCCAGGAAGGCTACATCACCAGTGCCTTCCTGGGAAATCTCATCTGTTAAATCTCTTGCGATCTCAGGGGAAAGCATTTTTTTACCCCTAAAATTATGTGCACTGTCACATGTTCCAGGAGGCAGACCCAGAGTTCTACAAAGTAAAGGGAGATGCAGTCAAAAAGAATGGGGAGGAGAAGAAAAATAAGATATGGAAAGAATAGAAAGAATAAAAATCCTGTAATGATCTCTACTGTAAGTGTCTGTTTCTAGTTTGCCATTACTGAACATTTCTCAAGATGTCCTTGATGTAATTTTTTAAAATAAAGTTGACGTTTTTCTCTTTAAAACATAGCTACCGTATTTTTAGCTCCATAAGACGCACCTAGGGTTTTGTGTAGTTCCTGACAGCCGAGACAGGTGGCGCCACGGTCTCAGTGATCACACAGAGCAGATGAAGAACTGACGTTCTGCTCTACGTGCTCTATGGTGAGCTCCTATGCCATGGAAAACCGCGGCGGAGGGGCGACAGGATCGCAGTTGCTCCTTTCATACAAGTGATCTAATCAGAAACTATACATTTAGCTTTGTTTGTCCGGAGCAGGGCTAAATGTACACAAAAACGACTCACCAGGCACCCGGGTGAGTAGTCCTGGGCAATAGGTATTCCACACCCCTGGGTACACTGTCAGCTCTCACACATTGGCTCCATAAGACGCACAGACATTTTTGCCTGCCTTTTGGGGGGAAAAAAAGTATGTCTAATGGAGCGAAAAATACGATATATAACAAAGAAAAAACACTGGCCTTTATTTCTGTGCAAAAATGTGCTATGAGAGACAGACACAGAGGGCCTATTTATAGAAGGCTTACATTGATACTTTAGCATTTTTACTAGTTGAAATAGTTCTGCCTAACTGCCATAGCTTTGCCTGGCAGTCTCTCCAGTTGTTTTTTGGCATATTTCTGTGGAGGTGAAAATCCCGCAAAATCAACTTTGAAAATACAGGATCCTTTTTAAATGGGCTACATAATTTTAACCTCCCTGGCGGTATTCCCGAGTCTGGCTCGTGGTTTTTTCAGTACCAGGAGCGGTAACCCCGAGTCAGACTCGGGAATGCACAGAAAATTGTCACTTACCTTGTCCCTACGAGCCCGCGGCGTCCTCTGCTGTACGCGGCCGGCATCTGAGTTTCAGTTTAGTTTTCGGGCGTCACAGCGTCGGGCGTAACAATGTACCGCTTTGGGATGCTAAAATCCTGAATAATCATACCGCCATGGAGGTTAATAATTATGGGCCTATTTACCTCTCTGTGCTTTTTGTATGTTCATTTTAACTCACTTTATGTGCAATTAGATTTTTGCATTATTTTTAAACACTGCTATACCTACAAGCGGGCACACACCGTAGTACCACCTAAGAATTCCACTACGCATGTGTTTTATAAGCATTGTAAAATCTAAACCTACAAAACAAAAAATTCTATTACTTGTAAACTACACTTATAAAAAATTTTAAAAAATGCACCTAAAACACATTAAAATTATTATGCAGTAGCACACCTAGGTCTGCCCCGGGTAGAGCCAGATGCAAGGTGCCAAGCACCACCGGTTGGATTGATTTCCTGTCAGGTGCTGCCTGCACAGGGCTGAGTATGGTGCTAAGCCACTGTGCATGACAAAGGCAGCACTTAGCCTGGCAAGCCTTAGATCAGTGAGCTGCTGCCATCCAGCACTTCAGGCCCATGTGCACTTATAAACAGAGCAGCATGGACACAAATAGAAAATTGGGAGGCACATCAGACCTCTGGGAGATAAGGTGGAAGTGTGTGTAAATACAATAATTATATACGTCTCTGTGTAGTGCTATAGAATTTGTACATCAGTGTGTGTAGTCACTATTGCCTTTGCATTTTAACAATTTCTGAGATAATGGGGTTGATTTACTAACCTTATAAACACACCATGAACATGTATACACCTCTGTAGTGTGTTCCCTCCCAGCATGATCTATGGGTGGAATCTAAACACCTTTGTCGTGTGTACACACCCAGCAGGTGTGTTGTGCAAAGCCAAGCATGAATTGCAAGGTGATGTTGTGCAAATTAGCTCTATGTTGTGTTGCTTGCGTTGATGAATGCAGGAATGTAAATGCATGAGCTAACCATTTTTGTCTAAACTGTGAAGCAGCATTATATATGCATCATGTGCATGATTTTTCCATATATGGCATTAGTGGAAATATGCTTTTAGAGACTTTTTGGTTGATAAATACAGGAGATTGGGCCTTAAAAAGTAACACACTCCAGGTGTTAAATATAGTATTTTAATATGTAGACATGCATATTAACAACACATATGTCTTGACACAAGTGTGAAAAGGACATATTGGCCATTTGCATTTTTTTTTCTTACCAAACATGTAATAAAAACGTACCCCACTCTAAACCTCAAGCAATTCATTTTTTTAATGGTGGAAAATTGGAGAAGGATCTATCCTTGAAAAGGTTTTCTTTATTTTCTTATCTGCCACATTTTAAAGGGTTTTTCAGCATATTTCAAAATCTAATTATTAAAAAATTTTTTGATCCGACTTTGTAACTTCCCGTGTCAGTTTTCTATTAACAGGGAGAAAATCAGGCGAGATGTTGCACTGATATGAAAAACAATTATTTTGGCAATCCTTATAAACAGGCCCCCATTAGAGACACTAACTTAGGCACACATGTATGTAACAATGATTTCCCCTATGATAATTTTTCCTAACACAATGATCTTTATTCAGCTCTCACATGATTTGTGACTGTTAAAGTGGACCTTTACCCATATCTTTAAAATAACAACAAAGGCACCTTTAGAAATGTTTAGTAATGACAATCTACAAACACATACTTCTAGATAATTGCCGGCTTTGTATTCTTTGCATACCTTATTCCTCTTTTCTTCCCTAGTCTTCTGGCAGTGTCCATGCTTACTAAGGGCAGATTACTAGCTCTCCTTTTACTTCCTGGATTCCTGGCACATATGACAAGACATGTGACTAGGACATGTGACCATGCACACATCAGAGGAGGAAGATGCCTCTCCCTGAGATCTCGTGAGATTACAGATGAGATTTCCCAGCAATGCTCCGCTGATGACAAGGCAATCCCAGTGTGCATTGCTTTGGCAAACTGAAGTAATTTTGCCATTTCAAAGCAGTTAATGAATGTTCTGCAAGTGTAAGTATTTCATAAATCACAGCATTTTACACCTGACATGTCTATGTTGTTATTAATCATCATACATAGAGAGATGCAGTGGTAGAATTTGATTTTTGAGTGTAAAAGTCCGCTTTAATAAAACACAGAGATACACAGGATACTGTAAGACCTCATTCACATTGTCATCGGCCCGCACATACAGCTCCGTGCTGCGTGCAGGGCCGTATCGAGCAGCTCCCGGGAAGGACAGGTGCTGCGTGTGATTAGTATGCAGCCCCTGTCCTTCTCCATGGGTCTACATGCCTGTACGCCCCCCTACACTCACCTCAAGTGCAGGTCCACAGGGGTGCGTGTTTCCTTGCTCAGACGCAGCAGACAGGATCCATCCTGTCAGCGTACGAGTAGACTCACCCGCACCCGGTTGGACATGCAGGACGGGTGAGCGTAGGGGGCGTACGGCCACGTAATCCCATAGAGAAGGACAGGGGCTGCGTACTAATCACACGCAGCACCTGTCCTTCCCAGGAGCTGCTCAAAATGGCCCTGCACGCAGCACGGAGCTGTATGTGCGGGTTGATTACTTTGTGAATGAGGCCCAACAATGTCAGAACTTTGACACCCAGCCACAAGTGAGTTGATGAGACCAAAAAAAGCAGCACTTACATCACTACATTTCTTCCTTAAAAATATGCAATTGGGTGGGGAAGCACTTTAAATGTATTCCTTCTTATATAGATTTCAGAAACCTTCTATATGAAATAAAAATCGTAGTGTAGCTTTTATTGCTTTATTAATTAAACATAGCTTGTGTCAGTATTCCAGACACTTATGTTTTCACTCAAGTTGTTTTAAATGGCTAGATTGTTGAGTTAATGCAGTGATCATAGATGGACAAGCATATTGTTCTGTTTAAGTCTTGTGCTTCAATATCAAGATTGAATTGTAAATTAATTATATCTTGATATCAGTATCAGTAGCACCTCTACTGATAGCCTGAGCCAATGTGGTATATAGCTTAGCAGAGAGAGTACACATCAGATACATAATTATCTGTACACAGGGTCACTCTTCATCACTGAACATTCCAGCATATTTAATCCTAGTCAACAAACATTTTTTTGTTTTCTCCTTAGAGTTAGAGTGTCCTAAAACATCAGAAAGCAAATACAGAAATACCACATTTAATCTACCCTACTCATAAATAATTATGGCTACCAAGGGAAATTAAGGCTGCTTACAAAAAAACAAGGCCCAGAAAAACATATTTGCTTTTTGAAATATTATTTTGCATGTGATATATAGTGTCAGTGCACAGCAAACACTTTAACTCATGAGTTGCCTGATCATTCGTGTCTATAGCAGACAAATGTAAAGGGACACAACTCATGTCAAATACTATTTTTGTTTTCGCTATGTCTTACTCTGTGGGTTTTATTATTTATTTGTAATATGATGAGTTAAAATTGTATTATATTTAGTATTCAAGTAACAGCCTTTCTAATTTATTTGGAACAATTATTAACAAGACAGTAAACAGCATTGCTATGCAAACATTTACATTATAGGCCCACTAACCTTGTAGTTATCTATTTCTCCTATTATGTAGTGCTAAAAAATTCAATGATAGCCATTCACATCAGTCCCTGTCCTATGCAAGGGCTCACGTCTAAGGGCTTGATTTACTAAAGGCAAATAGGCTGTTCACCTAGTGAGGGAATTTGCAGGAGAATTTTATTCTTAGGATTAGGAAATAAGGTCAAGCCCTGTTGACTTCCATCACCTCATCATGTGCAAGCAAAAATACTGTTTTTTTTTTTTATTTTCCTTGTTCATGATTGGATATTTTTTGCAAAGTGAAATTTCACCATATTTACTAAGCTAAGTGCAAATTTCCTTGCAAAGTGAAAAGCCTATTTGCCTTTAGTAAATGAACCCCTAAGCTAAAGCCCATTTTGAGAAAAGAGACAGCAAATCTACCGGTATGATTTTGGATTGTAGGAGGAAGCCGGGACATCCACAGAAACACACACAGAGGGAGAACATACTAGTGTCATGCATATAGTGTTCTGTGTTTGGGTATAGGGGGCGATGGTGGTGAAATACCTTTCAAAAACCCCTGTTTTTCTTCTTGTGTTACAATTATCTAAATTTAAGGGGGAGAGGTTACACCCCGGGGGGCCACTGTCCTAGCTGCTCACAACTGTATTGCAGTTCTAGATTTCCTGACATCGGGAGCCGAGGCTAAAACCTGCAGATAGTAAAGAAGCTATTGCTTCCTGTGCTATCTGCCATCATTTCAGGGGGGTGCTCTCTCCCAGCCCCCCCTAACCCTCCCTCCGCGTATGGTGGGGGGGAGAGGGCACCTCCCTGAAATGAGAGGGACACCTCTCTGAAATTGCTTCTTTCAGGTTGGGATCCCTGCATGCTAGTGTAACAAGAGTCTGCATGGACACTTCCATTAACCATTGGAAGTACATGTGACAGGGAACCAACCCAAGAGAGCAGCTGGGAGACCGTGACAGAATACGGTCATCCTAAACAAGGAAGAGAATGAGTAGCAAGGGCCTTCATGTTAGGATTACTGGCCATTATTTTAATGAAAGCAGCAAGTTTAAAGCCGATCTCCGGGTAAAAAAAAAAAGGGAGGAAGAGGCTGCGGGTTCCGGTAAATGAAAGTGCTTTACTACAAAGGTTCCCTAAACAAAAACGACCAGTTAACCCCTGCAGTTCAGTAGATAGGCTTTAAAAATATTGAAAATTACATTGACAAAGACTGTATTAGACTTTAGTGTTTGGGCTTAGATCTACAAACTAAAGTGAACCCTTAACACAGCTCCCTACCAATAATTTCTCTAAATGCATTAAAAGGCTTAGTGCTTGTGACCAGGAAGGGCTGGAGATTCAAATTTCTTTTTTCATTATCAAAATTCACAGTTTTCTGCATAATGTACTCTATTTTGATTATGTTTAAGACCTCCGTGCCTTGTTTACTTCTAAACTTTAGGCCCATTTTAAAATAGCCATAAATCAAAATGTTACCATATAGCGAAGATATACAGATTGGGTGGAATAAAAAAAAGTAAAGGTAAAAGAAAATATTTTTGCTTCCTGGAGAAAATGCTGCCATAACAAGCCTTGGCACATGGTCTTCTGGTTTCCGCTGAAAAGAAGAATAAAAGTTGCATTTGACTCATCCTTCCCTTGTTAACACTGACCACTTTGAACATGTGGGCAATGGGAAAAGCACAGAAGGATCTGCACTATGTTGGGGGCTCTGAGAACTGTCAGTAAAGATGAGTCAGCAGCTTAAAGAAGAACTCCAGGAAATTAATCCTTGCAGTGGGGCTACCCCTGCACTGCAATGGTTAATTGTTCATTTTGGTCTAGGGGCTAAAATTAGGAAAACATACTCACCTGATCCCCAGTCCCACTTGGCTGGTAAAGCGGCTCCTGTAGTCTCTTCTCTCCCGGGCTCCAGCACAGGATGGTCCAAAGCAGTGGTCTAGTGTTAGAGGAACGTGATTTCCCTTAGGGTATGTCTAGGGACCGCGCAATTGTGTGCAGGTGCACACAGTGGTTGCCACACGGCCACATTCATTTTAATGGGGTTACACCCGCGCGGCAATCGCTGAAAAAAGGTACATGTACTTTTTTTGGCGACACTCACCGCGTGGTTTTTTAAACTGCAATCATGCGTTATTGTACAGGCGGTATCGCCGTGGGAAACCATGCGATCTGCCTGGGGCAACTGGGGTGCCATTAGAAAGTAATGGCACCACCAGTGTGATCAGCGGTGGTGTGCGATAACGGGGCTGTGCAGCCATCTGCGCGGTTTTGTGCACGATTGCTGCGCGGTCACGAATCGCCCAGGTGTGAACCTGGCCTCAAGAAGATAAGGGATTACATGGATTTACCATATCTTCCTATTTTATTATTATTAAAGCATTATGTTAT